>NW_026044012.1:600000-914053 GCF_937001465.1 Orcinus orca
CTGACTAGTAAGTATCTTAAAACCTATGGATTGCTATGTCTCTGAAAGAGAATCAAGCGTGTGTACAGGGGCTTAAACACAGAAGTGTTAGGATTGGAGAGGTTCGGTGAGCAAATGAAGACCCTTTGAAGTCATATTGCATGGTACCCATTCCACGGGTCTCAACTCTCCAACTTTAAGGGAATCTTCCTTCAGCTGAAACATGCATGTGGAACCCAGAGTATGATCAACCGTGTGATCGGGAGACGTGTTCCAATATGTCTCAGTTCTCGTCCCCTGGTACTCGGGTGCAACATTCCAGACGCTTTCCTAACACTCTCCCGACTTGGAGAGTCAGTGCCTTTAACCTCCTGTTTGGCCCAGTTTGCAATTTCTGCAGAAGATGAACAGGAATAGGTAGGAGCAATGAGAGACTAGCTGGAGGTGTCTGGACGGGCAAATTTAACTCTCATTTCCCACCAGGAAGAGTTATTAACCAAAGGCACAGTGTGCCGTGCCGGAACAAGATTAGGGCCTGAAGCAATCCTGCGGTGTTGCGGCCAGCTCACAAGAAAGCGAGTTGAAGAAAGGAGCTCAGGGGCCCTGTAATTCACAAACCTGCAGAATTATAAATGACAGCTATCGTCCAAAAATATACTGAAGTAAGGCTGCAAGAGGACTTGATAGCGGGGCAGAATTGCAGAAAACCGATTTCAGGAGGTAGACTGGAATTGCATTTAAAGCATAGGAAAAGAGGCAGAACGTCCACAATGATGCACTTGGACAAACAGGGCGTATGCGTTTTTTCCTGAATATATTCACTCGGGAGAAGTGTATGGTGTTTCCTGAAACATCTAAAAAAGAAAGCAACAGAGCCTAGGTCAATTCCACTTATGGTCCTATAGCTTAGGGAAATTAAAATCAAAAAGACACAGCCACCCAAATGTTTGGGACGGCTCCGTTTACAAGAACCTCGTTTATGGTACAAGTTCAATATCGCAGAATGTGAAAAATGGATAAAGAAGTTGTGGTACTTACGTACAATGCAATACCACTCAGCAATGAAATCTATGTCAACACGCCTGTAGCACAAAATGAGTGGGTTCAGGTATGATGATTCTAACTGAAATAAGTCACACAGAAAAAGAAACATCATAAGATATCACTAATACACGGAATGTAAACTTGGCTACACAGGAACTGAATTACAAAACAGAACAGGGTCTCAAATTTAGAAAACCAACTTATGCTTGCTTAAGGGGAAAGGTGAGTTGGGATGCAGCATAAAACCAGAGATTGAAATGAACACAGAGAAAGTTCCTTAAGCCAAATATGTAATAGACAAGAGCTACTCCTTATTCAACGAAATGGACTCAACACCCCATATTAAACCCCTAAGAATGTACCTGACTAGTAAGTATCTTAAAACCTATGGATTGCTATGTCTCCGAAAGAGAATCAAGCATGTGTACAGGGGCATAAACGCAGCAGTGATAGGATTTGAGAGGTTCGGTGAGCAAAGAATGACCCTTTGAAGTCATATTACATGCTACCCATTCCACGGGTCTCAACTCTCCAGGTTTAAGGGATTCTTCCTTCAGCTGAAACATGCATGTGGAACCCAGAGTATGATCAACCGTGTGATCAGGAGACGTTTTCAAATATGTCTCAGTTTTCGTCCACTGGTACTCGGGTGCAACATTCCAGACGCTTTACTAACACTCTCCTGACTTGGAGAGTCAGTGCCTTTAACCTCCTGTTTGGCCCAGATTGCAATTTCTGCAGAAGATGAACAGGAATAGGTAGGAGCAATGAGAGACTAGCTGGAGGTGTCTGGACGGGCAAATTTAACTCTCATTTCCCACCAGGAAGAGGAATTAACCAAAGGCTCAGCGTGCCGTGCCGGAACAAGATTAGGGCCTGAAGCAATCCTGCGGTGTTGTGGCCCGCTCACAAGAAAGCGAGTTGAAGAAAGGAGCTCAGGGGCACTGTAATTCACAAACCTGCAGAGTTATAAATGTCAGCTATCGTCCAAAAATATACTGAAGTAAGGCTGCCAAGAGGACTTAAAAGCGGGGCAGAATTGCAGGAAACCGATTTCAGGAGGTAGACTGGAATTGCATTTAAAGCATAGGAAAAGAGGCAGAACGTCCACAATGATGCACTTGGCCAAAAAGGGCGTATGCGTTTTTTCCTGAATATATTCAGGAAAAAACGCATACGCCCTTTTTGGCCAACCAAGCAAGCTTTCAAAGGAAATCTGCACTACAATGAAGTCTCACTTCCGCCTGGTCAAAAGGGCCATTTGAAAAAAGTGTAAAATCCAGAAAGGCAGGACAGGCCATGGAGAACTGGGAGCCTTGTTATGCTGATGGGCGGGATGTAAATTGCCAACAGCCACTGGGGAGAAGTGTATGGTGTTTCCTGAAACATCTAAAAAACAAAGCAACAGAGCCTAGGGCACTTCCACTTATGGTCCTATAGCTTAGGGAAATTAAAATCAAAAAGACACAGCCACCCCAAAGTTTGGGACGGCTCTGTTTACAAGAACCTTGTTTATGGTACAAATTCAATATCACAGAAAGTGAAAAATGGATAAAGAAGTTGTGGTACTTACGTACAATGCAATATCACTCAGCAATGAAATCTATGTCATCAGGCCCGTAGGAGCATAGTGAGTGGATTCAGGTATGACGATTCTAACTGAAATAAGTCACACAGAAAAAGAAACATCATAAGATATCACTAATACATGGAATGTAAACTTGGCTACACAGAAACTGAATTACAAAACAGAACAGGGTCTCAAATGAAGAAAACCAACTTATGCTTGCTTAAGGGGAAAGGTGAGTTGGGGTGCTGCATAAAACCAGAGATTGAAATGAGCACAGATAAAGTTCCTTAAGCCGAATATGGAATAGACAAGAGCTACTCCTTGCTCAACGAAATGGACTCAACACCCCATATTAAACGCCGAAGAATGTACCTGACTAGTAAGTATCTTAAACCCTATGGATTGCTGTGTCTCTGAAAGAGAATCAAGCGTGTGTACAGTTGCATAAACGCAGCAGTGATAGGATTGGAGAGGTTCGGTGAGCAAATGAAGACCCTTTGAAGTCATAATGCATGGTACCCATTCCACGGGTCTCAACTCTCCAGGTTTAAGGGATTCTTCTTTCAGCTGAAACATGCCTGTGGAACCCAGAGTATGATCAACTGTGTGATCGGGAGACGTGTTCAAATATGTCTCAGTTTTCTTCCCCTGGTACTCGGGTGCAACATTCCAGACGCTTTACTAACACTCTCCCGACTTGGAGAGTCAGTGCCTTTAACCTCCTGTTTGGCCTAGTTTGCAATTTCTGCGGAAGATGAACAGGAATAGGGAGAACCAATGAGAGACTAGCTGGAGGTGTCTGGACGGGCAAATTTAACTCTCATTTCCCACCAGGAAGAGGAATTAACCAAAGGCTCAGCGTGCCGTGCCGGAACAAGATTAGGGCCTGAAGCAATCCTGCGGTGTTGCGGCCAGCTCACAAGAAAGCGAGTTGAAGAAAGGAGCTCAGGGGCCCTGTAATTCACAAACCTGCAGAATTATAAATGACAGCTATCGTCCAAAAATATACTGAAGTAAGGCTGCCAAGAGGACTTGAAAGCGGGGCAGAATTGCAGAAAACCGATTTCAGGAGGTAGACTGGAATTGCATTTAAAGCATAGGAAAAGAGGCAGAACTTCCACAATGATGCACTTGGACAAACAGGGCGTATGCTTTTTTTCCTGAATATATTCACTCGGGAGAAGTGTATGGTGTTTCCTGAAACATCTAAAAAAGAAAGCAACAGAGCCTAGGGCACTTCCACTTATGGTCCTATAGCTTAGGGAAATTAAAATCAAAAAGACACAGCCACCCCAAAGTTTGGGATGGCTCTGTTTACAAGAACCTCGTTTATGGTACAAGTTCAATATCGCAGAAAGCGAAAAATGGATAAAGCAGTTGTAGTACTTACGTACAATGCAATATCACTCAGCAATGAAATCTATGTCAACAGGCCTGTAGCAGAAAATGAGTGGGTTCAGGTATGATGATCCTAACTGAAATAAGTCACACAGAAAAAGAAACATCATAAGATATCACTAATACACGGAATGTAAACTTGGCTACACAGGAACTGGATTACAAAACAGAACAGGGTCTCAAATTTAGAAGACCAACTTATGCTTGCTTAAGGGGAAAGGTGAGTTGGGGTGCTGCATAAAACCAGAGATTGAAATGAGCACAGATAAAGTTCCTTAAGCCAAATATGGAATAGACAAGTGCTACTCCTTGTTCAATGAAATGGACTCAACACCCCATATTAAACGCCTAAGAATGTACCTGACTAGTAAGTATCTTAAAACCTATGGATTGCTATGTCTCCGAAAGAGAATCAAGCATGTGTACAAGGGCATAAACGCAGCAGTGATAGGATTGGAGAGGTTCGGTGAGCAAACGAAGACCCTTTGAAATCATATTGCATGGTACCCATTCCACGGGTCTCAACTCTCCAGGTTTAAGGGATTCTTCCTTCAGCTAAAACATGCATGTGGAACCCAGAGTATGATCAACCGTGTGATCGGGAGACGTGTGCCAATATATCTCAGTTCTCGTCCCCTGGTACTTGGGTGCAACATTCCAGACGCTTTACTAACACTCTCCCGACTTGGAGAGTCAGTGCCTTTAACGTCCTTTTGGCCCAGTTTGCAATTTCTGTGGAATATGAACAGGAATAGGGAGAACCAATGAGAGACTAGCTGGAGGTGTCTGGACGGGCAAATTTAACTCTCATTTCAAACCAGGAAGAGGAATTAACCAAAGTCTCAGCGTGCCGTGGGGAACCAGATTAGGGCCTGAAGCAATCCTGCGGTGTTGCGGCCAGCTCACAAGAAAGCGAGTTGAAGAAAGGAGCTCAGGGGCACTGTAATTCACAAACCTGCAGAGTTATAAATGACAGCTATCGTCCAAAAATATACTGAAGTAAGGCTGCCAAAAGGACTTGAACGTGGGGCAGAATTGCAGGAAACCGATATCAGGAGGGAGACTGGAATTGCATTTAAAGCATAGGAAAAGAGGCAGAACGTGGACAATGATGCACTTGGCCAAAAAGGGCGTATGGGTTTTTTCCTGAATATATTCAGGAAAAAACGCATACGCCCTTTTTGGCGAAGCGAGCAAGCTTGCACAGGAAATCTGCACTACAATGAAGTTTCACTTCCCCCCTGTCAAAGGGGCCATCTGAAAAAAGTGTAAAATCCAGAAAGGCAGGACAGGCCGTGGAGAACTGGGAGCCTTGTTATGCTGATGGGCGGGTTGTAAATTGCCAACAGCCACTAGGGAGAAGTGTATGGTGTTTCCTGAAACATCTAAAAAACAAAGCAACAGAGCCTAGGGCACTTCCACTTATGGTCCTATAGCTTAGGGAAATTAAAATCAAAAAGACACAGCCACCCCAAAGTTTGGGACGGCTCTGTTTACAAGAACCTCGTTTATGGTACAAGTTCAATATCGCAGAAAGTGAAAAATGGATAAAGAATTTGTGCTACTTACGTACAATGCAATATCACTCAGCAATGAAATCTCTGTCAACAGGCCTGTAGCAGAAAATGAGTGGGTTCAGGTATGATGATTCTAACTGAAATAAGTCACACAGAAAAAGAAACATCATAAGATATCACTAATACACGGAATGTAAACTTGGCTACACAGGAACTGAATTACAAAACAGAACAGGGTCTCCAATTTAGAAAACCAACTTATGCTTGCTTAAGGGGAAAGGGGAGTTGGGGTGCTGCATAAAACCAGAGATTGAAATGAGCACAGATAAAGTTCCTTAAGCCAAATATGGAATAGACAAGAGCTACTCCTTGCTCAACGAAATGGACTCAACACCCCATATTAAACGCCAATGAATGTACCTGACTAGTAAGTATCTTAAAACCTATGGATTGCTATGTCTCTGAAAGAGAATCAACCATGTGTACAGGGGCATAAACGCAGCAGTGATAGGATTGGAGAGGTTCGGTGAGCAAATGAAGACCCTTTGAAGTCATATTGCATGGTACCCATTCCACGGGTCTCAACTCTCCAGGTTTAAGGAATTCTTCCTTCAGCTGAAACATGCATGTGGAACCCAGAGTATGATCAACCATGTGATCGGGAGACGTGTTCAAATATGTCTCAGTTTTCGTCCCCTGGTACTCGGGTGCAACTTTCCAGACGCTTTACTAACACTCTCCCGACTTGGAGAGTCAGTGCCGTTAACGTCCTGTTTGGCCCAGTTTGCAATTTCTGCGGAAGATGAACAGGAATAGGGAGAACCAATGAGAGACTAACTGGAGGTGTCTGGACGGGCAAATTTAACTCTCATTTCCCACCAGGAAGAGGAATTAACCAAAGGCTAAGCGTGCCGTGCCGGAACCAGATTAGGGCCTGAAGCAATCCTGCGGTGTTGCGGCCAGCTCACAAGAAAGCGAGTTGAAGAAAGGAGCTCAGGGGCACTGTAATTCACAAACCTGCAGAGTTATAAATGACAGCTATCGTCCAAAAATATACTGAAGTAAGGCTGCCAAGAGGACTTGAAAGCGGGGCAGAATTGCAGGAAACCGATTTCAGGAGGTAGACTGGAATTGCATTTAAAGCATAGGAAAAGAGGAAGAACGTCCACAATGATGCACTTGGCCAAAAATATCGTATGCGTTTTTTCCTGAATATATTCAGGAAAAAACGCATACACCATTTTTGGCCAACCAAGCAAGCTTGCAAAGGAAGTCTGCACTACAATGAAGTCTCACTTCCCCCCAGTCAAAAGGGCCATCTGAAAAAAGTGTAAAATCCAGAAAGGCAGGACAGGCCCTGGAGAACTGGGAGCCCTGTTATGCTGATGGGCGGGATGTAAATTGCCAACAGCCACTCGGGAGAAGTGTATGGTGTTTCCTGAAACATCTAAAAAACAAAGCAACAGAGCCTAGGTCAAATCCACTTATGGTCCTATAGCTTAGGGAAATTAAAATAAAAAAGACACAGCCAACCCAAAGTTTGGGATGGCTCTGTTTACAAGAATCTCGTTTATGGTACAAGTTCAATATCGCAGAAAGCGAAAAATGGATAAAGAAGTTGTGGTACTTACGTACAATGCAATATCACTCAGCAATGAAATCTATGTCAACAGGCCTGTAGCAGAAAATGAGTGGGTTCAGGTATGATGATTCTAACTGAAATAAGTCACACAGAAAAAGAAACATCATAAGATATCACTAATACACAGAATGTAAAATTGGCTACACAGGAACTGGATTACAAAACAGAACAGGGTCTCAAATTTAGAAAACCAACTTATGTTTTCTAAGGGGAAAGGTGAGTTGGGGTGCTGCATAAAACCAGAGATTGAAATGAGCACAGATAAAGTTCCTTAAGCCAAATATGTAATAGACAAGAGCTACTACTTGCTCAACGAAATGGACTCAACACCGCATATTAAACGCCTAAGAATGTACCTGACTAGTAAGTATCTTAAAACCTATGGATTGCTATGTCTCTGAAAGAGAATCAAGCGTGTGTACAGGGACATAAACGCAGAAGTGTTAGGATTGGAGAGGTTCGGTGAGCAAATGAAGACCCTTTGAAGTCATATTGCATGGTACCCATTCCACGGGTCTCAACTCTCCAGCTTTAAGGGAATCTTCCTTCAGCTGAAACATGCATGTGGAACCCAGAGTATGATCAACCATGTGATCGGGAGACGTGTTCAAATATGTCTCAGTTTTCGCCCCTGGTACTCGGGTGCAACATTCCAGACGCTTTACTAACACTCTCCCAACTTGGAGAGTCAGTGCCTTTAACGTCCTGTTTGGCCCAGTTTGCAATTTCTGCAGAAGATGAACAGGAATAGGTAGGAGCAATGAGAGACTAGCTGGAGGTGTCTGGACGGGCAAATTTAACTCTCATTTCCCACCAGGAAGAGGAATTAACCAAAGTCTCAGCGTGCCGTGGGGAACCAGATTAGGGCCTGAAGCAATCCTGCGGTGTTGCGGCCAGCTCACAAGAAAGCGAGTTGAAGAAAGGAGCTCAGGGGCACTGTAATTCACAAACCTGCAGAGTTATAAATGACAGCTATCGTCCAAAAATATACTGAAGTAAGGCTGCCAAGAGGACTTGAACGTGGGGCAGAATTGCAGGAAACCGATATCAGGAGGGAGACTGGAATTGCATTTAAAGCATAGGAAAAGAGGCAGAACGTGGACAATGATGCACTTGGCCAAAAAGGGCGTATGGGTTTTTTCCTGAATATATTCAGGAAAAAACGCATACGCCCTTTTTGGCGAAGCGAGCAAGCTTGCACAGGAAATCTGCACTACAATGAAGTTTCACTTCCCCCCTGTCAAAGGGGCCATCTGAAAAAAGTGTAAAATCCAGAAAGGCAGGACAGGCCATGGAGAACTGGGAGCCTTGTTATGCTGATGGGCGGGTTGTAAATTGCCAACAGCCACTAGGGAGAAGTGTATGGTGTTTCCTGAAACATCTAAAAAACAAAGCAACAGAGCCTAGGGCACTTCCACTTATGGTCCTATAGCTTAGGGAAATTAAAATCAAAAAGACACAGCCACCCCAAAGTTTGGGACGGCTCTGTTTACAAGAACCTCGTTTATGGTACAAGTTCAATATCGCAGAAAGTGAAAAATGGATAAAGAATTTGTGCTACTTACGTACAATGCAATATCACTCAGCAATGAAATCTCTGTCAACAGGCCTGTAGCAGAAAATGAGTGGGTTCAGGTATGATGATTCTAACTGAAATAAGTCACACAGAAAAAGAAACATCATAAGATATCACTAATACACGGAATGTAAACTTGGCTACACAGGAACTGAATTACAAAACAGAACAGGGTCTCCAATTTAGAAAACCAACTTATGCTTGCTTAAGGGGAAAGGGGAGTTGGGGTGCTGCATAAAACCAGAGATTGAAATGAGCACAGATAAAGTTCCTTAAGCCAAATATGGAATAGACAAGAGCTACTCCTTGCTCAACGAAATGGACTCAACACCCCATATTAAACGCCAATGAATGTACCTGACTAGTAAGTATCTTAAAACCTATGGATTGCTATGTCTCTGAAAGAGAATCAACCATGTGTACAGGGGCATAAACGCAGCAGTGATAGGATTGGAGAGGTTCGGTGAGCAAATGAAGACCCTTTGAAGTCATATTGCATGGTACCCATTCCACGGGTCTCAACTCTCCAGGTTTAAGGAATTCTTCCTTCAGCTGAAACATGCATGTGGAACCCAGAGTATGATCAACCATGTGATCGGGAGACGTGTTCAAATATGTCTCAGTTTTCGTCCCCTGGTACTCGGGTGCAACTTTCCAGACGCTTTACTAACACTCTCCCGACTTGGAGAGTCAGTGCCGTTAACGTCCTGTTTGGCCCAGTTTGCAATTTCTGCGGAAGATGAACAGGAATAGGGAGAACCAATGAGAGACTAACTGGAGGTGTCTGGACGGGCAAATTTAACTCTCATTTCCCACCAGGAAGAGGAATTAACCAAAGGCTAAGCGTGCCGTGCCGGAACCAGATTAGGGCCTGAAGCAATCCTGCGGTGTTGCGGCCAGCTCACAAGAAAGCGAGTTGAAGAAAGGAGCTCAGGGGCACTGTAATTCACAAACCTGCAGAGTTATAAATGACAGCTATCGTCCAAAAATATACTGAAGTAAGGCTGCCAAGAGGACTTGAAAGCGGGGCAGAATTGCAGGAAACCGATTTCAGGAGGTAGACTGGAATTGCATTTAAAGCATAGGAAAAGAGGAAGAACGTCCACAATGATGCACTTGGCCAAAAATATCGTATGCGTTTTTTCCTGAATATATTCAGGAAAAAACGCATACACCATTTTTGGCCAACCAAGCAAGCTTGCAAAGGAAGTCTGCACTACAATGAAGTCTCACTTCCCCCCAGTCAAAAGGGCCATCTGAAAAAAGTGTAAAATCCAGAAAGGCAGGACAGGCCCTGGAGAACTGGGAGCCCTGTTATGCTGATGGGCGGGATGTAAATTGCCAACAGCCACTCGGGAGAAGTGTATGGTGTTTCCTGAAACATCTAAAAAACAAAGCAACAGAGCCTAGGTCAAATCCACTTATGGTCCTATAGCTTAGGGAAATTAAAATAAAAAAGACACAGCCAACCCAAAGTTTGGGATGGCTCTGTTTACAAGAATCTCGTTTATGGTACAAGTTCAATATCGCAGAAAGCGAAAAATGGATAAAGAAGTTGTGGTACTTACGTACAATGCAATATCACTCAGCAATGAAATCTATGTCAACAGGCCTGTAGCAGAAAATGAGTGGGTTCAGGTATGATGATTCTAACTGAAATAAGTCACACAGAAAAAGAAACATCATAAGATATCACTAATACACAGAATGTAAAATTGGCTACACAGGAACTGGATTACAAAACAGAACAGGGTCTCAAATTTAGAAAACCAACTTATGTTTTCTAAGGGGAAAGGTGAGTTGGGGTGCTGCATAAAACCAGAGATTGAAATGAGCACAGATAAAGTTCCTTAAGCCAAATATGTAATAGACAAGAGCTACTACTTGCTCAACGAAATGGACTCAACACCGCATATTAAACGCCTAAGAATGTACCTGACTAGTAAGTATCTTAAAACCTATGGATTGCTATGTCTCTGAAAGAGAATCAAGCGTGTGTACAGGGACATAAACGCAGAAGTGTTAGGATTGGAGAGGTTCGGTGAGCAAATGAAGACCCTTTGAAGTCATATTGCATGGTACCCATTCCACGGGTCTCAACTCTCCAGCTTTAAGGGAATCTTCCTTCAGCTGAAACATGCATGTGGAACCCAGAGTATGATCAACCATGTGATCGGGAGACGTGTTCAAATATGTCTCAGTTTTCGCCCCTGGTACTCGGGTGCAACATTCCAGACGCTTTACTAACACTCTCCCAACTTGGAGAGTCAGTGCCTTTAACGTCCTGTTTGGCCCAGTTTGCAATTTCTGCAGAAGATGAACAGGAATAGGTAGGAGCAATGAGAGACTAGCTGGAGGTGTCTGGACGGGCAAATTTAACTCTCATTTCCCACCAGGAAGAGGAATTAAGCAAAGGCTCAGCGTGCCATGCCGGAACCAGATTAGGGCCTGAAGCAATCCTGCGGTGCTGCGGTCAGCTCACAAGAAAGCGAGTTGAAGAAAGGAGCTCAGGGGCACTGTAATTCACAAACCTGCAGAGTTATAAATGACAGCTATCGTCCAAAAATATACTGAAGTAAGGCTGCCAAGAGGACTTGAAAGCGGGGCAGAATTGCAGGAAACCGATTTCAGGAGGTAGACTGGAATTGCATTTAAAGCATAGGAAAAGAGGCAGAACGTCCACAATGATGCACTTGGCCAAAAAGTGCGTATGCGTTTTTTCCTGAATATATTCAGGAAAAAATGCATACGCACTTTTTGGCGAACCAAGCAAGCTTGCACAGGAAATCTGCACTACAATGAAGTCTCACTTCCACCCGGTCAAAAGGGCCATCTGAAAAATGTGTAAAATCCAGAAAGGCAGGACAGGCCATGGAGAACTGGGAGCCTTTTTAGGCTGATGGGTGGGATGTAAATTGCCAACAGCCACTTGGGAGAAGTGTATGGTGTTTCCTGAAACATCTAAAAAACAAAGCAAGAGAGCCTAGGGCACTTCCACTTATGGTCCTATAGCTTAGGGAAATTAAAATCAAAAAGACACAGCCACCCAAATGTTTGGGAAGGCTCTGTTTACAAGAACCTCGTTTATGGTACAAGTTCAATATCGCAGAAAGTGAAAAATGGATAAAGAAGTTGTGGTACTTACGTAAAATGCAATACCACTCAGCAATGAAATCTATGTCAACACGCCTGTAGCACAAAATGAGTGGGTTCAGGTATGATGATTCTAACTGAAATAAGTCACACAGAAAAAGAAACATCATAAGATATCACTAATACACGGAATGTAAACTTGGCTACACAGGAACTGAATTTCAAAACAGAACAGGGTCTCAAATTTAGAAAACCAACTAATGCTTGCTTAAGGGGAAAGGTGAGTTGGGATGCAGCATAAAACCAGAGATTGAAATGAACACAGATAAAGTTCCTTAAGCCAAATATGTAATAGACAAGAGGTACTCCTTATTCAACGAAATGGACTCAACACCCCATATTAAACGCCTAACAATGTACCTGACTAGTAAGTATCTTAAAACCTATGGATTGCTATGTCTCCGAAAGAGAATCAATCATGTGTACAGGGGCATAAACGCAGCAGTGATAGGATTGGAGAGGTTCGGTGAGCAAACGAAGACCCTTTGAAATCATATTGCATGGTACCCATTCCACGGGTCTCAACTCTCCAGGTTTAAGGGATTCTTCCTTCAGCTAAAACATGCATGTGGAACCCAGAGTATGATCAACCGTGTGATCGGGAGACGTGTGCCAATATATCTCAGTTCTCGTCCCCTGGTACTTGGGTGCAACATTCCAGACACTTTACTAACACTCTCCCGACTTGGAGAGTCAGTGCCTTTAACGTCCTGTTTGGCCCAGTTTGCAATTTCTGCGGAAGATGAACAGGAATAGGGAGAACCAATGAGAGACTAGCTGGAGGTGTCTGGACGGGCAAATTTAACTCTCATTTCCCACCAGGAAGAGGAATTAACCAAAGTCTCAGCGTGCCGTGGGGAACCAGATTAGGGCCTGAAGCAATCCTGCGGTGTTGCGGCCAGCTCACAAGAAAGCGAGTTGAAGAAAGGAGCTCAGGGGCACTGTAATTCACAAACCTGCAGAGTTATAAATGACAGCTTTCGTCCAAAAATATACTGAAGTAAGGCTGCCAAGAGGACTTGAACGTGGGGCAGAATTGCAGGAAACCGATATCAGGAGGGAGACTGGAATTGCATTTAAAGCATAGGAAAAGAGGCAGAATGTCCTCAATGATGCACTTGGCCAAAAAGGGCGTATGCATTTTTTCCTGAATATATTCAGGAAAAAACGCATACGCCCTTTTTGGACAACCAAGCAAGCTTGCAAAGGAAATCTGCACTACAATTAAGTCTCACTTCCCCCCGGTCAAAAGGGCCATCTGAAAAAAGTGTAAAATCCAGAAAGGCAGGACAGGCCATGGAGAACTGGGACCCTTGTTATGCTGATGGGCAGGTTGTAAATTGCCAACAGCCACTCGGGAGAAGTGTATGGTGTTTCCTGAAACATCTAAAAAACAAAGCAACAGAGCCTAGGTCAATTCCACTTATGGTCCTATAGCTTAGGGAAATTAAAATCAAAAAGACACAGCCACCCCAAAGTTTGGGACGGCTCCTCTGTTTACAAGAATCTCGTTTATGGTACAAGTTCAATATCGCAGAAAGCGAAAAATGGATAAAGAAGTTGTGGTACTTACGTACAATGCAATATCACTCAGCAATGAAATCTATGTCAACAGGCCTGTAGCAGAAAATGAGTGGGTTCAGGTATGATGATTCTAACTGAAATAAGTCACACAGAAAAAGAAACATCATAAGATATCACTAATACACAGAATGTAAAATTGGCTACACAGGAACTGGATTACAAAACAGAACAGGGTCTCAAATTTAGAAAACCAACTTATGTTTTCTAAGGGGAAAGGTGAGTTGGGGTGCTGCATAAAACCAGAGATTGAAATGAGCACAGATAAATTCCTTAAGCCAAATATGTAATAGACAAGAGCTACTACTTGCTCAACGAAATGGACTCAACACCGCATATTAAACGCCTAAGAATGTACCTGACTAGTAAGTATCTTAAAACCTATGGATTGCTATGTCTCTGAAAGAGAATCAAGCGTGTGTACAGGGACATAAACGCAGAAGTGTTAGGATTGGAGAGGTTCGGTGAGCAAATGAAGACCCTTTGAAGTCATATTGCATGGTACCCATTCCACGGGTCTCAACTCTCCAGCTTTAAGGGAATCTTCCTTCAGCTGAAACATGCATGTGGAACCCAGAGTATGATCAACCATGTGATCGGGAGACGTGTTCAAATATGTCTCAGTTTTCGCCCCTGGTACTCGGGTGCAACATTCCAGACGCTTTACTAACACTCTCCTGACTTGGAGAGTCAGTGCCTTTAACCTCCTGTTTGGCCCAGATTGCAATTTCTGCAGAAGATGAACAGGAATAGGTAGGAGCAATGAGAGACTAGCTGGAGGTGTCTGGACGGGCAAATTTAACTCTCATTTCCCACCAGGAAGAGGAATTAACCAAAGTCTCAGCGTGCCGTGGGGAACCAGATTAGGGCCTGAAGCAATCCTGCGGTGTTGCGGCCAGCTCACAAGAAAGCGAGTTGAAGAAAGGAGCTCAGGGGCACTGTAATTCACAAACCTGCAGAGTTATAAATGACAGCTATCGTCCAAAAATATACTGAAGTAAGGCTGCCAAGAGGACTTGAACGTGGGGCAGAATTGCAGGAAACCGATATCAGGAGGGAGACTGGAATTGCATTTAAAGCATAGGAAAAGAGGCAGAACGTCCACAATGATGCACTTGGCCAAAAAGGGCGTATGCATTTTTTCCTGAATATATTCAGGAAAAAACGCATACGTACTTTTTGGACAACCAAGCAAGCTTGCAAAGGAAATCTGCACTACAATTAAGTCTCACTTCCCCCCGGTCAAAAGGGCCATCTGAAAAAAGTGTAAAATCCAGAAAGGCAGGATAGGCCATGGAGAACTGGGACCCTTGTTATGCTGATGGGCAGGTTGTAAGTTGCCAACAGCCACTCGGGAGAAGTGTATGGTGTTTCCTGAAACATCTAAAAAACAAAGCAACAGAGCCTAGGTCAATTCCACTTATGGTCCTATAGCTTAGGGAAATTAAAATCAAAAAGACACAGCCACCCCAAAGTTTGGGACGGCTCTGTTTACAAGAACCTCTTTTACGGTACAAGTTCAATATCGCAGAAATCGCAAAATGGATAAAGAAGTTGTGCTACTTACGTACAATGCAATATCACTCAGCAATGAAATCTATGTCAACAGGCCTGTAGCAGAAAATGAGTGGGCTCAGGTATGATGATTCTAACTGAAATAAGTCACACAGAAAAAGAAACAACATAAGATATCACTAATACACGGAATGTAAACTTGGCTACACAGGAACTGGATTACAAAAGAGAACAGGGTCTAAAATTTAGAAAAACAACTTATGCTTGCTTAAGGGGAAATGTGAGTTGGGGTGCTGCATAAAACCAGAGATTGAAATGAGCACAGATAAAGTTCCTTAAGCCAAATATGGAATAGACAAGAGCTACTCCTTGCTCAACGAAATGGACTCAACACCCCATATTAAACGCCTAAGAATGTACCTGATTAGTAAGTATCTTAAAACCTATGGATTGCTATGTCTCCGAAAGAGAATCAAGCATGTGTACAGGGGCATAAACGCAGCAGTGATAGGATTGGAGAGGTTCGGTGAGCAAAGAATGACCCTTTGAAATCATATTACATGCGACCCATTCCACGGGTCTCAACTCTCCAGGTTTAAGGGATTCTTCCTTCAGCTGAAACATGCATGTGGAACCCAGAGTATGATCAACCGTGTGATCAGGAGACGTTCTCAAATATGTCTCAGTTTTCGTCCACTGGTACTCGGGTGCAACATTCCAGACGCTTTACTAACACTCTCCTGACTTGGAGAGTCAGTGCCTTTAACCTCCTGTTTGGCCCAGATTGCAATTTCTGCAGAAGATGAACAGGAATAGGTAGAAGCAATGAGAGACTAGCTGGAGGTGTCTGGACGGGCAAATTTAACTCTCATTTCCCACCAGGAAGAGGAATTAACCAAAGGCTCAGCGTGCCGTGCCGGAACCACATTAGGGCCTGAAGCAATCCTGCGGTGTTGTGGCCCGCTCACAAGAAAGCGAGTTGAAGAAAGGAGCTCACGGGCACTGTAATTCACAAACGTGCAGAGTTATAAATGACAGCTATCGTCCAAAAATATACTGAAGTAAGGCTGCCAAGAGGACTTGAAAGCGGGGCAGAATTGCAGGAAACCGATTTCAGGAGGGAGACTGGAATTGCATTTAAAGCATAGGAAAAGTGGAAGAACGTCCAAAATGATGCACTTGGCCAAAAATGTCGTATGCGTTTTTTCCTGAATATATTCAGGAAAAAACGCATACACCATTTTTGGCCAACCAAGCAAGCTTGCAAAGGAAATCTGCACTACAATGAAGTCTCACTTCCCCCCGGTCAAAAGGGCCATCTGAAAAAAGTGTAAAATTGAGAAAGGCAGGAGAGTCCATAGAGAACTGGGAGCCTTGTTATGCTGATGGGCGGGATGTAAATTGCCAACAGCCACTCGAGAGAAGTGTATGGTGTTTCCTGAAACATCTAAAAAACAAAGCAACGGAGCCTAGGGCACTTCCACTTATGGTCCTATAGCTTAGGGAAATTAAAATCAAAAAGACACAGCCACCCCAAAGTTTGGGACGGCTCTGTTTACAAGAACATCGTTTACGGTACAAGTTCAATATCGCAGAAAGTGAAAAATGGATAAAGAAGTTGTGGTACTTACGTACAATGCAATATCACTCAGCAATGAAATCTATGTCAACAGGCCTGTAGCAGAAAATGAGTGGGTTCAGGTATGATGATTCTAACTGAAATAAGTCACACAGAAAAAGAAACATCATAAGATATCACTAATACACGGAATGTAAACTTGGCTACACAGGAACTGGATTACAAAACAGAACAGGGTCTCAAATTTAGAAAACCAACTTATGCTTGCTTAAGGGGAAAGGTGAGTTAGGGTGCTGCATAAAACCAGAGATTGAAATGAGCACAGATAAAGTTCCTTAAGCCAAATATGGAATAGACTAGTGCTACTCCTTGTTCAATGAAATGGACTCAACACCCCATATTAAACGCCTAAGAATGTACCTGACTAGTAAGTATCTTAAAACCTATGGATTGCTATGTCTCTGAAAGAGAATCAAGCATGTGTACAGGGGCATAAACGCAGCAGTGATAGGATTGGAGAGGTTCGGTGAGCAAACGAAGACCCTTTGAAATCATATTGCATGGTACCCATTCCACGGGTCTCAACTCTCCAGGTTTAAGGGATTCTTCCTTCAGCTAAAACATGCATGTGGAACCCAGAGTATGATCAACCGTGTGATCGGGAGACGTGTGCCAATATATCTCAGTTCTCGTCCCCTGGTACTCGGGTGTAACATTCCAGACACTTTACTAACACTCTCCCGACTTGGAGAGTCAGTGCCTTTAACGTCCTTTTGGCCCAGTTTGCAATTTCTGCGGAATATGAACAGGAATAGGGAGAACCAATGAGAGACTAGCTGGAGGTGTCTGGACGGGCAAATTTAACTCTCATTTCCCACCAGGAAGAGGAATTAACCAAAGGCTCAGCGTGCCGTGCCGGAACAAGATTAGGGCCTGAAGCAATCCTGCGGTGTTGTGGCCCGCTCACAAGAAAGCGAGTTGAAGAAAGGAGCTCAGGGGCACTGTAATTCACAAACCTGCAGAGTTATAAATGTCAGCTATCGTCCAAAAATATACTGAAGTAAGGCTGCCAAGAGGACTTGAAAGCGGGGCAGAATTGCAGGAAACCGATTTCAGGAGGTAGACTGGAATTGCATTTAAAGCATAGGAAAAGAGGCAGAACGTCCACAATGATGCACTTGGCCAAAAAGGGTGTATGCGTTTTTTCCTGAATATATTCAGGAAAAAACCCATACGCCCTTTTTGGCCAACCAAGCAAGCTTGCAAAGGAAATCTGCACTACAATGAAGTCTCACTTCCGCCTGGTCAAAAGGGCCATCTGAAAAAAGTGTAAAATCCAGAAAGGCAGGACAGGCCATGGAGAACTGGGAGCCTTGTTATGCTGATGGGCGGGATGTAAATTGCCAACAGCCACTGGGGAGAAGTGTATGGTGTTTCCTGAAACATCTAAAAAACAAAGCAACAGAGCCTAGGGCACTTCCACTTATGGTCCTATAGCTTAGGGAAATTAAAATCAAAAAGACACAGCCACCCCAAAGTTTGGGAAGGTTCTGTTTACAAGAACCTTGTTTATGGTACAAGTTCAATATCATAGAAAGTGAAAAATGGATAAAGAAGTTGTGGTACTTACGTACAATGCAATATCACTCAGCAATGAAATCTATGTCATCAGGCCCATAGGAGCATAGTGAGTGGATTCAGGTATGACGATTCTAACTGAAATAAGTCACACAGAAAAAGAAACATCATAAGATATCACTAATACATGGAATGTAAACTTGGCTACACAGAAACTGAATTACAAAACAGAACAGGGTCTCAAATGAAGAAAACCAACTTATGCTTGCTTAAGGGGAAAGGTGAGTTGGGGTGCTGCATAAAACCAGAGATTGAAATGAGCACAGATAAAGTTCCTTAAGCCAAATATGGAATAGACAAGAGCTACTCCTTGCTCAACGAAATGGACTCAACACCCCATATTAAACGCCGAAGAATGTACCTGACTAGTAAGTATCTTAAACCCTATGGATTGCTATGTCTCTGAAAGAGAATCAAGCGTGTGTACAGTTGCATAAACGCAGCAGTGATAGGATTGGAGAGGTTCGGTGAGCAAATGAAGACCCTTTGAAGTCATAATGCATGGTACCCATTCCACGGGTCTCAACTCTCCAGGTTTAAGGGATTCTTCCTTCAGCTGAAACATGCCTGTGGAACCCAGAGTATGATCAACCGTGTGATCGGGAGACGTGTTAAAATATGTCTCAGTTTTCGTCCCCTGGTACTCGGGTGCAACATTCCAGACGCTTTACTAACACTCTCCCGACTTGGAGAGTCAGTGCCTTTAACCTCCTGTTTGGCCCAGTTTGCAATTTCTGCGGAAGATGAACAGGAATAGGGAGAACCAATGAGAGACTAGCTGGACGTTTCTGGACGGGCAAATTTAACTCTCATTTCCCACCAGGAAGAGGAATTAACCAAAGGCTCAGCGTGCCGTGCCGGAACCAGATTAGGGTCTGAAGCAATCCTGCGGTGTTGTGGCCAGCTCACAAGAAAGCAAGTTGAAGAAAGGAGCTCACGGGCACTGTAATTCACAAACGTGCAGAGTTATAAATGACAGCTATCGTCCAAAAATATACTGAAGTAAGGCTGCCAAGAGGACTTGAAAGCGGGGCAGAATTGCAGGAAACCGATTTTAGGAGGTAGACTGGAATTGCATTTAAAGCATAGGAAAAGAGGCAGAACGTGGACAATGATGCACTTGGCCAAAAAGGGCGTATGCGTTTTTTCCTGAATATATTCAGGAAAAAACGCATACGCCCTTTTTGGCCAACCAAGCAAGCTTACACAGGAAATCTGCACTACAATGAAGTTTCACTTCCCCCCTGTCAAAGGGGCCATCTGAAAAAACTGTAAAATCCAGAAAGGCAGGACAGGCCATGGAGAACTGGGAGCCTTGTTATGCTGATGGGCGGGTTGTAAATTGCCAACAGCCACTAGGGAGAAGTGTATGGTGTTTCCTGAAACATCTAAAAAACAAAGCAACAGAGCCTAGGGCACTTCCACTTATGGTCCTATAGCTTAGGGAAATTAAAATCAAAAAGACACAGCCACCCCAAAGTTTGGGACGGCTCTGTTTACAAGAACCTCGTTTATGGTACAAGTTCAATATCGCAGAAAGTGAAAAATGGATAAAGAATTTGTGCTACTTACGTACAATGCAATATCACTCAGCAATGAAATCTCTGTCAACAGGCCTGTAGCAGAAAATGAGTGGGTTCAGGTATGATGATTCTAACTGAAATAAGTCACACAGAAAAAGAAACATCGTAAGATATCACTAATACACGGAATGTAAACTTGGCTACACAGGAACTGAATTACAAAACAGAACAGGGTCTCAAATTTAGAAAACCAACTTATGCTTGCTTAAGGGGAAAGGTGAGTTGGGGTGCTTCATAAAACCAGAGATTGAAATGAGCACAGATAAAGTTCCTTAAGCCAAATATGGAATAGACAAGAGCTACTCCTTGCTCAACGAAATGGACACAACACCCCACATTAAACGCCAATGAATGTACCTGACTAGTAAGTATCTTAAAACCTATGGATTGCTATGTCTCTGAAAGAGAATCAACCATGTGTACAGGGGCATAAACGCAGCAGTGATAGGATTGGAGAGGTTCGGTGAGCAAATGAAGACTCTTTGAAGTCATATTGCATGGTACCCATTCCATGGGTCTCAACTCTCCAGGTTTAAGGAATTCTTCCTTCAGCTGAAACATGCATATGGAACCCAGAGTATGATCAACCATGTGATCGGGAGACGTGTTCAAGTATGTCTCAGTTTTCGTCCCCTGGTACTCGGGTGCAACATTCCAGACGATTTACTAACACTCTCCTGACTTGGAGAGTCAGTGCCTTTAACGTCCTGTTTGGCCCAGTTTGCAAATTCTGCGGAAGATGAACAGGAATAGGGAGAACCAATGAGAGACTACCTGGAGGTGTCTGGACGGGCAAATTTAACTCTCATTTCCCACCAGGAAGAGGAATTAACCAAAGGCTCAGCGTGCCGTGCCGGAACCAGATTAGGGCCTGAAGCAATCCTGCAGTGTTGCGGCCAGCTCACAAGAAAGCGAGTTGAAGAAAGGAGCTCAGGGGCACTGTAATTCACAAACCTGCAGAGTTATAAATGACAGCTATCGTCCAAAAATATACTGAAGTAAGGCTGCCAAGAGGACTTGAAAGCGGGGAAGAATTGCAGGAAACCGATTTCAGGAGGTAGACTGGAATTGCATTTAAAGCATAGGAAAAGAGGAAGAACGTCCACAATGATGCACTTGGCCAAAAATATCGTATGCGTTTTTTCCTGAATATATTCAGGAAAAAACGCATACACCATTTTTGGCCAACCAAGCAAGCTTGCAAAGGAAATCTGCACTACAATGAAGTCTCACTTCCCCCCAGTCAAAAGGGCCATCTGAAAAAAGTGTAAAATCCAGAAAGGCAGGACAGGCCATGGAGAACTGGGAGCCCTGTTATGCTGATGGGCGGGATGTAAATTGCCAACAGCCACTCGGGAGAAGTGTATGGTGTTTCCTGAAACATCTAAAAAACAAAGCAACAGAGCCTAGGTCAAATCCACTTATGGTCCTATAGCTTAGGGAAATTAAAATAAAAAAGACACAGCCACCCCAATGTTTGGGATGGCTCTGTTTACAAGAATCTCGTTTATGGTACAAGTTCAATATCGCAGAAAGCGAAAAATGGATAAAGAAGTTGTGGTACTTACATACAATGCAATATCACTCAGCAATGAAATCTATGTCAACAGGCCTGTAGCAGAAAATGAGTGGGTTCAGGTATGATGATTCTAACTGAAATAAGTCACACAGAAAAAGAAACATCATAAGATATCACTAATACACGGAATGTAAACTTGGCTACACAGGAACTGGATTACAAAACACAACAGGGTCTCAAATTTAGAAAACCAACTTATGCTTGCTTAAGGGAAAAGGTGAGTTGGGGTGCTGCATAAAACCAGAGATTGAAATGAGCACAGATAAAGTTCCTTAAGCCAAATATGTAATAGACAAGAGCTACTACTTGCTCAACGAAATGGACTCAACACCGCATATTAAACGCCTAAGAATGTACCTGACTAGTAAGTATCTTAAAACCTATGGATTGCTATGTCTCTGAAAGAGAATCAAGCGTGTGTAGAGGGACATAAACGCAGAAGTGTTTGTTAGGATTGGAGAGGTTCGGTGAGCAAATGAAGACCCTCTGAAGTCATATTGCATGGTACCCATTCCACGGGTCTCAACTCTCCAGCTTTAAGGGAATCTTCCTTCAGCTGAAACATGCATGTGGAACCCAGAGTATGATCAACCATGTGATCGGGAGACGTGTTCAAATATGTGTCAGTTGTCGTCCCCTGGTACTCGGGTGCAACATTCCAGACGATTTACTAACACTCTCCTGACTTGGAGAGTCAGTGCCTTTAACGTCCTGTTTGGCCCAGTTTGCAATTTCTGCGGAAGATGAACAGGAATAGGGAGAACCAATGAGAGACTAGCTGGAGGTGTCTGGACGGGCAAATTTAACTCTCATTTCCCACCAGTAAGAGGAATTATCCAAAGGCTCAGCGTGCCATGCCGGAACCAGATTAGGGCCTGAAGCAATCCTGCGGTGCTGCGGTCAGCTCACAAGAAAGCGAGTTGAAGAAAGGAGCTCAGGGGCACTGTAATTCACAAACCTGCAGAGTTATAAATGACAGCTATCGTCCAAAAATATACTGAAGTAAGGCTGCCAATAGGACTTGAAAGCGGGGCAGAATTGCAGGAAACCGATTTCAGGAGGTAGACTGGAATTGCATTTAAAGCATAGGAAAAGAGGCAGAACGTCCACAATGATGCACTTGGCCAAAAAGTGCGTATGCGTTTTTTCCTGAATATATTCAGGAAAAAACGCATACGCCCTTTTTGGCCAACCAAGCAAGCTTGCAAAGGAAATCTGCACTACAATGAAGTCTCAATTCCCCCCGGTCAAAAGGGCCATCTGAAAAAAGTGTAAAATCCAGAAAGGCAGGACAGGCCATGGAGAACTGGGAGCATTGTTATGCTGATGGGTGGGATGTAAATTGCCAACAGCCACTTGGGAGAAGTGTATGGTGTTTCCTGAAACATCTAAAAAACAAAGCAAGAGAGCCTAGGGCACTTCCACTTATGGTCCTATAGCTTAGGGAAATTAAAATCAAAAAGACACAGCCACCCAAATGTTTGGGACGGCTCTGTTTACAAGAACCTCGTTTATGGTACAAGTTCAATATCGCAGAAAGTGAAAAATGGATAAAGAAGTTGTGGTACTTACGTAAAATGCAATACCACTCAGCAATGAAATCTATGTCAACACGCCTGTAGCACAAAATGAGTGGGTTCAGGTATGATGATTCTAACTGAAATAAGTCACACAGAAAAAGAAACATCATAAGATATCACTAATACACGGAATGTAAACTTGGCTACACAGGAACTGAATTACAAAACAGAACAGGGTCTCAAATTTAGAAAACCAACTTATGCTTGCTTAAGGGGAAAGGTGAGTTGGGATGCAGCATAAAACCAGAGATTGAAATGAACACAGATAAAGTTCCTTAAGCCAAATATGTAATAGACAAGAGCTACTCCTTATTCAACGAAATGGACTCAACACCCCATATTAAACGCCTAAGAATGTACCTGACTAGTAAGTATCTTAAAACCTATGGATTGCTATGTCTCCGAAAGAGAATCAAGCATGTGTACAGGGGCATAAACGCAGCAGTGATAGGATTTGAGAGGTTCTGTGAGCAAAGAATGACCCTTTGAAGTCATATTACATGCTACCCATTCCACGGGTCTCAACTCTCCAGGTTTAAGGGATTCTTCCTTCAGCTGAAACATGCATGTGGAACCCAGAGTATGATCAACCGTGTGATCAGGAGACGTGTTCAAATATGTCTCAGTTTTTGTCTACTGGTACTCGGGTGCAACATTCCAGACGCTTTACTAACACTCTCCTGACTTGGAGAGTTAGTGACTTTAACCTCCTGTTTGGCCCAGATTGCAATTTCGGCGGAAGATGAACAGGAATAGGTAGGAGCAATGACAGACTAGCTGGAGGTGTCTGGACGGGCAAATTTAACTCTCATTTCCCACCAGGAAGAGGAATTAACCAAAGGCTCAGCGTGCCGTGCCGGAACCAGATTAGGGCCTGAAGCAATCCTGCGGTGTTGCGGCCCGCTCACAAGAAAGCGAGTTGAAGAAAGGAGCTCAGGGGCACTGTAATTCACAAACCTGCAGAGTTATAAATGACAGCTATCGTCCAAAAATATACTGAAGTAAGGCTGCCAAGAGGACTTGAAAGCGGGGCAGAATTGCAGGAAACTGATTTCAGGAGGTAGACTGGAATTGCATTTAAAGCATAGGAAAAGAGGCAGAACGTCGACAATGATGCACTTGGCCAAAAAGGGCATATGCGTTTTTTCCTGAATATATTCAGGAAAAAACGCATACGCCCTTTTTGGCCAACCAAGCAAGCTTGCAAAGGAAATCTGCACTACAATGAAGTCTCACTTCCCCCTGGTCAAAAGGGCCATCTGAAAAAAGTGTAAAATCCAGAAAGGCAGGACAGGCCATGGAGAACTGGGAGCCTTTTTATGCTGATGGGCGGGATGTAAATTGCCAACAGCCACTGGGGAGAAGTGTATGATGTTTCCTGAAACATCTAAAAAACAAAGCAACAGAGCCTAGGGCACTTCCACTTATGGTCCTATAGCTTAGGGAAATTAAAATCAAAAAGACACAGCCACCCCAAAGTTTGGGACGGCTCTGTTTACAAGAACCTTGTTTATGGTACAAGTTCAATATCGCAGAAAGTGAAAAATGGATAAAGAAGTTGTGGTACTTACGTACAATGCAATATCACTCAGCAATGAAATCTATGTCATCAGGCCCGTAGGAGCATAGTGAGTGGATTCAGGTATGACGATTCTAGCTGAAATAAGTCACACAGAAAAAGAAACATCATAAGATATCACTAATACATGGAATGTAAACTTGGCTACACAAAAACTGAATTACAAAACAGAACAGGGTGTCAAATGAAGAAAACCAACTTATGCTTGCTTAAGGGGAAAGGTGAGTTGGGGTGCTGCATAAAACCAGAGATTGAAATGAGCACAGATAAAGTTCCTTAAGCCAAATATGGAATAGACAAGAGCTACTCCTTGCTCAATGAAATGGACTCAACACCCCATATTAAACGCCTAAGAATGTACCTGACTAGTAAGTATCTTAAAACCTATGGATTGCTATGTCTCCGAAAGAGAATCAAGCATGTGTACAGGGGCATAAACGCAGCAGTGATAGGATTGGAGAGGTTCGGTGAGCAAATGAAGACCCTTTGAAGTCATATTGCATGGTACCCATTCCACGGGTCTCAACTCTCCAGGTTTAAGGAATTCTTCCTTCAGCTGAAACATGCATGTGGAACCCAGAGTATGAACAACCGTGTGATCGGGAGACGTGTTCCAATATGTCTCAGTTCTCGTCCCCTGGTACTCGGGTGCAACATTCCAGACGCTTTACTAACACTCTCCCGACTTGGAGAGTTAGTGCCTTTAACCTCCTGTTTGGCCCAGTTTGCAATTTGTGCGGAAGATGAACAGGGATAGGAAGGACCAATGAGAGACTAGCTGGAGGTGTCTGGACGGGCAATTTTAACTCTCATTTCCCACCAGGAAGAGGAATTAAGCAAAGGCGCAGCATGCCGTGCCGGAACCAGATTAGGGCCTGAAGCAATACTGCGGTGTTGCGGCTAGCTCACAAGAAAGCGAGTTGAAGAAAGGAGCTCAGGGGCACTATAATTCATAAACCTGCAGAGTTATAAATGACAGCTATCGTCCAAAAATATACTGAAGTAAGGCTGCCAAGAGGAATTGAAAGTGGGGCAGAATTGCAGGAAACCGATTTCAGGACGTAGACTGCAATTGCATTTAAAGCATAGGAAAAGAGGCAGAACGTGGACAATGATGCACTTGGCCAAAAAGGGCGTATGCGTTTTTTCCTGAATATATTCAGGAAAAAACGCATACGCCCTTTTTGGCCAACCAAGCAAGCTTGCAAAGGAAATCTACACTACAATGCAGTCTCACTTCCCCCCGGTCAAAAGGGACATCTGAAAAAAGTGTAAAATCCAGAAAGGCAGGACAGGCGTTGGAGAACTGGGAGCCTTGTTATGCTGATGGGTGGGATGTAAATTGACAGCAGCCACTGGGGAGAAGTGTATGGTGTTTCCTGAAACATCTAAGAAACAAAGCAACAGAGCCTAGGGCACTTCCACTTATGGTCCTATAGCTTAGGGAAATTAAAATCAAAAAGACACAGCCACCCCAAAGTTTGGGACGGCTCTGTTTACAAGAACCTCGTTTACGGTACAAGTTCAATATCGCAGAAAGTGAAAAATGGATAAAGAAGTTGTGGTACTTAAGTACAATGCAATATCACTAAGCAATGAAATCTATGTCATCAGGCCCGTAGCAGCATAATGAGTGGATTCAGGTATGATGATTCTAACTGAAATAAGTCACACAGAAAAAGAAACATAAGATATCACTAATACACGGAATGTAAACTTGGCTACACAGGAACTGGATTACAAAAGAGAACAGGGTCTCAAATTTAGAAAACCAACTTATGCTTGCTTAAGGGGAAATGTGAGTTGGGGTGCTGAATAAAACCAGAGATTGAAATGAGCACAGATAAAGTTCCTTAAGCCAAATATGTAATACACAAGAGCTACTCCTTGCTCAACGAAATGGACTCAACACCCCATATTAAACGCCTAAGAATGTACCTGACTAGTAAGTATCTTAAAACCTATGGATCGCTATGTCTCCGAAAGAGAATCAAGCGTGTGTACAGGGGCATAAACGCAGCAGTGATAGGATTGGAGAGGTTCGGTGAGCAAATGAAGACCCTTTGAAGTCATATTGCATGGTACCCATTCCACGGGTCTCAACTCTCCAGGTTTAAGGGATTCTTCCTTCACCTAAATCATACATGTGGAACCCAGAGTATGATCAACCGTGTGATCGGGAGACGTGTTCCAATATGTCTCAGTTCTCGTCCCCTGGTACTCGGGTGCAACATTCCAGACGCTGTACTAACACTCTCCCGACTGGGAGAGTCAGTGCCTTTAACCTCCTGTTTGGCCCAGTTTGCAATTTCTGCGAAAGATGAACAGGAATAGGGAGAACCAATGAGAGACTAGCTGGAGGTGTCTGGACGGGGAAATTTAACTCTCATTTCCCACCAGGAAGAGGAATTAACCAAAGGCTCAGCGTGCCATGCCGGAACCAGATTAGGGCCTGAAGCAATCCTGCGGTGTTGCGGCCAGCTCACAAGAAAGCGAGTTGAAGAAAGGAGCTCAGGGGCACTGTAATTCACAAACCTGCAGAGTTATAAATGACAGCTATCGTCCAAAAATATACTGAAGTAAGGCTGCCAAGAGGACTTGAAAGCGGGGTAGAATTGCAGGAAACCGATTTCAGGAGGTAGACTGGAATTGCATTTAAAGCATAGGAAAAGAGGCAGAACGTCGACAATGATGCACTTGGCCAAAAAGGGCGTATGCGTTTTTTCCTGAATATATTCAGGAAAAAACGCATACGCCCATTTTGGCCAACCAAGCAAGCTTGCAAAGGAAATCTGCACTACAATGAAGTCTCACTTCCCCCCGGTCAAAACGGCCATCTGAAAAAAGTGTAAAATCCAGAAAGGCAACACAGGCCATGGAGAACTGGGAGCCTTGTTATGCTGATGGGCGGGATGTAAATTGCCAACAGCCACTTGGGAGAAGTGTATGGTGTTTCCTGAAACATCTAAGAAACAAAGCAACAGAGCCTAGGGCACTTCCACTTATGGCCCTAAAGCTTAGGGAAAATAAAATCAAAAAGACACAGCCACCCCTATGTTTGGGACAGCTCTGTTCAGAAGAAACTCGTTTAAGGGACTAGTTCAATATCGCAGAAAGTGAAAAATGGATAAAGTATTTGTGGTACTTACGTACAATGCAATATCACTCAGCAATGAAATCTATGTCATCAGGCCCGTAGCAGCATAATGAGTGGATTCAGGTATGATGATTCTAACTGAAATAAGTCACACAGAAAAAGAAACATCATAAGATATCACTAATACACGGAATGTAATCTTGGCTACACAGGAACTGGATTACAAAAGAGAAGAGGGTCTCAAATTTAGAAAACCAACTTATGCTTGCTTAAGGGGAAAGGTGAGTTGGGGTGCTGCATAAAACCAGAGATTGAAATGAGCACAGATAAAGTTCCTTAAGCCAAATATGTAATAGACAAGAGCTACTCCTTGCTCAACGAAATGGACTCAACACCCCATATTAAACGCCTAATAATGTACCTGACTAGTAAGTATCTTAAAACCTATGGATTGCTATGTCTCTGAAAGAGAATCAAGCGTGAGTACAGCACCATAAACGCAGCAGTGATAGGATTGGAGAGGTTCGGTGAGCAAATGAAGACCCTTTGAAGTCATATTGCATGGTACCCATTCCACGGGTCTCAACTCTCCAGGTTTAAGGGATTCTTCCTTCAGCTAAACATGCATTTGGAACCCAGACTATGATCAACCGTGTGATCGTGAGTCATGTTCAAATATGTCTCAGTTCTCATCCCCTGGTACTCGGGTGCAACATTCCAGACACTTTACTAACACTCTCCCGACTTGGAGAGTCAGTGCCTTTAACCTCCTGTTTGGCCCAGTTTGCAAATTCCGCGGATGATGAACAGGAATAGGGAGAACCAATGAGAGACTAGCTGGAGATGTCTGGACGGGCAAATTTAACTCTCATTTCCCACCAGGAAGAGGAATTAAGCAAAGGCTCAGCATGCCGTGCCAGAACCAGATTAGGGCCTGAAGCAATCCTGCGGTGTTGCGGCCAGCTCTCAAGAAAGCGAGTTGAAGAAAGGAGCTCAGGGGCACTGTAATTCACAAACCTGCAGAGTTATAAATGACAGCTATCGTCCAAAAATATACTGAAGTAAGGCTGCCAAGAGGACTTGAAAGCGGGGCAGAATTGCAGGAAACCGATTTCAGGAGGTAGACTGGAATTGCATTTAAAGCATAGGAAAAGAGGCAGAACGTCGACAATGATGCACTAGGCCAAAAAGGGCATATGCGTTTTTTCCTGAATATATTCAGGAAAAAAAGCATAAGCACTCTTTGGCCAACCAGGCAAGCTTGCAAAGGAAATCTGCACTACAATGAAGTCTCACTTCCCCCGGGTCAAAAGGGCCATCTGTAAAAAGTGTAAAATCCATAAAGGCAGGACAGGCCATGGAGAACTGGGAGCCTTGTTATGCTGATGGGCGGGATGTAAATTGCCAACAGCCACTCGGGAGAAGTGTATGGTGTTTCCTGAAACATCTAAAAAACAAAGCAACAGAGCCTAGGGCACTTCCACTTATGGTCCTATAGCTTAGGGAAATTAAAATCAAAAAGACACAGCCACCCCAAAGTTTGGGACGGCTCTGTTTACAAGAACCTCGTTTACGGTACATGTTCAATATCGCAGAAAGTGAAAAATGGATAAAGAAGTTGTGGTACTTACGTACAATGCAATATCACTCAGAAATGAAATCTATGTCATCAGGCACGTAGCAGCATAATGAGTGGATTCAGGTATGATGATTCTCACTGAAATAAGTCACACACAAAAAGAAACATCATAAGATATCACTAATACATGGAATGTAAACTTGGCTACACAGGAACTGGATTAGAAAACAGAACAGGTCTCAAATTTAGAAAACCAACTTATGCTTGCTTAAGGGGAAAGGTGAGTTGGGGTGCTGCATAAAACCAGAGATTGAAATGAGCACAGATAAAGTTCCTTAAGCCAAATATGGAATAGACAAGAGCTACTCCTTGCTCAACGAAATGGACTCAACACCCCATATTAAACGCCTAATACTGTACCTGACTAGTAAGTATCTTATAACCTATGGATTGCTATGTCTCTGAAAGAGAATCAAGCGTGAGTACAGCGCCATAAATGCAGCAGTGATAGGATTGGAGAGGCTCGGTGAGCAAATGAAGACCCTTTGAAGTCATATTGCATGGTACCCATTCCACGGGTCTCAACTCTCCAGGCTTAAGGGATTGTTCCTTCAGCTAAACATGCATTTGGAACCCAGACTATGATCAACCGTGTGATCATGAGTCATGTTCAAATATGTCTCACTTCTCATCCCTTGGTACTCGGGTGCAACATTCTAGACGCTTTACTAACACTCTCCCGACGAGGAGAGTCAGTGCCTTTAACCTCCTGTTTGGCCCAGTTTGCAAATTCCGCGGATGATGAACAGGAATAGGGAGAACCAATGAGAGCCTAGCTGGAGATGTCTGGACGAGCAAATTTAACTCTCATTTCCCACCAGGAAGAGGAATTAAGCAAAAGCTCAGTGTGCCGTGCCGGAACGAGATTAGGGCCTGAAGCAATCCTGCGGTGTTGCGGCCAGCTCACAAGAAAGAGAGTTGAAGAAAGGAGCTCAGGGGCACTGTAATTCACAAACCTGCAGAGTTATAAATGACAGCTCTCGTCCAAAAATATACTGAAGTAAGGCTGCCAAGAGGACTTGAAAGCGGGACAGAATTGCAGGAAACCGATTTCAGGACGTAGACTGGAATTGCATTTAAAGCATAGGAAAAGAGGCAGAAGGTCGACAATGATGCACTTGGCCAAAAAGGGCGTATGCGTTTTTTCCTGATTATATTCAGGAAAAAAACGCATACGCCCTTTTTGGCCAACCAAGCAAGCATGCAAAGCAAATCTGCACTACAATGAAGTCTCACTTCCCCCCGATCAAAAGGGCCATCTGAAAAAAGTGTAAAATCCAGAAAGGCAGGACAGGCCATGGAGAACTGGGAGACTTGTAAGCTGATGGGTAGGATATAAATTGCCAACAGCCAATCGGGAGAAGTGTATGGTGTTTCCTGAAACATCTAAAAGACAAAGCAACAGAGCCTAGGTCAATTCCACTTATGGTCCTATAGCTTAGGGAAATTAAAATCAAAAAGACACAGCCACCCCAAAGTTTGGGACGGCTGTGTTTACAAGAACCTCGTTTACGGTACAAGTTCAATATCGCAGAAAGTGAAAAATGGATAAAGAAGTTGTGGTACTTACGTACAATGCAATATCACTCAGCAATGAAATCTATGTCATCAGGCCCGTAGCAGCATAATGAGTGGATTCAGGTATGATGATTCTAACTGAAATAAGTCACACAGAAAAAGAAACATCATAAGATATCACTAATACACGGAATGTAAACTTGGTTACACAGGAACTGGATTACAAAAGAGAAGAGGGTCTCAAATTTAGAAAACCAACTTATGCTTGCTTAAGGGGAAAGGTGAGTTGGGGTGCTGCATAAAACCAGAGATTGAAATGAGCACAGATAAGGTTCCTTAAGCCAAATATGGAATAGACAAGAGCTACTCCTTGCTCAACGAAATGGACTCAACACCCCATATTAAACGCCTAACAATGTACCTGACTAGTAAGTATCTTAAAACCTATGGATTGCTATGTCTCTGAAAGAGAATCAAGTGTGAGTACAGCGCCATAAACGAAGCAGTGATAGGATTGGAGAGGTTCGGTGAGCAAATGAAGACCCTTTGAAGTCATATTGCATGGTACCCATTCCACGGGTCTCAACTCTCCAGGTTTAAGGGATTCTTTCTTCAGCTAAATTTGCATTTGGAACCCAGACTATGATCAACCGTGTGATCGTGAGTCATGTTCAAATATGTCTCAGTTCTCATCCCCTGGTACTCGGGTGCAACATTCCAGACACTTTACTAACACTCTGCCGACTTGGAGAGTCAGTGCCTTTAACCTCCTGTTTGGCCCAGTTTGAAATTTCTGCAAAAGATGAACAGGAATAGGGAGAACCGATGAGAGACAAGCTGGAGGTGTCTGGACGGGCAAAATTAACTCTCATTTCCCACCAGGAAGAGGAATTAACCAAAGGATCAGCGTGCCGTGCCGGAACCAGATTAGGGCCTGAAGCAATCCTGCGGTGTTGCGGCCAGCTCACAAAAAAGCGAGTTGAAGAAAGGAGCTCAGGGGCACTGTAATTCACAAACCTGCAGAGTTATAAATGACAGCTATCGTCCAAAAATATACTGAAGTAAGGCTGCCAAGAGGACTTGAAAGCTGAGCAGAATTGCAGGAAACCGATTTCAGGAGGTAGACTGGAATTGCATTTAAAGCATAGGAAAAGAGGCAGAACGTCGACAATGATGCACTTGCCCAAAAAGGGCGTATGCGTTTTTTCCTGAATATATTCAGGAAAAAACGCATACGCCCTTTTTGGCCAACCAAGCAAGCTTGCAAAGGAAATCTGCACTACAATGAAGTCTCACTTCCCCCCAGTCAAAAGGGCCATCTGAAAAAAGTGTAAAATCCAGAAAGGCAGGACAGGCCATGTAGAACTGGGAGCCTTGTTATGCTGATGGTCGGGATGTAAATTGCCAACAGCCACTTGGTAGAAGTGTATGGTGTTTCCTGAAACATCTAAAAAACAAAGCAACAGAGCCTAGGGCACTTCCACTTATAGTCCTATAGCTTAGGGAAATTAAAATCAAAAAGACACAGCCACCCCAAAGTATGGGACGGCTCTGTTTATAAGAACCTCGTTTACAGTACAAGTTCAATATCGCAGAAAGTGAAAAATGGATAAAGAAGTTGTGGTACTTACGTACAATGCAATATCACTCAGCAATGAAATCTATGTCATCAGGCCCATAGCAGCATAATGAGTGGATTCAGGTATGATGATTCTAACTGAAATAAGTCACACAGAAAAAGAAACATCATAAGATATCACTAATACACGGAATGTAAACTTGGCTACACAGAACTGAATTACAAAACAGAACAGGGTCTCCAATTTAGAAAACCAACTTATGCTTGCTTAAGGGGAAAGGTGAGTTGGGGTGCTGCATAAAACCAGAGATTGAAATGAGCACAGATAAAGTTCCTTAAGCCAAATATGTAATAGACAAGGGCTACTCCTTGCTCAACGAAATGGACTCAAAACCCCATATTAAACGCCTAATAATGTCCCTGACTAGTAAGTATCTTAAAACTTATGGATTGCTATGTCTCTGAAAGAGAATCAAGCGTGAGTACAGGGGCATAAACGCAGCAGTGATAGGATTGGAGAGGTTCGGTGAGCAAATGAAGACCCTTTGAAGTCATATTGCATGGTACCCATTCCACGGGTCTCAACTCTCCAAGTTTAAGGGATTCTTCCTTCAGCTAAAAAATGCATGTGGAACACAGAGTGTGATCAACCGTGTGATCGGGAGACGTGTTCTAATATGTCTCAGTTCTCATCCCCTGGTACTCGGGTGTAACATTGCAGACGCTTTACTAACATTTTCCCGACTTAGAGAGACAGTGCCTTTAACCTCCTGTTTGGCCCAGTTTGCAATTTCTGCGGAAGATGAACAGGAATAGGGAGAACCAATGAGAGACTAGCTGGAGGTGTCTGGACGGGCAAATTTAACTCTCATTTCCCACCAGGAAGAGGAATTAACCAAAGGCTCAGCGTGCCGTGCCAGAACCAAATTCGGGCCCGAAGCAATCGTGCGGTGTTGCGGCCAGCTCACAAGAAAGCGAGTTGAATAAAGGAGCTCAGGGGCACTGTAATTCACAAACATGCAGACTTATAAATGACAGCTATCGTCCAAAAATCTACTGAAGTAAGGGTGCCAAGAGGACTTGAAAGCGGGGCAGAATTGCAGGAAACCGATTTCAGGAGGTAGACTTGATTTGCATTTAAAGCATAGGAAAAGAGGCAGAACGTCGAGAATGATGCACTTGCCAAAAAGGGCATATGCGTTTTTTCCTGAATATATTCAGGAAAAAACGCATATGCCCTTTTTGGCCAACCAAGCAAGCTTGCAAAGGAAATCTGCACTACAATGAAGTCTCACTTCCCCCCAGTCAAAAGGGCCATCTGAAAAAAGTGTAAAATCCAGAAAGGCAGGACAGGCCATGGAGAACTGGGAGCCTTGTTATGCTGATGGGCGGGATGTAAATTGCCAACAGCCACTCGGGAGAAGTGTATGGTGTTTCCTGGAACATTTAAAACGAAGCAACCGAGCCTAGGGCACTTCCACTTATAGTCCTATAGCTTAGGGAAATTAAAATCAAAGAGACACAGCCACCCCAAAGTTTGGGACGGCTCTGTTTACAAGAAACTCTTTTACGGGACAAGTTCAATATCGCAGAAAGTGAAAAATGGATAAAGAAGTTGTGGTACTTACATACAATGCAATATCACTCAGCAATGAAATCTATGTCATCATGCCCATAGCAGCATAATGAGTGGATTCAGGTATGATGATTCTAACTGAAATAAGTCACAGAGAAAAAGAAACATCATAAGATATCACTAATACACGGAATATAAACTTGGCTACAAAGGAACTGGATTACAAAACAAAACAGGGTCTCAAATTTAGCAAACCAACTTACGCTTGCTTAAGGGGAAAGGTGAGTTGGGGTGCTGCATAAAACCAGAGATTGAAATGAGCACAGATAAAGTTCCTTAAGCCAAATATATAATAGACAAGGGCTACTCCTTGCTCAACGAAATGGACTCAAAACCCCATATTAAACGCCTAATAATGTCCCTAACTAGTAAGTATCTTAAAACCTATGGATTGCTATGTCTACGAAAGAGAATAAAGCATGTGTACAGGGGCATAAACGCAGCTGTGATAGGATTGGAGAGGTTCGGTGAGCAAATGAAGACCCTTTGAAGTCATATTGCATGGTACCCATTCCACGGGTCTCAACTCTCCAGGTTTAAGGGATTCTTCCTTCAGCTAAAACATGCATGTGGAAACCAGGGTATGATTAACCATGTGATCGGGACACGTGTTCAAATATGTCTCAGTTTTCATCCCCTGGTACTCGGGTGCAACATTCCAGATGCTTTACTAACACTCTCCCGACTTGGAGAGTCAGTGCCTTTAACCTCCTGTTTGGCCCAGTTTGCAATTTCTGCGGAAGATGAACAGGAATAGGGAGAACCAATGAGAGACTAGCTGGAGGTGTCTGGACGGGCAAATTTAACTCTCATTTCCCACCAGGAAGAGGAATTAACCAAAGGCTCAGCGTGCCGTGCCGGAACCAGATTAGGGCCCGAAGCAATCCTGCGGTGTTGCGGCCAGCTCACAAGAAAGCGAGTTGAAGAAAGGAGCTCAAGGGCACTGTAATTCACAAACCTGCAGAGTTATAAATGACAGCTATCGTCCAAAAATATACTGAAGTAAGGCTGCCAAGAGGACTTGAAAGCGGGGCAGAATTGCAGGAAACCGATTTCAGGAGGTAGACTTGATTTGCATTTAAAGCATAGGAAAAGAGGCAGAACGTCCACAATGATGCACTTGCCAAAAAGGGCGTATGCGTTGTTTCCTGAATATATTCAGAACAAAACACATACGCCCTTTTTGGCCAACCAAGCAAGCTTGCAAAGGAAATCTGCACTACAATGAAGTCTCACTTCCCCCCAGTCAAAAGGGCCATCTGAAAAAAGTGTAAAATCCAGAAAGGCAGGACAGGCCATGGAGAACTGGGAGCCTTGTTATGCTGATGGACGGGATGTAAATTGCCAACAGCCACTCAGGAGAAGTGTATGGTGTTTCCTGGAACATTTAAAACAAAGCAACAGAGCCTAGGGCACTTCCACTTATAGTCCTATAGCTTAGGGAAATTAAAATCAAAAAGACACAGCCACCCCAAAGTTTGGGACGGCTCTGTTTACAAGAAACTCTTTTACGGGACAAGTTCAATATCGCAGAAAGTGAAAAATGGATAAAGAAGTTGTGGTACTTACGTACAATGCAATATCACTCAGCAATGAAATCTATGTCATCATGCCCATAGCAGCATAATGAGTGGATTCAGGTATGATGATTCTAACTGAAATAAGTCACAGAGAAAAAGAAACATCATAAGATATCACTAATACACGGAATGTAAACTTGGCTACACAGAACTGGATTACAAAACAGAACAGGGTCTCAAATTTAGAAAACCAACTTATGCTTGCTTAAGGGGAAAGGTGAGTTGGGGTGCTGCAAAAAACCAGAGATTGAAATGAGCACAGATAAATTTCCTTAAGCGAAATATGTAATAGACAAGAGCTACTCCTTGCTTAACGAAATGGACTCAACACCCCATATTAAACGCCTAAGAATGTACCTGACTAGTAAGTATCTTAAAACCTATGGATCGCTATGTCTCCGAAACAGAATCAAGCTTGTGTACAGGGGCATAAACGCAGCAGTGATAGGATTGGAGAGGTTCGGTGAGCAAATGAAGACCCTTTGAAGTCATATTGCATGGTACCCATTCCACGGGTCTCAACTCTCCAGGTTTAAGGGATTCTTCCTTCAGCTAAAGCATGCATGTGGAACCCAGAGTATGATCAACCGTGTGATTGGGAGACGTGTTCAAATATGTCTCAGTTTTCGTCCCCTGGTACTCGGGTGCAACATTACAGACGCTTTACTAACACTCTCCCGTCTTGGAGAGTCAGGGCCTTTAACCTCCTGTTTGGCCCAGTTTGCAATTTCTGCGGAAGATGAACAGGAATAGGGAGAACCAATGAGAGACTAGCTGGAGGTGTCTGGACGGGCAAATTTAACTCTCATTTCCCACCAGGAAGAGGAATTAACCAAAGGCTCAGCATGCCATGCCGGAACCAGATTAGGGCCAGAAGCAATCCTGCGGTGTTGTGGCCAGCTCACAAGAAAGCGAGTTGAAGAAAGGAGCTCAGGGGCACTGTAATTCACAAACTTGCAGAGTTATAAATGACAGCTCTCATCCAAAAATATACTGAAGTAAGGCTGCCAAGAGGACTTGAAAGCGGGGCAGAATTGCATGAAACCGATTTCAGGAGGTAGACTGGAATTGCATTTAAAGCATAGGAAAAGAGGCAGAACGTCAACAATGATGCACTTGGCCAAAAAGGGCGTATGCGTTTTTTCCTGAATATATTTAGGAAAAAACGCATACGCACTTTTTGGACAACCAAGCAAGCTTGCAAAGGAAATCTGCACTACATTGAAGTCTCACTCCCCACCCCGGTCAAAAGGACCATCTGAAAAAAGTGTAAAATCCAGAAAGGCAGGAAAGGCAATGGAGAACTGGGAGCCTTGCTATGCTGATGGGCGGGATGTAAATTGCCAACAGCTACTAGGGAGAAGTGTATGGTGTTTCCTGAAACATATAAAAAACAAAGCAACAGAGCCTAGGGCACTTCCACTTATGGTCCTATAGCTTAGGGAAATTAAAATCAAAAAGACACAGCCACCCCAAAGTTTGGGACGGCTCTGTTTACAAGAACTCCTTTACGGTACAAGTTCAATTTCGCAGAAAGTGAAAAATGGATAAAGAAGTTGTGGTACTTACGTACAATGCAATATCACTCAGCAATGAAATCTATGTCATCAGACCCGTAACAGCATAATGAGTGGATTCAGGTATGATGATTCTAACTGAAATAAGTCACACAGAAAAAGAAACATCATAAGATATCACTAATACACGGAATGTAAACTTGGCTACACAGGAACTGAATTTCAAAACAGAACAGAGTCTCAAATTTAGAAAACCAACTTATGCTTGCTTAAGGGGAAAGGTGAGTTGGGGTGCTGCATAAAACCAGAGATTGAAATGAACACAGATAAAGTTCCTTAAGCCAAATACGTAATAGACAAGAGCTACACCTTGCTCAACGAAATGGACTCAACACCCCATATTAAACGCCTAAGAATGTACCTGACTAGTAAGTATCTTAAAACCTATGGATTGCTATGTCTCTGAAAGTGAATCAATCGTGAGTACATGGGCATAAACGCAGCAGTGATAGGATTGGAGAGTTTTGGTGAGCAAATGAAGACCCTTTGAAGTCATATTGCATGGTACCCATTCCACGGGTCTCAACTCTCCAGGTTTAAGGGATTCTTCCTTCTGCTAAAACATGCATGTGGAACCCAGAGTATGATCAACCGTGTGATCGGGAGACGTGTTGAAATATGTCTCAGTTCTCGTCCCCTGGTACTCGGGTGCAACATTCCAGATGCTTTACTAACACTCTCCCGACTTGGAGAGTCAGTGCCTTTAACCTCCTGTTTGGCCCAGTTTGCAAATTACGCGGAAGATGAACAGGAATAGGGAGAACCAATGAGAGACTAGCTGGAGGTGTTTGGACGGGAAAATTTAACTCTCATTTCCCACCAGGAAGAGGAATTAACCAAAGGCTCAGCGTGCCATGCCGGAACCAGATTAGGGCCTGAAGCAATCATGCAGGGTTGCGGCCAGCTCACAAGAAAGCGAGTTGAAGAAAGGAGCTCAGGGGCACTGTAATTCACAAACCTGCAGAGTTATAAATGACAGCTATCATCCAAAAATATACTGAAGTAAGGCTGCCAAGAGGACTTGAAAGCGGGGCAGAATTGCACGAAACCGATTTCAGGAGGTAGACTGGAATTGCATTTAAAGCATAGGAAAAGAGGCAGAAGGTCGACAATGATGCACTTGGCCAAAAAGGGCGTATGCGTTTTTTCCTGAATATATTCAGGACAAAACGCATACGCCCTTTTTGGCCAACCAAGCAAGCTTGCAAAGGAAATCTGCACTACAATGAAGTCTCACTTCCCCCCGGTAAAAAGGGCCATCTGAAAAAAGTGTAAAATCCAGAAAGGCAGGACAGGCCATGGAGAACTGGGAGCCTTGTTATGCTGATGGGCGGGATGTAAATTGCCAACAGCCACTCAGGAGAAGTGTATGGTGTTTCCTGAAACATCTAAAAAACAAAGCAAAAGAGCCTAGGGCACTTCCACTTATGGTCCTATAGCTTAGGGAAATTAAAATCAAAAAGACACAGCCACCCCAAAGTTTGGGATGGCTCTGTTTACAAGAAACTCGTTTACGGTACAAGTTCAATATCGCATAAAGCGAAAAATGGATAAAGAAGTTGTGGTACTTACGTACAATGCAATATCACTCAGCAATGACATCTATGTCATCAGGCCCATAGCAGCATAATGAGTGGATTCAGGTATGATGATTCTAACTGAAATAAGTCACACAGAAAAAGAAACATCATAAGATATCACTAATACACGGAATGTAAACTTGGCTACACAGGAACTGAATTTCAAAACAGAACATGGTCCCAAATTTAGAAAATCAACTTATGCTTGCTTAAGGGGAAAGGTGAGTTGGGGTGCTGCATAAAACCAGAGATTGAAATGAGCACAAATAAAGTTCCTTAAGCCAAATATGTAATAGACAAGAGCTACTCCTTGCTCAACGAAATGGACTCAAAACCCCATATTAAACGCCTAAGAATGTAGCTGACTAGTAATATCTTAAAATCTATGGATTGCTATGTCTCCGAAAGAGAATCAAGCATGTGTACAGGGGCATAAACGCAGCAGTGATAGGATTGGAGAGGTTCGGTGAGCAAACGAAGACCCTTTGAAGTCATATTGAATGGTACCCATTCCACGGGTCTCAACTCTCCAGGTTTAAGGGATTCTTCCTTCAGCTAAAACATGCATGTGGAACCCAGAGTATGATCAACCGTGTGATCGGGAGACGTGTTCAAATATGTCTCAGTTTTCCTCCCCTGGTAAACGGGTGCAACATTCCAGATGCTTTACTAACACTCTCCCGACTTGGAGAGTCAGTGCCTTTAACCTCCTGTTTGGCCCAGTTTGCAATTTCTGCGGAAGATGAACAGGAATAGGGAGAACCAATGAGAGACTAGCTGGAGGTGTCTGGACGGGCAAATTTAACTCTCATTTCCCACCAGGAAGAGGAATTAACCAAAGGCTCAGCGTGCCGTGCCGGAACCAGATTAGGGCCTGAAGCAATCCTGCGGTGTTGCGGCCAGCTCACAAGAAAGCGAGTTGAAGAAAGGAGCTCAGGGGCACTGTAATTCACAAACCTGCAGAGTTATAAATGACAGCTATCATCCAAAAATATACTGAAGTAAGGCTGCCAAGAGGACTTGAAAGCGGGGCAGAATTGCAGGAAACCGATTTCAGGAGGTAGACTGGAATTGCATTTAAAGCATAGGAAAAGAGGCAGAAGGTCGACAATGATGCACTTGGCCAAAAAGGGCGTATGCGTTTTTTCCTGAATATATTCAGGACAAAACGCATACGCCCTTTTTGGCCAACCAAGCAAGCTTGCAAAGGAAATCTGCACTACAATGAAGTCTCACTTCCCCGCGGTCAAAAGGGCCATCTGAAAAAAGTGTAAAATCCAGAAAGGCAGGACAGGCCATGGAGAACTGGGAGCCTTGTTATGCTGATGGGCGGGATGTAAATTGCCAACAGCCACTGGGGAGAAGTGTATGGTGTTTCCTGAAACATTTAAAAAACAAAGCAACAGAGCCTAGGGCACTTCCACTTATGGTCCTATAGCTTAGGGAAATTAAAATCAAAAAGACACAGCCACCCCGAAATTTGGGATGGCTCTGTTTACAAGAAACTCTTTTACGGGACAAGTTCAATATCGCAGAAAGTGAAAAATGGATAAAGAAGTTGTGGTACTTACGTACAATGCAATATCACTCAGCAATGAAATCTATGTCATCATGCCCATAGCAGCATAATGAGTGGATTCAGGTATGATGATTCTAACTGAAATAAGTCATAGAGAAAAAGAAACATCATAAGATATCACTAATACACGGAATGTAAACTTGGCTACACAGAACTGGATTACAAAACAGAACAGGGTCTCAAATTTAGAAAACCAACTTATGCTTGCTTAAGGGGAAAGGTGAGTTGGGGTGCTGCATAAAACCAGAGATTGAAATGAGCACAGATAAAGTTCCTTAAGCCAAATATGTAATAGACAAGGGCTACTCCTTGCTCAACGAAATGGACTCAAAACCCCATATTAAACGCCTAACAATGTCCCTGACTAGTAAGTATCTTAAAACTTATGGATTGCTATGTCTCTGAAAGAGAATCAAGCGTGAGTACAGGGGCATAAACGCAGCAGTGATAGGATTGGAGAGGTTCGGTGAGCAAATGAAGACCCTTTGAAGTCATATTGCATGGTACCCATTCCACGGGTCTCAACTCTCCAAGTTTAAGGGATTCTTCCTTCAGCTAAAAAATGCATGTGGAACACAGAGTATGATCAACCGTGTGATCGGGAGACGTGTTCTAATATGTCTCAGTTCTCATCCCCTGGTACTCGGGTGCAACATTGCAGACGCTTTACTAACATTTTCCCGACTTGGAGAGACAGTGCCTTTAACCTCCTGTTTGGCCCAGTTTGCAATTTCTGCGGAAGATGAACAGGAATAGGGAGAACCAATGAGAGACTAGCTGGAGGTGTCTGGACGGGCAAATTTAACTCTCATTTCCCACCAGGAAGAGGAATTAACCAAAGGCTCAGCGTGCCGTGCCAGAACCAAATTAGGGCCCGAAGCAATCGTGCGGTGTTGCGGCCAGCTCACAAGAAAGCGAGTTGAAGAAAGGAGCTCAGGGGCACTGTAATTCACAAACCTGCAGACTTATAAATGACAGCTATCGTCCAAAAATCTACTGAAGTAAGGGTGCCAAGAGGACTTGAAAGCGGGGCAGAATTGCAGGAAACCGATTTCAGGAGGTAGACTGGAATTGCATTTAAAGCATAGGAAAAGAGGCAGAACGTCCACAATGATGCACTTGGCCAAAAAGGGCGTATGCGTTTTTTCCTGAATATATTCAGGAAAAAACGCATACGCCCTTTTTGGCCAACCAAGCAAGCTTGCAAAGGAAATCTGCACTACAATGAAGTCTCACTTCCCCCCCGTCAAAAGGGCCATCTGAAAAAAGTGTAAAATCCAGAAAGGCAGGACAGGCCATGGAGAACTGGGAGCCTTGTTATGCTGATGGGCGGGATGTAAATTGCCAACAGCCACTGGGGAGAAGTGTATGGTGTTTCCTGAAACATCTAAAAAACAAAGCAACAGAGCCTAGGGCACTTCCACTTATGGTCCTATAGCTTAGGGAAATTAAAATCAAAAAGACACAGCCACCCCAAAGTTTGGGATGGCTCTGTTTACAAGAAACTCGTTTACGGTACAAGTTCAATATCGCATAAAGCGAGAAATGGATAAAGAAGTTGTGGTACTTACGTACAATGCAATATCACTCAGCAATGACATCTATGTCATCAGGCCCATAGCAGCATAATGAGTGGATTCAGGTATGATGATTCTAACTGAAATAAGTCACGCAGAAAAAGAAACATCATAAGGTACCACTAATACACGGAATGTAAACTTGGCTACACAGGAACTGAATTTCAAAACAGAACATGGTCCCAAATTTAGAAAATCAACTTATGCTTGCTTAAGGGGAAAGGTGAGTTGGGGTGCTGCATAAAACCAGAGATTGAAATGAGCACAAATAAAGTTCCTTAAGCGAAATATGTAATAGACAAGAGGTACTCCTTGCTCAACGAAATGGACTCAAAACCCCATATTAAACGCCTAAGAATGTACCTGACTAGTAATATCTTAAAATCTATGGATTGCTATGTCTCCGAAAGAGAATCAAGCATGTGTAGAGGGGCATAAACGCAGCAGTGATAGGATTGGAGAGGTTCGGTGAGCAAACGAAGACCCTTTGAAGTCATATTGAATGGTACCCATTCCACGGGTCTCAACTCTCCAGGTTTAAGGGATTCTTCCTTCAGCTAAAACATGCATGTGGAACCCAGAGTATGATCAACCGTGTGATCGGGAGACGTGTTCAAATATGTCTCAGTTTTCCTCCCCTGGTAAACGGGTGCAACATTCCAGATGCTTTACTAACACTCTCCCGACTTGGAGAGTCAGTGCCTTTAACCTCCTGTTTGGCCCAGTTTGCAATTTCTGCGGAAGATGAACAGGAATAGGGAGAACCAATGAGAGACTAGCTGGAGGTGTCTGGACGGGCAAATTTAACTCTCATTTCCCACCAGGAAGAGGAATTAACCAAAGGCTCAGCGTGCCGTGCCGGAACCAGATTAGGGCCTGAAGCAATCCTGCGGTGTTGCGGCCAGCTCACAAGAAAGCGAGTTGAAGAAAGGAGCTCAGGGGCACTGTAATTCACAAACCTGCAGAGTTATAAATGACAGCTATCGTCCAAAAATATAGTGAAGTAAGTCTGCCAAGAGGACTTGAAAGCGGGGCAGAATTGCAGGAAACCGATTTCAGGAGGTAGACTGGAATTGCATTTAAAACATAGGAAAAGAGGCAGAACGTTGACAATGATGCACTTGGCCAAAAAGGGCGTATGCGTTTTTTCCTGAATATATTCAGGAAAAAGTGCATACGACCTTTTTGGCCAACCAAGCAAGCTTGCAAAGGAAATCTGCACTACAATGAAGTCTCACTTCCCCCCAGTCAAAAGTGCCATCTGAAAAAAGTGTAAAATCCAGAAAGGCAGGACAGGCCATAGAGAACTGGGAGCCTTGTTATGCTGATGGGCGGGATGTAACTTGCCAACAGCCACTCAGGAGAAGTGTATGGTGTTTCCTGGAACATCTAAAACAAAGCAACAGAGCCTAGGGCACTTCCACTTATGGTCCTGCAGCTTAGGGAAATTAAAATCAAAAAGACACAGCCACCCCAATGTTTGGGACGGCTCTGTTTACAAGAACCTCGTTTACGGTACAAGTTCAATATCACAGAAAGTGAAAAATGGATAAAGAAGTTGTGGTACTTACGTACAATGCAATATCACTCAGCAATGAAATCTATGTCATCAGGCCCGTAGCAGCATAGAGTGGATTCAGGTATGATGATTCTAACTGAAATAAGTCACACAGAATAAGAAACATCATAAGATATCACTAATACACGGAATGTAAACTTGGCTACACAGGAACTGGATTACAAAACAGAACAGGGTCTCAAATTTAGAAAACCAACTTATGCTTGCTTAAGGGGAAAGGTGAGTTGGGGTGCTGCATAAAACCAGAGATTGAAATGAGCACAGATAAAGTTCCTTAAGCCAAATATGGAATAGACAAGAGCTACTCCTTGGTCAACAAAATGGACTCAAAACCCCATATTAAACGCCTAATAATGTACCTGACTAGTAAGTATCTTAAAACCTATGGATTGCTTTGTCTCTGAAAGTGAATCAATCGTGAGTACAGGGGCAAAAACGCTGCAGTGATAGGATTGGAGAGTTTTGGTGGGCAAATGAAGATGCTTTGAAGTCATATTGCATGGTACCCATTCCACGGGTCTCAACTCTCCAGGTTTAAGGGATTCTTCCTTCAGCTAAAACATGCATGTGGAACCCAGAGTATGATCAACCATGTGATCGGGAGACGTGTTGAAATATGTCTCAGTTCTCGTCCCCTGGTACTCGGGTGCAACATTCTAGATGCTTTACTAACACTCTCCCGACTTGGAGAGTCAGTGCCTTTAACCTCCTGTTTGGCCCAGTTTGCAAATTCCGCGGAAGATGAAAAGGAATAGGGAGAACCAATGAGAGACTAGCTGGAGGTGTCTGGACGGGAAAATTTAACTCTCATTTCTCACCAGGAAGAGGAATTAACCAAAGGCTCAGCGTGCCATGCCGGAACCAGATTAGGGCCTGAAGCAATCCTGCGGTGTTGCGGCCAGCTCACAAGAAAGCGAGTTGAAGAAAGGAGCTCAGGGGCACTGTAATTCACAAACCTGCAGAGTTATAAATGACAGCTATCATCCAAAAATATACTGAAGTAAGGCTACCAAGAGGACTTGAAAGCGGGGCAGAATTGCAGGAAACCGATTTCAGGAGGTAGACTGGAATTGCATTTAAAGCATAGGAAAAGAGGCAGAAGGTCGACAATGATGCACTTGGCCAAAAAGGGCGTATGCGTTTTTTCCTGAATATATTCAGGACAAAACGCATATGCCCTTTTTGGCCAACCAAGCAAGCTTGCAAAGGAAATCTGCACTACAATGAAGTCTCACTTCCCCGCGGTCAAAAGGGCCATCTGAAAAAAGTGTAAAATCCAGAAAGGCAGGACAGGCCATGGAGAACTGGGAGCCTTGTTATGCTGATGGGCGGGATGTAAATTGCCAACAGCCACTGGGGAGAAGTTTATGGTGTTTCCTGAAACATTTAAAAAACAAAGCAACAGAGCCTAGGGCACTTCCACTTATGGTCCTATAGCTTAGGGAAATTAAAATCAAAAAGACACAGCCACCCCAAAGTTTGGGATGGCTCTGTTTACAAGAAACTCCTTTACGGTACAAGTTCAATATCGCATAAAGCGAAAAATGGATAAAGAAGTTGTGGTACTTACGTACAATGCAATATCACTCAGCAATGACATCTATGTCATCAGGCCCATAGCAGCATAATGAGTGGATTCAGGTATGATGATTCTAACTGAAATAAGTCACACAGAAAAAGAAACATCATAAGATATCACTAATACACGGAATGAAAACTTGGCTACACAAGAACTGAATTTCAAAACAGAACATGGTCCCAAATTTAGAAAATCAACTTATGCTTGCTTAAGGGGAAAGGTGAGTTGGGGTGCTGCATAAAACCAGAGATTGAAATGAGCACAAATAAAGTTCCTTAAGCCAAATATGTAATAGACAAGAGCTACTCCTTGCTCAACGAAATGGACTCAAAACCCCATATTAAACGCCTAAGAATGTACCTGACTAGTAATATCTTAAAATCTATGGATTGCTATGTCTCCGAAAGAGAATCAAGCATGTGTAGAGGGGCATAAACGCAGCAGTGATAGGATTGGAGAGGTTCGGTGAGCAAACGAAGACCCTTTGAAGTCATATTGAATGGTACCCATTCCACGGGTCTCAACTCTCCAGGTTTAAGGGATTCTTCCTTCAGCTAAAACATGCATGTGGAACCCAGAGTATGATCAACCGTGTGATCGGGAGACTTGTTCAAATAGGTCTCAGTTTTTCTCCCCTGGTACTCGGGTGCAACATTCCAGATGCTTTACTAACACTCTCCCGTCTTGGAGAGTCAGTGCCTTTAACCTCCTGTTTGGCCCAGTTTGCAATTTCTGCGGAAGATGAACAGGAATAGGGAGAACCAATGAGAGACTAGCTGGAGGTGTCTGGACGGGCAAATATAACTCTCATTTCCCACCAGGAAGAGGAATTAACCAAAGGCTCAGCGTGCCATGCCGGAACCAGATTAGGGCCTGAAGCAATCCTGCGGTGTTGCGGCCAGCTCACAAGAAAGCTAGTTGAAGAAAGGAGCTCAGGGGCACTGTAATTCACAAACCTGCAGAGTTATAAATGACAGCTATCGTCCAAAAATATACTGAAGTAAGGCTGCCAAGAGGACTTGAAAGCGGGGCAGAATTGCAGGAAACCGATTTCAGGAGGTAGACTGGAATTGCATTTAAAACATAGGAAAAGAGGCAGAACGTTGACAATGATGCACTTGGCCAAAAAGGGCATATGCGTTTTTTCCTGAATATATTCAGGAAAAAAAGCATACGCACTTTTTGGCCAACCAAGCAAGCTTGCAAAGGAAATCTGCACTGCAATGAAGTCTCACTTACCCCTGGTCAAGAGGGCCATCTGAAAAAAGTGTAAAATCCAGAAAGGCAAGACAGGCCATGGAGAACTGGGAGCCTTGTTATGCTGATGGGCGGGATGTAAATTGCCAACAGCCACTGGGGAGAAGTTTATGGTGTTTCCTGAAACATTTAAAAAACAAAGCAACAGAGCCTAGGGCACTTCCACTTATGGTCCTATAGCTTAGGGAAATTAAAATCAAAAAGACACAGCCACCCCAAAGTTTGGGATGGCTCTGTTTACAAGAAACTCGTTTACGGTACAAGTTCAATATCGCATAAAGCGAAAAATGGATAAAGAAGTTGTGGTACTTACGTACAATGCAATATCACTCAGCAATGACATCTATGTCATCAGGCCCATAGCAGCATAATGAGTGGATTCAGGTATGATGATTCTAACTGAAATAAGTCACACAGAAAAAGAAACATCATAAGATATCACTAATACACGGAATGTAAACTTGGCTACACAGGAACTGAATTTCAAAACAGAACATGGTCCCAAATTTAGAAAATCAACTTATGCTTGCTTAAGGGGAAAGGTGAGTTGGGGTGCTGCATAAAACCAGAGATTGAAATGAGCACAGATAAAGTTCCTTAAGCCAAATATGTAATAGACAAGAGCTACTCCTTGCTCAACGAAATGGACTCAAAACCCCATATTAAACGCCTAAGAATGTACCTGACTAGTAATATCTTAAAATCTATGGATTGCTATGTCTCCGAAAGAGAATCAAGCATGTGTAGAGGGGCATAAACGCAGCAGTGATAGGATTGGAGAGGTTCGGTGAGCAAACGAAGACCCTTTGAAGTCATATTGAATGGTACCCATTCCACGGGTCTCAACTCTCCAGGTTTAAGGGATTCTTCCTTCAGCTAAAACATGCATGTGGAACCCAGAGTATGATCAACTGTGTGATCGGGAGACGTGTTCAAATATGTCTCAGTTTTCCTCCCCTGGTAAACGGGTGCAACATTCCAGATGCTTTACTAACACTCTCCCGACTTGGAGAGTCAGTGCCTTTAACCTCCTGTTTGGCCCAGTTTGCAATTTCTGCGGAAGATGAACAGGAATAGGGAGAACCAATGAGAGACTAGCTGGAGGTGTCTGGACGGGCAAATTTAACTCTCATTTCCCACCAGGAAGAGGAATTAACCAAAGGCTCAGCGTGCCGTGCCGGAACCAGATTAGGGCCTGAAGCAATCCTGCGGTGTTGCGGCCAGCTCACAAGAAAGCGAGTTGAAGAAAGGAGCTCAGGGGCACTGTAATTCACAAACCTGCAGAGTTATAAATGACAGCTCTCGTCCAAAAATATACTGAAGTAAGGCTGCCAAGAGGACTTGAAAGCGGGGCAGAATTGCAGGAAACCGATTTCAGGAGGTAGACTGGAATTGCATTTAAAGCATAGGAAAAGAGGCAGAACGTCCACAATGATGCACTTGGCCAAAAAGGGCGTATGCGTTTTTTCCTGAATATATTCAGGAAAAAACGCATACGCACTTTTTGCCCAACCAAGCAAGCTTGCAAAGGAAATCTGCACTACAATGAAATCTCACTTCCCCCCGGTCAAAAGGGCCATCTGAAAAAAGTGTAAAATCCAGAAAGGCAGGACAGGCCATGGAGAACTGGGAGCCTTGTTATGCTGATGGGCGGGATGTAAATTGCCAACAGCCACTTGGGAGAAGTGTATGGTGTTTCCTGAAACATCTAAAAAACAAAGCAACAGAGCCTAGGGCACTTCCACTTATGGTCCTATAGCTTAGGGAAATTAAAATCCAAAAGACACAGCCACCCCAAAGTTTGGGACGGCTCTGTTTACAAGAACCTCATTTACGGTACAAGTTCAATATCGCAGAAAGCGAAAAATGGATAAAGAAGTTGTGGTACTTACGTACAATGCAATATCACTCAGCAATGACATCTATGTCATCAGGCCCATAGCAGCATAATGAGTGGATTCAGGTATGATGATTCTAACTGAAATAAGCCACACAGAAAAAGAAACAGCATAAGATATCACTAATACACGGAATGTAAACTTGGCTACACAGGAACTGGATTACAAAACAGAACAGGGTCTCAAATTTAGAAAACCAACTTATGCTTGCTTAAGGGGAAAGGTGAGTTGGGGTGCTGCATAAAACCAGAGATTGAAATGAGCACAGATAAAGTTCCTTAAGCGAAATATGGAATAGACAAGAGCTACTCCTTGCTCAACGAAATGGACTCAACATCCCATATTAAACATCTAAGAATGTACCTGACTAGTAAGTATCTTAAAACCTATGGATTGCTATGTCTCCAAAAGAGAATCAAGCGTGTGTACAGGGGCATAAACACAGCAGTGATAGGATTGGAGAGGTTCGGTGAGCAAATGAAGACCCTTTGAAGTCATATTGCATGGTACCCATTCCACGGGTCTCAACTCTCCAGGTTTAAGGGATTCTTCCTTCAGCTAAAACATGCATGTGGAACCCAGAGTATGATCAACCGTGTGATCGGGAGACGTGTTCAAATATGTCTCAGTTTTCCTCCCCTGGTAAACGGGTGCAACATTCCAGATGCTTTACTAACACTCTCCCGACTTGGAGAGTCAGTGCCTTTAACCTCCTGTTTGGCCCAGTTTGCAATTTCTGCGGAAGATGAACAGGAATAGGGAGAACCAATGAGAGACTAGCTGGAGGTGTCTGGACGGGCAAATTTAACTCTCATTTCCCACCAGGAAGAGGAATTAACCAAAGGCTCAGCGTGCCGTGCCGGAACCAGATTAGGGCCTGAAGCAATCCTGCGGTGTTGCGGCCAGCTCACAAGAAAGCGAGTTGAAGAAAGGAGCTCAGGGGCACTGTAATTCACAAACCTGCAGAGTTATAAATGACAGCTATCATCCAAAAATATACTGAAGTAAGGCTGCCAAGAGGACTTGAAAGCGGGGCAGAATTGCAGGAAACCGATTTCAGGAGGTAGACTGGAATTGCATTTAAAGCATAGGAAAAGAGGCAGAAGGTCGACAATGATGCACTTGGCCAAAAAGGGCGTATGCGTTTTTTCCTGAATATATTCAGGACAAAACGCATACGCCCTTTTTGGCCAACCAAGCAAGCTTGCAAAGGAAATCTGCACTACAATGAAGTCTCACTTCCCCGCGGTCAAAAGGGCCATCTGAAAAAAGTGTAAAATCCAGAAAGGCAGGACAGGCCATGGAGAACTGGGAGCCTTGTTATGCTGATGGGCGGGATGTAAATTGCCAACAGCCACTGGGGAGAAGTTTATGGTGTTTCCTGAAACATTTAAAAAACAAAGCAACAGAGCCTGGGGCACTTCCACTTATGGTCCTATAGCTTAGGGAAATTAAAATCAAAAAGACACAGCCACCCCGAAATTTGGGATGGCTCTGTTTACAAGAAACTCTTTTACGGGACAAGTTCAATATCGCAGAAAGTGAAAAATGGATAAAGAAGTTGTGGTACTTACGTACAATGCAATATCACTCAGCAATGAAATCTATGTCATCATGCCCATAGCAGCATAATGAGTGGATTCAGGTATGATGATTCTAACTGAAATAAGTCATAGAGAAAAAGAAACATCATAAGATATCACTAATACACGGAATGTAAACTTGGCTACACAGAACTGGATTACAAAACAGAACAGGGTCTCAAATTTAGAAAACCAACTTATGCTTGCTTAAGGGGAAAGGTGAGTTGGGGTGCTGCATAAAACCAGAGATTGAAATGAGCACAGATAAAGTTCCTTAAGCCAAATATGTAATAGACAAGGGCTACTCCTTGCTCAACGAAATGGACTCAAAACCCCATATTAAACGCCTAACAATGTCCCTGACTAGTAAGTATCTTAAAACTTATGGATTGCTATGTCTCTGAAAGAGAATCAAGCGTGAGTACAGGGGCATAAACGCAGCAGTGATAGGATTGGAGAGGTTCGGTGAGCAAATGAAGACCCTTTGAAGTCATATTGCATGGTACCCATTCCACGGGTCTCAACTCTCCAAGTTTAAGGGATTCTTCCTTCAGCTAAAAAATGCATGTGGAACACAGAGTGTGATCAACCGTGTGATCGGGAGACGTGTTCTAATATGTCTCAGTTCTCATCCCCTGGTACTCGGGTGCAACATTGCAGACGCTTTACTAACATTTTCCCGACTTGGAGAGACAGTGCCTTTAACCTCCTGTTTGGCCCAGTTTGCAATTTCTGCGGAAGATGAACAGGAATAGGGAGAACCAATGAGAGACTAGCTGGAGGTGTCTGGACGGGCAAATTTAACTCTCATTTCCCACCAGGAAGAGGAATTAACCAAAGGCTCAGCGTGCCGTGCCAGAACCAAATTAGGGCCCGAAGCAATCGTGCGGTGTTGCGGCCAGCTCACAAGAAAGCGAGTTGAAGAAAGGAGCTCAGGGGCACTGTAATTCACAAACCTGCAGACTTATAAATGACAGCTATCGTCCAAAAATCTACTGAAGTAAGGGTGCCAAGAGGACTTGAAAGCGGGGCAGAATTGCAGGAAACCGATTTCAGGAGGTAGACTGGAATTGCATTTAAAGCATAGGAAAAGAGGCAGAACGTCCACAATGATGCACTTGGCCAAAAAGGGCGTATGCGTTTTTTCCTGAATATATTCAGGAAAAAACGCATACGCCCTTTTTGGCCAACCAAGCAAGCTTGCAAAGGAAATCTGCACTACAATGAAGTCTCACTTCCCCCCCGTCAAAAGGGCCATCTGAAAAAAGTGTAAAATCCAGAAAGGCAGGACAGGCCATGGAGAACTGGGAGCCTTGTTATGCTGATGGGCGGGATGTAAATTGCCAACAGCCACTGGGGAGAAGTGTATGGTGTTTCCTGAAACATCTAAAAAACAAAGCAACAGAGCCTAGGGCACTTCCACTTATGGTCCTATAGCTTAGGGAAATTAAAATCAAAAAGACACAGCCACCCCAAAGTTTGGGATGGCTCTGTTTACAAGAAACTCGTTTACGGTACAAGTTCAATATCGCATAAAGCGAGAAATGGATAAAGAAGTTGTGGTACTTACGTACAATGCAATATCACTCAGCAATGACATCTATGTCATCAGGCCCATAGCAGCATAATGAGTGGATTCAGGTATGATGATTCTAACTGAAATAAGTCACGCAGAAAAAGAAACATCATAAGGTACCACTAATACACGGAATGTAAACTTGGCTACACAGGAACTGAATTTCAAAACAGAACATGGTCCCAAATTTAGAAAATCAACTTATGCTTGCTTAAGGGGAAAGGTGAGTTGGGGTGCTGCATAAAACCAGAGATTGAAATGAGCACAAATAAAGTTCCTTAAGCGAAATATGTAATAGACAAGAGGTACTCCTTGCTCAACGAAATGGACTCAAAACCCCATATTAAACGCCTAAGAATGTACCTGACTAGTAATATCTTAAAATCTATGGATTGCTATGTCTCCGAAAGAGAATCAAGCATGTGTAGAGGGGCATAAACGCAGCAGTGATAGGATTGGAGAGGTTCGGTGAGCAAACGAAGACCCTTTGAAGTCATATTGAATGGTACCCATTCCACGGGTCTCAACTCTCCAGGTTTAAGGGATTCTTCCTTCAGCTAAAACATGCATGTGGAACCCAGAGTATGATCAACCGTGTGATCGGGAGACGTGTTCAAATATGTCTCAGTTTTCCTCCCCTGGTAAACGGGTGCAACATTCCAGATGCTTTACTAACACTCTCCCGACTTGGAGAGTCAGTGCCTTTAACCTCCTGTTTGGCCCAGTTTGCAATATCTGCGGAAGATGAACAGGAATAGGGAGAACCAATGAGAGACTAGCTGGAGGTGTCTGGACGGGCAAATTTAACTCTCATTTCCCACCAGGAAGAGGAATTAACCAAAGGCTCAGCGTGCCGTGCCGGAACCAGATTAGGGCCTGAAGCAATCCTGCGGTGTTGCGGCCAGCTCACAAGAAAGCGAGTTGAAGAAAGGAGCTCAGGGGCACTGTAATTCACAAACCTGCAGAGTTATAAATGACAGCTATCGTCCAAAAATATAGTGAAGTAAGTCTGCCAAGAGGACTTGAAAGCGGGGCAGAATTGCAGGAAACCGATTTCAGGAGGTAGACTGGAATTGCATTTAAAACATAGGAAAAGAGGCAGAACGTTGACAATGATGCACTTGGCCAAAAAGGGCGTATGCGTTTTTTCCTGAATATATTCAGGAAAAAGTGCATACGACCTTTTTGGCCAACCAAGCAAGCTTGCAAAGGAAATCTGCACTACAATGAAGTCTCACTTCCCCCCAGTCAAAAGTGCCATCTGAAAAAAGTGTAAAATCCAGAAAGGCAGGACAGGCCATAGAGAACTGGGAGCCTTGTTATGCTGATGGGCGGGATGTAACTTGCCAACAGCCACTCAGGAGAAGTGTATGGTGTTTCCTGGAACATCTAAAACAAAGCAACAGAGCCTAGGGCACTTCCACTTATGGTCCTGCAGCTTAGGGAAATTAAAATCAAAAAGACACAGCCACCCCAATGTTTGGGACGGCTCTGTTTACAAGAACCTCGTTTACGGTACAAGTTCAATATCACAGAAAGTGAAAAATGGATAAAGAAGTTGTGGTACTTACGTACAATGCAATATCACTCAGCAATGAAATCTATGTCATCAGGCCCGTAGCAGCATAGAGTGGATTCAGGTATGATGATTCTAACTGAAATAAGTCACACAGAATAAGAAACATCATAAGATATCACTAATACACGGAATGTAAACTTGGCTACACAGGAACTGGATTACAAAACAGAACAGGGTCTCAAATTTAGAAAACCAACTTATGCTTGCTTAAGGGGAAAGGTGAGTTGGGGTGCTGCATAAAACCAGAGATTGAAATGAGCACAGATAAAGTTCCTTAAGCCAAATATGGAATAGACAAGAGCTACTCCTTGGTCAACAAAATGGACTCAAAACCCCATATTAAACGCCTAATAATGTACCTGACTAGTAAGTATCTTAAAACCTATGGATTGCTTTGTCTCTGAAAGTGAATCAATCGTCAGTACAGGGGCAAAAACGCTGCAGTGATAGGATTGGAGAGTTTTGGTGGGCAAATGAAGATGCTTTGAAGTCATATTGCATGGTACCCATTCCACGGGTCTCAACTCTCCAGGTTTAAGGGATTCTTCCTTCAGCTAAAACATGCATGTGGAACCCAGAGTATGATCAACCATGTGATCGGGAGACGTGTTGAAATATGTCTCAGTTCTCGTCCCCTGGTACTCGGGTGCAACATTCTAGATGCTTTACTAACACTCTCTCGACTTGGAGAGTCAGTGCCTTTAACCTCCTGTTTGGCCCAGTTTGCAAATTCCGCGGAAGATGAAAAGGAATAGGGAGAACCAATGAGAGACTAGCTGGAGGTGTCTGGACGGGAAAATTTAACTCTCATTTCTCACCAGGAAGAGGAATTAACCAAAGGCTCAGCGTGCCATGCCGGAACCAGATTAGGGCCTGAAGCAATCCTGCGGTGTTGCGGCCAGCTCACAAGAAAGCGAGTTGAAGAAAGGAGCTCAGGGGCACTGTAATTCACAAACCTGCAGAGTTATAAATGACAGCTATCATCCAAAAATATACTGAAGTAAGGCTACCAAGAGGACTTGAAAGCGGGGCAGAATTGCAGGAAACCGATTTCAGGAGGTAGACTGGAATTGCATTTAAAGCATAGGAAAAGAGGCAGAAGGTCGACAATGATGCACTTGGCCAAAAAGGGCGTATGCGTTTTTTCCTGAATATATTCAGGACAAAACGCATATGCCCTTTTTGGCCAACCAAGCAAGCTTGCAAAGGAAATCTGCACTACAATGAAGTCTCACTTCCCCGCGGTCAAAAGGGCCATCTGAAAAAAGTGTAAAATCCAGAAAGGCAGGACAGGCCATGGAGAACTGGGAGCCTTGTTATGCTGATGGGCGGGATGTAAATTGCCAACAGCCACTGGGGAGAAGTTTATGGTGTTTCCTGAAACATTTAAAAAACAAAGCAACAGAGCCTAGGGCACTTCCACTTATGGTCCTATAGCTTAGGGAAATTAAAATCAAAAAGACACAGCCACCCCAAAGTTTGGGATGGCTCTGTTTACAAGAAACTCCTTTACCGTACAAGTTCAATATCGCATAAAGCGAAAAATGGATAAAGAAGTTGTGGTACTTACGTACAATGCAATATCACTCAGCAATGACATCTATGTCATCAGGCCCATAGCAGCATAATGAGTGGATTCAGGTATGATGATTCTAACTGAAATAAGTCACACAGAAAAAGAAACATCATAAGATATCACTAATACACGGAATGTAAACTTGGCTACACAAGAACTGAATTTCAAAACAGAACATGGTCCCAAATTTAGAAAATCAACTTATGCTTGCTTAAGGGGAAAGGTGAGTTGGGGTGCTGCATAAAACCAGAGATTGAAATGAGCACAAATAAAGTTCCTTAAGCCAAATATGTAATAGACAAGAGCTACTCCTTGCTCAACGAAATGGACTCAAAACCCCATATTAAACGCCTAAGAATGTACCTGACTAGTAATATCTTAAAATCTATGGATTGCTATGTCTCCGAAAGAGAATCAAGCATGTGTAGAGGGGCATAAACGCAGCAGTGATAGGATTGGAGAGGTTCGGTGAGCAAACGAAGACCCTTTGAAGTCATATTGAATGGTACCCATTCCACGGGTCTCAACTCTCCAGGTTTAAGGGATTCTTCCTTCAGCTAAAACATGCATGTGGAACCCAGAGTATGATCAACCGTGTGATCGGGAGACTTGTTCAAATAGGTCTCAGTTTTTCTCCCCTGGTACTCGGGTGCAACATTCCAGATGCTTTACTAACACTCTCCCGTCTTGGAGAGTCAGTGCCTTTAACCTCCTGTTTGGCCCAGTTTGCAATTTCTGCGGAAGATGAACAGGAATAGGGAGAACCAATGAGAGACTAGCTGGAGGTGTCTGGACGGGCAAATATAACTCTCATTTCCCACCAGGAAGAGGAATTAACCAAAGGCTCAGCGTGCCATGCCGGAACCAGATTAGGGCCTGAAGCAATCCTGCGGTGTTGCGGCCAGCTCACAAGAAAGCTAGTTGAAGAAAGGAGCTCAGGGGCACTGTAATTCACAAACCTGCAGAGTTATAAATGACAGCTATCGTCCAAAAATATACTGAAGTAAGGCTGCCAAGAGGACTTGAAAGCGGGGCAGAATTGCAGGAAACCGATTTCAGGAGGTAGACTGGAATTGCATTTAAAACATAGGAAAAGAGGCAGAACGTTGACAATGATGCACTTGGCCAAAAAGGGCGTATGCGTTTTTTCCTGAATATATTCAGGAAAAAAAGCATACGCACTTTTTGGCCAACCAAGCAAGCTTGCAAAGGAAATCTGCACTGCAATGAAGTCTCACTTACCCCTGGTCAAGAGGGCCATCTGAATAAAGTGTAAAATCCAGAAAGGCAGGACAGGCCATGGAGAACTGGGAGCCTTGTTATGCTGATGGGCGGGATGTAAATTGCCAACAGCCACTGGGGAGAAGTTTATGGTGTTTCCTGAAACATTTAAAAAACAAAGCAACAGAGCCTAGGGCACTTCCACTTATGGTCCTATAGCTTAGGGAAATTAAAATCAAAAAGACACAGCCACCCCAAAGTTTGGGATGGCTCTGTTTACAAGAAACTCGTTTACGGTACAAGTTCAATATCGCATAAAGCGAAAAATGGATAAAGAAGTTGTGGTACTTACGTACAATGCAATATCACTCAGCAATGACATCTATGTCATCAGGCCCATAGCAGCATAATGAGTGGATTCAGGTATGATGATTCTAACTGAAATAAGTCACACAGAAAAAGAAACATCATAAGATATCACTAATACACGGAATGTAAACTTGGCTACACAGGAACTGAATTTCAAAACAGAACATGGTCCCAAATTTAGAAAATCAACTTATGCTTGCTTAAGGGGAAAGGTGAGTTGGGGTGCTGCATAAAACCAGAGATTGAAATGAGCACAAATAAAGTTCCTTAAGCCAAATATGTAATAGACAAGAGCTACTCCTTGCTCAACGAAATGGACTCAAAACCCCATATTAAACGCCTAAGAATGTACCTGACTAGTAATATCTTAAAATCTATGGATTGCTATGTCTCCGAAAGAGAATCAAGCATGTGTAGAGGGGCATAAACGCAGCAGTGATAGGATTGGAGAGGTTCGGTGAGCAAACGAAGACCCTTTGAAGTCATATTGAATGGTACCCATTCCACGGGTCTCAACTCTCCAGGTTTAAGGGATTCTTCCTTCAGCTAAAACATGCATGTGGAACCCAGAGTATGATCAACTGTGTGATCGGGAGACGTGTTCAAATATGTCTCAGTTTTCCTCCCCTGGTAAACGGGTGCAACATTCCAGATGCTTTACTAACACTCTCCCGACTTGGAGAGTCAGTGCCTTTAACCTCCTGTTTGGCCCAGTTTGCAATTTCTGCGGAAGATGAACAGGAATAGGGAGAACCAATGAGAGACTAGCTGGAGGTGTCTGGACGGGCAAATTTAACTCTCATTTCCCACCAGGAAGAGGAATTAACCAAAGGCTCAGCGTGCCGTGCCGGAACCAGATTAGGGCCTGAAGCAATCCTGCGGTGTTGCGGCCAGCTCACAAGAAAGCGAGTTGAAGAAAGGAGCTCAGGGGCACTGTAATTCACAAACCTGCAGAGTTATAAATGACAGCTCTCGTCCAAAAATATACTGAAGTAAGGCTGCCAAGAGGACTTGAAAGCGGGGCAGAATTGCAGGAAACCGATTTCAGGAGGTAGACTGGAATTGCATTTAAAGCATAGGAAAAGAGGCAGAACGTCCACAATGATGCACTTGGCCAAAAAGGGCGTATGCGTTTTTTCCTGAATATATTCAGGAAAAAACGCATACGCACTTTTTGCCCAACCAAGCAAGCTTGCAAAGGAAATCTGCACTACAATGAAATCTCACTTCCCCCCGGTCAAAAGGGCCATCTGAAAAAAGTGTAAAATCCAGAAAGGCAGGACAGGCCATGGAGAACTGGGAGCCTTGTTATGCTGATGGGCGGGATGTAAATTGCCAACAGCCACTTGGGAGAAGTGTATGGTGTTTCCTGAAACATCTAAAAAACAAAGCAACAGAGCCTAGGGCACTTCCACTTATGGTCCTATAGCTTAGGGAAATTAAAATCCAAAAGACACAGCCACCCCAAAGTTTGGGACGGCTCTGTTTACAAGAACCTCGTTTACGGTACAAGTTCAATATCGCAGAAAGCGAAAAATGGATAAAGAAGTTGTGGTACTTACATACAATGCAATATCACTCAGCAATGACATCTATGTCATCAGGCCCATAGCAGCATAATGAGTGGATTCAGGTATGATGATTCTAACTGAAATAAGCCACACAGAAAAAGAAACAGCATAAGATATCACTAATACACGGAATGTAAACTTGGCTACACAGGAACTGGATTACAAAACAGAACAGGGTCTCAAATTTAGAAAACCAACTTATGCTTGCTTAAGGGGAAAGGTGAGTTGGGGTGCTGCATAAAACCAGAGATTGAAATGAGCACAGATAAAGTTCCTTAAGCGAAATATGTAATAGACAAGAGCTACTCCTTGCTCAACGAAATGGACTCAACATCCCATATTAAACATCTAAGAATGTACCTGACTAGTAAGTATCTTAAAACCTATGGATTGCTATGTCTCCAAAAGAGAATCAAGCGTGTGTACAGGGGCATAAACACAGCAGTGATAGGATTGGAGAGGTTCGGTGAGCAAATGAAGACCCTTTGAAGTCATATTGCATGGTACCCATTCCACGGGTCTCAACTCTCCTGGTTTAAGGGATTTTTCCTTCAGCTAAAACATGCATGTGGAGCCCAGAGTATGATCAACTGTGTGATCGGGAGACGTGTTCAAATATGTCTCAGTTCTCGTCCCCTGGTACTCGGGTGCAACATTCCAGACGCTTTAATAACACTCTCCCGACTTGGAGAGTCAGTGCCTTTAACCTCCTGATTGGCCCAGTTTGCAATTTCTGCGGAAGACGAACAGGAACAGGAAGGACCAATGAGAGACTAGCTGGAAGTGTCTGGACGGGCAAATTTAACTCTCATTTCCCTCCAGGAAGAGAAATTAACAAAAGGCTAAGCGTGCCGTGACAGAATCAGATTAGGGCCTGAAGCAATCCTGCGGTGTTACGGCCAGCTCACAAGAAAGCGAGTTGAAGAAAGGAGCTCAGGGGCACTGTAAACACAAACCTGCAGAATTATAAATGACAGCTATCATCCAAAAATATACTGAAGTAAGGCTGCCAAGAGGACTTCAAAGCGGGGCAGAATTGCAAGAATCCAATTTCAGGATGTAGACTGGAATTGCATTTAAAGCATAGGAAAAGAGGCAGAACGTCGACAATGATGCACTTGGCCAAAAAGGGCGTATGCTTTTTTTCCTGAATATATTCAGGAAAAAGTGCATACGACCTTTTTGGCCAACCAAGCAAGCTTGCAAAGGAAATCTGCACTACAATGAAGTCTCACTTCCCCCCAGTCAAAAGGGCCATCTGAAAAAAGTGTAAAATCCAGAAAGGCAGGACAGGCCATAGAGAACTGGGAGTCTTGTTATGCTGATGGGCGGGATGTAACTTTCCAACAGCCACTCAGGAGAAGTGTATGGTGTTTCCTGGAACATCTAAAACAAAGCAACAGAGCCTAGGGCACTTCCACTTATGGTCCTGCAGCTTAGGGAAATTAAAATCAAAAAGACACAGCCACCCCAATGTTTGGGACGGCTCTGTTTACAAGAACCTCGTTTACGGTACAAGTTCAATATCACAGAAAGTGAAAAATGGATAAAGAAGTTGTGGTACTTACGTACAATGCAATATCACTCAGCAATGAAATCTATGTCATCAGGCCAGTAGCAGCATAGAGTGGATTCAGGTATGATGATTCTAACTGAAATAAGTCACACAGAATAAGAAACATCATAAGATATCACTAATACACGGAATGTAAACTTGGCTACACAGGAACTGGATTACAAAACAGAACAGAGTCTCAAATTTAGAAAACCAACTTATGCTTGCTTAAGGGGAAAGGTGAGTTGGGGTGCTGCATAAAACCAGAGATTGAAATGAGCACAGATAAAGTTCCTTAAGCCAAATATGTAATAGACAAGAGCTACTCCTTGCTCAACAAAATGGACTCAAAACCCCATATTAAACGCCTAATAATGTACCTGACTAGTAAGTATCTTAAAACCTATGGATTGCTATGTCTCTGAAAGTGAATCAATAGTGAGTACAGGGGCAAAAACGCAGCAGTGATAGGATTGGAGAGTTTTGGTGAGCAAATGAAGACCCTTTGAAGTCATATTGCATGGTACCCATTCCACGGGTCTCAACTCTCCAGGTTTAAGGGATTCTTCCTTCAGCTAAAACATGCATGTGGAACCCAGAGTATGACCAACCGTGTGATCGGGAGACGTGTTGAAATATGTCTCAGGTCTCGTCCCCTGGTACTCGGGTGCAACATTCCAGATGCTTTACTAACACTCTCCCGACTTGGAGAGTCAGTGCCTTTAACCTCCTGTTTGGCCCAGTTTGCAAATTCCGCGGAAGATGAACAGGAATAGGGAGAACCAATGAGAGACTAGCTGGAGGTGTCTGGACGGGAAAATTTAACTCTCATTTCCCACCAGGAAGAGGAATTAACCAAAGGCTCAGCGTGCCATGCCGGAACCAGATTAGGGCCTGAAGCAATCCTGCGGTGTTGCGGCCAGCTCACAAGAAAGCGAGTTGAAGAAAGGAGCTCAGGGGCACTGTAATTCACAAATCTGCAGAGTTATAAATGACAGCTATCATCCAAAAATATACTGAAGTAAGGCTGCCAAGAGGACTTGAAAGCCGGGCAGAATTGCAGGAAACCGATTTCAGGAGGTAGACTGGAATTGCATTTAAAGCATAGGAAAAGAGGCAGAAGGTCGACAATGATGCACTTGGCCAAAAAGGGCGTATGCGTTTTTTCCTGAATATATTCAGGAAAAAACGCATACGCTCTTTTTGGCCAACCAAGCAAGCTTGCAAAGGAAATCTGCACTACAATGAAGTCTCACTTACCCCTGGTCAAGAGGGCCATCTGAAAAAAGTGTAAAATCCAGAAAGGCAGGACAGGCCATGGAGAACTGGGAGCCTTGTTATGCTGATGGGCGGGATGTAAATTGCCAACAGCCACTCGGGAGAACTGTATGGTGTTTCCTGAAACATCTAAAAAACAAAGCAACAGAGCCTAGGGCACTTCCACTTATGGTCCTATAGCTTAGGGAAATTAAAATCAAAAAGACACAGCCACCCCAAAGTTTGGGATGGCTCTGTTTACAAGAAACTCGTTTACGGTACAAGTTCAATATCGCAGAAAGCGAAAAATGGATAAAGAAGTTGTGGTACTTACGTACAATGCAATATCACTCAGCAATGACATCTATGTCATCAGGCCCATAGCAGCATAATGAGTGGATTCAGGTATGATGATTCTAACTGAAATAAGTCACACAGAAAAAGAAACATCATAAGATATCACTAATACACGGAATGTAAACTTGGTTACACAGGAACTGAATTTCAAAACAGAACATGGTCCCAAATTTAGAAAATCAACTTATGCTTCCTTAAGGGGAAAGGTGAGTTGGGGTGCTGCATAAAACCAGAGATTGAAATGAGCACAAATAAAGTTCCTTAAGCCAAATATGTAATAGACAAGAGCTACTCCTTGCTCAACGAAATGGACTCAAAACCCCATATTAAACGCCTAAGAATGTACCTGACTAGTAATATCTTAAAATCTATGGATTGCTATGTCTCCGAAAGAGAATCAAGCATGTGTAGAGGGGCATAAACGCAGCAGTGATAGGATTGGAGAGGTTCGGTGAGCAAACGAAGACCCTTTGAAGTCATATTGAATGGTACCCATTCCACGGGTCTCAACTCTCCAGGTTTAAGGGATTCTTCCTTCAGCTAAAACATGCATGTGGAACCCAGAGTATGATCAACCGTGTGATCGGGAGACTTGTTCAAATATGTCTCAGTTTTCCTCCCCTGGTACTTGGGTGCAACATTCCAGACGCTTTACTAACACTCTCCCGACTTGGAGAGTCAGTGCCTTTAACCTCCTGTTTGGCCCAGTTTGCAATTTCTGCGGAAGATGAACAAGAATAGGGAGAACCAATGAGAGACTAGCTGGAGGTGTCTGGACGGGCAAATTTAACTCTCATTTCCCACCAGGAAGAGGAATTAACCAAAGGCTCAGCGTGCCGTGCCGGAACCAGATTAGGGCCTGAAGCAATCCTGCGGTGTTGCGGCCAGCTCACAAGAAAGCGAGTTGAAGAAAGGAGCTCAGGGGCACTGTAATTCACAAACCTGCAGAGTTATAAATGACAGCTATCGTCCAAAAATATACTGAAGTAAGGCTGCCGAGAGGACTTGAAAGCGGGGCAGAATTGCAGGAAACCGATTTCAGGAGGTAGACTGGAATTGCATTTAAAGCATAGGAAAAGAGGCATAACGTCCACAATGATGCACTTGGCCAAAAAGGGCATATGCGTTTTTTCCTGAATATATTCAGGAAAAAACGCATACGCACTTTTTGCCCAACCAAGCAAGCTTGCAAAGGAAATCTGCACTACAATGAAATCTCACTTCCCCCCGGTCAAAAGGGCCATCTGAAAAAAGTGTAAAATCCAGAAAGGCAGGACAGGCCATGGAGAACTGGGAGCCTTGTTATGCTGATGGGCGGGATGTAAATTGCCAACAGCCACTTGGGAGAAGTGTATGGTGTTTCCTGAAACATCTAAAAAACAAAGCAACAGAGCCTAGGGCACTTCCACTTATGGTCCTATAGCTTAGGGAAATTAAAATCCAAAAGACACAGCCACCCCAAAGTTTGGGACGGCTCTGTTTACAAGAACCTCGTTTACGGTACAAGTTCAATATCGCAGAAAGCGAAAAATGGATAAAGAAGTTGTGGTACTTACATACAATGCAATATCACTCAGCAATGACATCTATGTCATCAGGCCCATAGCAGCATAATGAGTGGATTCAGGTATGATGATTCTAACTGAAATAAGCCACACAGAAAAAGAAACATCATAAGATATCACTAATACACGGAATGTAAACTTGGCTACACAGGAACTTGATTACAAAACAGAACAGGGTCTCAAATTTAGAAAACCAACTTATGCTTGCTTAAGGGGAAAGGTGAGTTGGGGTGCTGCATAAAACCAGAGATTGAAATGAGCACAGATAAAGTTCCTTAAGCGAAATATGTAATAGACAAGAGCTACTCCTTGCTCAACGAAATGGACTCAACATCCCATATTAAACATCTAAGAATGTACCTGACTAGTAAGTATCTTAAAACCTATGGATTGCTATGTCTCCAAAAGAGAATCAAGCGTGTGTACAGGGGCATAAACACAGCAGTGATAGGATTGGAGAGGTTCGGTGAGCAAATGAAGACCCTTTGAAGTCATATTGCATGGTACCCATTCCACGGGTCTCAACTCTCCTGGTTTAAGGGATTTTTCCTTCAGCTAAAACATGCATGTGGAGCCCAGAGTATGATCAACTGTGTGATCGGGAGACGTGTTCAAATATGTCTCAGTTCTCGTCCCCTGGTACTCGGGTGCAACATTCCAGACGCTTTAATAACACTCTCCCGACTTGGAGAGTCAGTGCCTTTAACCTCCTGATTGGCCCAGTTTGCAATTTCTGCGGAAGATGAACAGGAACAGGAAAGACCAATGAGAGACTAGCTGGAAGTGTCTGGACGGGCAAATTTAACTCTCATTTCCCTCCAGGAAGAGAAATTAACAAAAGGCTAAGCGTGCCGTGACAGAATCAGATTAGGGCCTGAAGCAATCCTGCGGTGTTGCGGCCAGCTCACAAGAAAGCGAGTTGAAGAAAGGAGCTCAGGGGCACTGTAATCACAAACCTGCAGAGTTATAAATGACAGCTATCGTCCAAAAATATACTGAAGTAAGGCTGCCAAGAGGACTTCAAAGCGGGGCAGAATTGCAAGAATCCAATTTCAGGATGTAGACTGGAATTGCATTTAAAGCATAGGAAAAGAGGCAGAACGTCGACAATGATGCACTTGGCCAAAAAGGGCGTATGCTTTTTTTCCTGAATATATTCAGGAAAAAGTGCATACGACCTTTTTGGCCAACCAAGCAAGCTTGCAAAGGCAATCTGCACTACAATGAAGTCTCACTTCCCCCCAGTCAAAAGGGCCATCTGAAAAAAGTGTAAAATCCAGAAAGGCAGGACAGGCCATAGAGAACTGGGAGCCTTGTTATGCTGATGGGCGGGATGTAACTTGCCAACAGCCACTCAGGAGAAGTGTATGGTGTTTCCTGGAACATCTAAAACAAAGCAACAGAGCCTAGGGCACTTCCACTTATGGTCCTGCAGCTTAGGGAAATTAAAATCAAAAAGACACAGCCACCCCAATGTTTGGGACGGCTCTGTTTACAAGAACCTCGTTTACGGTACAAGTTCAATATCACAGAAAGTGAAAAATGGATAAAGAAGTTGTGGTACTTACGTACAATGCAATATCACTCAGCAATGAAATCTATGTCATCAGGCCAGTAGCAGCATAGAGTGGATTCAGGTATGATGATTCTAACTGAAATAAGTCACACAGAATAAGAAACATCATAAGATATCACTAATACACGGAATGTAAACTTGGCTACACAGGAACTGGATTACAAAACAGAACAGAGTCTCAAATTTAGAAAACCAACTTATGCTTGCTTAAGGGGAAAGGTGAGTTGGGGTGCTGCATAAAACCAGAGATTGAAATGAGCACAGATAAAGTTCCTTTAGCCAAATATGTAATAGACAAGAGCTACTCCTTGCTCAACAAAATGGACTCAAAACCCCATATTAAACGCCTAATAATGTACCTGACTAGTAAGTATCTTAAAACCTATGGATTGCTATGTCTCTAAAAGTGAATCAATAGTGAGTACAGGGGCAAAAACGCAGCAGTGATAGGATTGGAGAGTTTTGGTGAGCAAATGAAGACCCTTTGAAGTCATATTGCATGGTACCCATTCCACGGGTCTCAACTCTCCAGGTTTAAGGGATTCTTCCTTCACCTAAAACATGCATGTGGAACCCAGAGTATGACCAACCGTGTGATCGGGAGACGTGTTGAAATATGTCTCAGGTGTCGTCCCCTGGTACTCGGGTGCAACATTCCAGATGCTTTACTAACACTCTCCCGACTTGGAGAGTCAGTGCCTTTAACCTCCTGTTTGGCCCAGTTTGCAAATTCCGCGGAAGATGAACAGGAATAGGGAGAACCAATGAGAGACTAGCTGGAGGTGTCTGGACGGGAAAATTTAACTCTCATTTCCCACCAGGAAGAGGAATTAACCAAAGGCTCAGCGTGCCATGCCGGAACCAGATTAGGGCCTGAAGCAATCCTGCGGTGTTGCGGCCAGCTCACAAGAAAGCGAGTTGAAGAAAGGAGCTCAGGGGCACTGTAATTCACAAATCTGCAGAGTTATAAATGACAGCTATCATCCAAAAATATACTGAAGTAAGGCTGCCAAGAGGACTTGAAAGCCGGGCAGAATTGCAGGAAACCGATTTCAGGAGGTAGACTGGAATTGCATTTAAAGCATAGGAAAAGAGGCAGAAGGTCGACAATGATGCACTTGGCCAAAAAGGGCGTATGCGTTTTTTCCTGAATATATTCAGGAAAAAAAGCATAAGCACTTTTTGGCCAACCAAGCAAGCTTGCAAAGGAAATCTGCACTACAATGAAGTCTCACTTACCCCTGGTCAAGAGGGCCATCTGAAAAAAGTGTAAAATCCAGAAAGGCAGCACAGGCCATGGAGAACTGGGAGCCTTGTTATGCTGATGGGCGGGATGTAAATTGCCAACAGCCACTCGGGAGAACTGTATGGTGTTTCCTGAAACATCTAAAAAACAAAGCAACAGAGCCTAGGGCACTTCCACTTATGGTCCTATAGCTTAGGGAAATTAAAATCAAAAAGACACAGCCACCCCAAAGTTTGGGATGGCTCTGTTTACAAGAAACTCGTTTACGGTACAAGTTCAATATCGCAGAAAGCGAAAAATGGATAAAGAAGTTGTGGTACTTACGTACAATGCAATATCACTCAGCAATGACATCTATGTCATCAGGCCCATAGCAGCATAATGAGTGGATTCAGGTATGATGATTCTAACTGAAATAAATCACACAGAAAAAGAAACATCATAAGATATCACTAATACACGGAATGTAAACTTGGCTACACAGGAACTGAATTTCAAAACAGAACATGGTCCCAAATTTAGAAAATCAACTTATGCTTCCTTAAGGGGAAAGGTGAGTTGGGGTGCTGCATAAAACCAGAGATTGAAATGAGCACAAATAAAGTTCCTTAAGCCAAATATGTAATAGACAAGAGCTACTCCTTGCTCAACGAAATGGACTCAAAACCCCATATTAAACGCCTAAGAATGTACCTGACTAGTAATATCTTAAAATCTATGGATTGCTATGTCTCCGAAAGAGAATCAAGCATGTGTAGAGGGGCATAAACGCAGCAGTGATAGGATTGGAGAGGTTCGGTGAGCAAACGAAGACCCTTTGAAGTCATATTGAATGGTACCCATTCCACGGGTCTCAACTCTCCAGGTTTAAGGGATTCTTCCTTCAGCTAAAACATGCATGTGGAACCCAGAGTATGATCAACCGTGTGATCGGGAGACTTGTTCAAATATGTCTCAGTTTTCCTCCCCTGGTACTTGGGTGCAACATTCCAGACGCTTTACTAACACTCTCCCGACTTGGAGAGTCAGTGCCTTTAACCTCCTGTTTGGCCCAGTTTGCAATTTCTGCGGAAGATGAACAAGAATAGGGAGAACCAATGAGAGACTAGCTGGAGGTGTCTGGACGGGGAAATTTAACTCTCATTTCCCACCAGGAAGAGGAATTAACCAAAGGCTCAGCGTGCCGTGCCGGAACCAGATTAGGGCCTGAAGCAATCCTGCGGTGTTGCGGCCAGCTCACAAGAAAGCGAGTTGAAGAAAGGAGCTCAGGGGCACTGTAATTCACAAACCTGCAGAGTTATAAATGTCAGCTATCATCCAAAAATATACTGAAGTAAGGCTGCCGAGAGGACTTGAAAGCGGGGCAGAATTGCAGGAAACCGATTTCAGGAGGTAGACTGGAATTGCATTTAAAGCATAGGAAAAGAGGCATAACGTCGACAATGATGTACTTGGCCAAAAAGGGCGTATGCGTTTTTTCCTGAATATATTCAGGAAAAAGCGCATACGCCATTTTTGACCAACCAAGCAAGCTTGCAAAGGAAATCTGCACTACAATGAAGTCTCACTTCCCACCGGTCAAAAGGGACATCTGAAAAAAGTGTAAAATCCAGAAAGGCAGGACAGGCCATGGAGAACTGGGAGCCTTGTTATGCTGATGGGCAGGATGTAAATTGCCAACAGCCACTTGGGAGAAGTGTATGGTGTTTCCTGAAACATCTGAGAAACAAAGCAACAGAGCTTAGGGCAATTCCACTTATGGTCCTATAGCTTAGGGAAATTAAAATCAAAAAGACACAGCCACCCCAAAGTTTGGCACAGCTCTGTTTACAAGAACCTCGTTTAAGGGACAAGTTCAATATCGCAGAAAGTGAAAAATGGATAAAGAAGTTTTGGTACTTACGTACAATGCAATATCACTCAGCAATGAAATCTATGTCATCAGGCCCGTAGCAGCATAATGAGTGAATTCAAGTATGATGATTCTAACTGAATTAAGTCACAAGAAAAAGAAACATCATAAGATATCATTAATACACGGAATGTAAACTTGGCTACACAGGAACTGGATTACAAAACAGAACAGGGTCTCAAATTTAGAAAACCAACTTATGCTTGCTTAAGGGGAAAGGTGAGTTGGGTTGCTGCATAAAACCAGAGATTGAAATGAGCACAGATAAAGTTCCTTAAGCCAAATATGTAATAGACAAGAGCTACACCTTGCTCAACGAAATGGACTCAACACCCCATATAAAACGCCTAAGAATGTGCCTGACTAGTAAGTATCTTAAAACCTATGGATTGATATGTCTGCGAAAGAGAATCAAGCGTGTGTACAGGGGCATAAACGCAGCAGTGATAGGATTGGAGAGGTGCGGTGAGCAAATGAAGACCCTTTGAAGTCATATTGCATGGTAACGGTTCCACGGGTCTCAACTCTCCAGGTTTAAGGGATTCTTCCTTCAGCTAAAGCATGCATGTGGAACCCAGAGTATGATCATCCGTGTGATCGGGAGACGTGTTCCAATATGTCTCAGTTCTCGTCCCCTGGTACTCGGGTGCAACATTCCAGACGCTTTACTAACGCTCTGCCGACTTGGAGAGTCAGTGCCTTTAACCTCCTGTTTTGCCCAGTTTGCAATTTCTGCGGAAGATGAACAGGAATAGGGAGAAACGATGAGAGACTAGCTGGAGGTGTCTGGACGGGCAAATTTAACTCTCATTTCCCACCAGAAAGAGGAATTAACCAAAGGCTCAGCGGGCCATGCCGGAACAAGATTAGGGCCTGAAGGAATCCTGCGGTGTTGCGGCCAGCTCACAAGAAAGCGAGTTGAAGAAAAGAGCTCAGGGGCACTGTAATTCACAAAGATGCAGAGTTATAAATGACAGCTATCGTCCAAAAATATACTGAAGTAAGGCTGCCAAGCGGACTTGAAAGCGGGGCAGAATTGCAGGAAACCGATTTCAGGAGGTAGACTGGAATTGCATTTAAAGCATAGGAAAAGAGGCAGAACATTGACAATGATGCACTTGGCCAAAAAGGGCGTATGTTTTTCTTCCTGAATATATTCAGGAAAAAACGCATACGCACTTTTTGGCCAACCAAGCAAGCTTGCAAAGGAAATCTGCACTGCAATGAAGTCTCACTTCCCCCCGGTCAAAAGGGCCATCTGAAAAAAGTGTAAAATCCAGAAAGGCAGGACAGGCCATGGAGAACTGGGAGCCTGTTATGCTGATGGGCGGGATGTAAACTGCCAACAGCCACTGGGGAGAAGTGTATGGTGCTTCCTGAAACATCTAAAAAACAGAGGAACAGAGCCTAGGGCACTTCCACTTATGGTCCTATAGCTTAGGGAAATTAAAATCAAATAGGCACAGCCACGCCAAAGTTTGGGACGGCTCTGTTTACAAGAACCTCGTTTACGGTACAAGTTCAATATCGCAGAAAGTGAAAAATGGATAAAGAAGTTTTGGTACTTACGTAAAATGCAATATCACTCAGCAATGAAATCTACGTCATCAGGCCCGTAGCAGTATAATGAGTGGATTCAGGTATGATGATTCTAACTGAGATAAGTCACACAGAAAAAGAAACATCATAAGATATCACTAATACACGGAATGTAAACTTGCTACACAGGAACTGAATTACAAAACAAAACAGGGTCTGAAATTTAGAAAACCAACTTATGCTTGCTTAAGGGGAAAGGTGAGTTGGGGTGCTGCATAAAACCAGAGATTGAAATGAGCACAGATAAGGTTCCTTAAGCCAAATATGTAATAGACAAGAGCTACTACTTGCTCAACGAAATGGACTCAACACCCCATATTAAATGCCTAAGAATGTGCCTGACTAGTAAGTATCTTAAAAGCTATGGATTGCTATGTCTCAGAAAGAGAATCAAGCGTGTGTACAGGGGCATAAACGCAGCAGTGATAGGATTGGAGAGGTGCGGTGAGCAAATGAAGACCCTTTGAAGTCATATTGCATGGTACCCATTCCACGGGTCTCAACTCTCCAGGTTTAAGGGATTCTTCCTTCAGCTAAAGCATGCATGTGGAACCCAGAGTATGATCAACCATGTGATCGGGAGACGTGTTCCAATATGTCTCAGTTCTCGTCCCCTGGTACTCGGGTGCAACATTCCAGACGCTTTACTAACGCTCTGCCGACTTGGAGAGTCAGTGCCTTTAACCTCCTGTTTGGCCCAGTTTGCAATTTCTGCGGAAGATGAACAAGAATAGGGAGAACCGATGAGAGACTAGCTGGAGGTGTCTGGACGGGCAAATTTAACTCTCATTTCCCACCAGGAAGAGGAATTAACCAAAGGCTCAGCGGGCCGTGCCAGAACAAGATTAGGGCCTGAAGGAATCCTGCGGTGTTGCGGCCAGCTCACAAGAAAGCGAGTTGAAGAAAAGAGCTCAGGGGCACTGTAATTCACAAACCTGCAGAGTTATAAATGACAGCTATCGTCCAAAAATATACTGAAGTAAGGCTGCCAAGCGGACTTGAAAGCGGGGCAGAATTGCATGAAACCGATTTCAGGAGGTAGACTGGAATTGCAGTTAAAGCATAGAAAAAGAGGCAGAACGTCCACAATGATGCACTTGGCCAAAAAGGGCGTATGTGTTTCTTCCTGAATATATTTAGGAAAAAACGCATACGCCCTTTTTGGCCAAACAAGCAAGCTTGCAAAGGAAATCTGCACTGCAATGAAGTCTCACTTCCCCCCGGTCAAAAGGGCCATCTGAAAAAAGTGTAAAATCCAGAAAGGCAGGACAGGCCATGGAGAACTGGGAGCCTGTTATGCTGATGGGCGGGATGTAAACTGCCAACAGCCACTGGGGAGAAGTGTATGGTGTTTCCTGAAACATCTAAAAAACAGAGGAACAGAGCCTAGGGCACTTCCACTTATGGTCCTATAGCTTAGGGAAATTAAATTCAAAAAGGCAGAGCCACCCCAAAATTTGGGACGGCTCTGTTTACAAGAACCTCGTTTACGGTACAAGTTCAATATCGCAGATAGCAAAAAATGGATAAAGAAGTTTTGGTACTTACGTACAATGCAATATCACTCAGCAATGAAATCTACGTCATCAGGCCCGTAGCAGCATAATGAGTGGATTCAGGTATGATGATTCTAACTGAGATAAGTCACACAGAAAAAGAAACATCATAAGATATCACTAATACACGGAATGTAAACTTGCTACACAGGAACTGAATTACAAAACAAAACAGGGTCTGAAATTTAGAAAACCAACTTATGCTTGCTTAAGGGGAAAGGTGAGTTGGGGTGCTGCATAAAACCAGAGATTGAAATGAGCACAGATAAAGTTCCTTAAGCCACTTATGTATTAGACAAGAGCTACTCCTTGCTCAACGAAATGGACTCAACACCCCATATTAAACGCCAAAGTATGTACCTGACTAGTAAGTATCTTAAAACCTATGGATTGCTATGTCTCCGAAAGAGAATCAGGCATGTGTACAGGGGCATAAATGCAGCAGTGATAGGATTGGAGAGGTTCGGTGAGCAAATGAAGACCCTTTGAAGTCATATTGCATGGTACCCATTCCACGGGTCTCAACTCTCCAGGTTTAAGGGATTCTTCCTTCAGCTAAAACATGCATGTGGAACCCAGAGTATGATCAACCATGTGATCGGGAGACGTGTTCAAATATGTCTCAGTTCTCGTCCCCTGGTACTCGGGTGCAACATTCCAGACGCTTTACTAATGCTCTGCCGACTTGGAGAGTCAGTGCCTTTAACCTCCTGTTTGGCCCAGTTTGCAATTTCTGCGGCAGATGAACAGGAATAAGGAGAACCAATGAGAGACTAGCAGGAGGTGTCTGGACGGGCAAATTTAACTCTCATTTCCCACCAGGAAGAGGAATTAACCAAAGGCTCAGCGTGCCGTGCTGGAACCAGATTAGGGCCTGAAGCAATCCTGCGGTGTTGCGGCCAGCTCACAAGAAAGCGAGTTGAAGAAAGGAGCTCAGGGGCACTGTAATTCACAAACCTGCAGAGTTATAAATGACAGCTATCGTCCAAAAGTATACTGAAGTAAGGCTGCCAAGAGGACTTGAAAGCGGGCCAGAATTGCAGGCAACCGATTTCAGGAGGTAGACTGGAATTGCATTTAAAGCATAGGAAAAGAGGCAGAACATGGACAATGATGCACTTGGCCAAAAAGGGCGTATGCGTTTTTTCCTGAATATATTCAGGAAAAAACGCATACGCCCTTTTTGGCCAACCAAGCAAGCTTGCAAAGGAAATCTGCACTACAATGAAGTCTCACTTCCCCCCGGTCAAAAGGGCCATCTGAAAAAAGTGTAAAATCCAGAAAGGCAGGACAGGCCATGGAGAACTGGGAGCCTTGTTATGCTGATGGGCGGGATGTAAATTGCCAACAGCCACTCGGGAGAAGTGTATGGTGTTTCCTGAAACATCTAAGAAACAAAGCAACAGAGCCTAGGGCACTTCCACTTATGGTCCTATAGATAAGGGAAATTAAAATCAAAAAGACACAGCCACCCCAAAGTGTGGGACGGCTCTGTTTACAAGAACCTCTTCTGCAGCACAAGTTAAATATGCCAGAGAACAAATAATGGATAAAGAAGTTGCGGTACTTACGTACAACAGAATACCTCTCAGCAATGAAAACTATGTCACCAGGCCCGTACCAGCATAATGAGTGGATTGAGGCACGGTGATTCTAAGTGAAAAAAGTCACACAGAAAAAGAAACATCATAAGGTACCACTAATACATGGAATGAGAACTTGGCTACACATGAACTGATTTACAAAACAGAACACGGTCTCAAATTTAGAAAACCAACTTATGCTTGCTTAAGTGGGAAGGTGAGTTGGGGTGCTGCATAAAACCAGAGTTTGAAATTAGCACAGATACCGTTCCATAAGCCAAATATTTAATAGACAAGACCTACCCCTTGCTCAAGGAAATGGACTCAGCAATGAGGTATCACCTCACACCTGGTAGAATGGGCATCATCAGAAAATCTACAAACAAAAAATGCTGGAAAGGGTGTGGAGAAAAGGAACCCTCTTCCACTATTGTTGGGAATATAAATTGATACAGTCACTATGGAGAACAATATGGAGTTTCTTAAGATACTAACAGTAGAATTACCATATGATACAGCAATCCCAGTTCTGGACATATACCCAGACAAAACCATAAATCAAAAAGAGACATTCACCGCAATGTTCATTGCCTCACTCTTTACAATATCGAGGTAATGGAAGCAACCTAAATGCCCACAGACAGACGAATGCATAAAGCTGTGACATATATAAAATGGAATATTACTAAGCCATGAAAAGGAATGATTGGGTCATTTGTCAAGACGTCAATGGATCTAGAGAGTGTCATACAGAGTGAAGTAAGTCAGAAAGAGAAAAACAAATCTTGTATATTCATGCATATATGTGGAACCTAGAAAAACTGTACAGGTTAACCATTTTGCAAGGCATAAATAGAGCAACAGATGTAGACAACAAACGTATGGACAACAAGGGTGGAAGGCTGTTGGGGGGGTGGTGGTGGGAGGAGTTGAGAGACTGGGATTGTCATGTATACATTTATACGTATAAAATAGGTAACCAATAAGAACCTGCTGTATAAAAATATAAAATAAAATTCAAAATTAAAAAGAAATAAAATTTAAAAAATAAAACAGAAAAAACAATTATTCCCTTCACATACATGTATTTATATGAATAAATTATTTCCATGCTTATATCTGTAAATACAAAAAAGAGGAATAAAATCTACCTTGAACCAAAAACGAAAAAGAGAAAAAAAACACAGAACCCACCAGTTCCACAGAGGAAAACCGTATCAGGGCACTTGCTCCAGTTGTAAACAATTCTGAAGTTGGTCAGTGGTGGGGAATCGTCTCCCATTCAGCCAGCAGCCCCCACGCAACAAGCGTCCTCATTGCAAAGCTGGGGCACCGTGCCGAGGCATCTGTGAGTAAACGTGAGCTGAGCCCCAGGCCAGTTGCTGCTGAACTATTCCCACCCGTCCCAGGTAAAACACCTGAATATATACAAGGACTTGAAAGCCTAGAGGAAGGGCCATAGAGCCACACGAGTGACAGCATGCCGGCCGACTTGGTGCCTGCAGGCCAGCCAGGATGGTCCTGGCCCTGGGTGCTCTTCTGGAAGATTTCCATTTCCCTGCCTGAGATACCCATCCTGTCCCTGCCCCCACTGCTTCTTTCCTTCCTCACCTCTGCCCAGGGAGAAATTCCAGCAGCAGGTATAGGTGACACATCCTCTTCTTTAGCAGGTGGCAGCCTGGCAACTGCTGCAGAAAGTCCAGCAGAGCCCCACTCACACTGGGCCACCCACAAAGCCGTGGCCTCTCACTCCCTCCCACCAGCCCAGCCCCGAGACTGCTGACAGGGCAGAGAAAATGGCGTCAGGCACGGCTGCAGGGCCTCTTGCTGCCTGGAGTGGTATTTATATTGATCTCAACCCAGGCACACCTGGGGAGGGCTGGCCGGCACGGTAAGGCTGCCCAGGTCAGCCAATCATCACCCCTCAGGGGCTCACAGTTGCAGAAAATGGAACTTGCTGAACCGGCCAGGTCCAAGGAACAGGTGTGGGCTCCTGAGAGTCAGGATAGACAAGGGGCTGCAGCTTTGGCTTGTTTTCTAATCATTTTATCTGGCCCATGAGTGGGAGACAACTTCAAGAAAACCCTCTCCTAATGAGAGGAACCCAGGAGTCAGGGAGAGGAGGGGTGGGTGGTGGTTGGAGACAGAGGCCTGGTGCCCCGGGTGCAGTGGAAGTCTCTGGAAGACCAGGTGGAGGGAGGCCGCACAGAGTGATGCCCAGGGTCACAGACCTGTCGCAGCTGCTGTTTGTTAGTTCAAGTCCTGCTCTGAGGTGCTCTGTGTCAGCTCTGAGCGACAGGTGAGCTGGGGGTGCTCTGCAATGAGGGCTATGTGCACGGTTCCTGTGTGCCCAGCCCTGCCACGGTACCTGCAAGGGTAGCTCTGTATCCTGGGAGGGGCCTGACCACGAGAGCCCCGTGGGCTGGGGTGGGGGTGGGGTACCTGCCCAGGTGAGCTCCATATTCTGGGATTGGTCTGACCACGAGAGCCCCATGGGCTGCTGGGGACCTGGTAAAGGATGTCAGGACAGTCAGTGAAGCCACCGAGGATATACCTCCAGCTGCTCCTAATTCCTACACCCTGCTGGTCATTCTACCAACCACCAGGACATGGTATTCTGTATTAGTCTTCAATGATGCCTTCTTTTGTATTCCATTAGTCCCAGAGTCACAAGAAATTTTGGCTTGTGAGTGGCAGGACTCAACATACAACTAAAACAATACTTCCGGGCCGTCTTGCCCCAAGGGTGCAAAAATTCCCACACCATCTTTGGGGAAAGCTTAGCTAAAGACCTAAAAGTTCTACCTCTGGAAAAGGAAATGCTCCTTCAGTACACAGACGACATTCTGATCACCAGCCCTACTAAGGAGGCCTCTGAACTACCAAGCCAATAAAAGATAGAAGTTGTCCAAGAAAAAGCTCAAATATCACAGACTGCGGTGACCTGCCTGGGCTTCATTCTCACAGAAGGTCGGAGAAGCCCATCCCAGGAAAGGAAAGAAACCATTTTCAGCCTTACCCCTTTCTAAAACTAGAAGACAGCTTAGGGGTTCTTGGGGAGACCAGGGTTTGCTGCTTCTGGATCCCTAACTACAGTCTACTAGCTGGGCCTCTATATGAAACACTGAAAGGAAAAGATGATGATCCTGTTGAATAGAATCCAGAAGTGGCCTTTCAAGAATGGAAAGAGCAGTCAATTCAGACACTTGCCCTGGAACTCCCTAATTTAGCTAAACCCTTTGACCTTTACATTCCCAGTGAAAGGTGAATCGCCATTGGAGAATTAGTGCAAAAACTGGGACCACTTGAAATGGAACAATGCAAGAATGCCATCCAGGTAGGATAAACTACGGTCACCAAGGGGCTTGGCCAACTGCCACATCTGGCCAAGATACTGGCGGTATCTAAAAACCTGGAAATCAGCAGCCCCAAAGGCCACCTCCCTCCTAAGGGAAAAGGACCCCACGTGGTGATCCTAACCACCAACCATGCCCTGAAGTTTCAGGGTTCGCTCTGTGGGCACACCAACCTCGAGTGAGGAGGCCTTCCAACTTCAACATCCAGAGAGATAACCGGGGGCAACAGGGCACCATGACGACTCATGTGAACATCACTTGACCTGGAGTTTCTCTCATAAAACAACAAGAGTGTGTCCCAAAAGAGTAGACTACTGCTTGCAGGACTTACTGCACCCAGAGGGGAGCTAATAATCTTGGCGGGGGAACCGTATATCACACTGTCACCATAGAAAAGCCTACAGACACCGTGATGATGGTGGCCAATAAGACTGGCTGGACTCCTGTTTACTTCAAAAGGCTGTTGACTCAGTGGCCATCATGGTCCTTGATCACCACTGACCCTGGACTGTCTGGGAGTTGAGCGGGCAGGGCTCTGACACCTGGTGCTGTTTGTACGTTAATTCAGGGGCCTAATTGAAGAAAGCGCAGACTACTGGTCAGAGCATCTAGGCGGGCAGAAACGGTCAGCCTAAGGTGGCTGAACAAATGTGGGGCGGGGTGAAACCGGCCCCCACAGCGTCTCTGCACATCTCTTTCCTGGACCCTTAAAGGTCATTAGAATCTATAACACTTCCAATGCTGGTGCTCAGGTGGACGAGCAGGGAGGCAGGGGGCCTGGGGACAATCAACGTCACCTGGAGGCTGCTGGGGAGAAGCTCTGACCCTCGCCCCCGGGTATGAGGGCTCCCAACTCAGCACTCAGCAGTTACAGAAGAAGGGTCTGCACCCTCAGCACTCCAAGAATGAGGAATGGGACAAAAGGCAGAGGAGGGGTTTGTCCCCAGCAAAGCCCATTAAAAATCCCTGGGAGATAAAAATAGAATCTGGGCAATAAAGTCAAGTCTAACCGTTTTTATCCTTTGTGCTTTGTCTAATTTCATGTGCTCCTAGGGTCCCGCATGCAGAGGTTCCACACCCGGCACTTCAGACCAGATTTCCTAGTGCAGAATGGCTGGGACGACACCTCAGCTCCTGGGGCCCAGTGCAGACTCCGCGATACAGAGCCTGAGCTGCAGCCAACCTGGCCCTCGAGAGCTCCGCCCCCTCCCTCCCACTGACTCTGACAGGATCTCTACACAGCAGCCCAGCCCACAGCCCAGGGGGTAGTGCATGCTCTCACCTCTCCATTCTCTGATCAAAATATAAAGTTTCCTTTGCTTGTGAACCAAACTCAGTCTCGATCTGTTGGCCCCAATGACACTGGGCAGGGGGACACTTGTTGGGGTCCACTCTGGAGGATCAGTAACAGAAATTGAGACTATTGTAACCTCAATGAACAGATGTGTGAGCCAAACTGTAGTTAACATAGAACAGTGTATAAGGCTCGGGTAAAATAAGATGTTTCTAACACTTCCATTTGATATTTCCATCACTTTATTATAAGCAAGTTCAGTGAAAAGGTTTGTCTTATTTGTCAGGTCAATATTAGAGAAACGAAGTGATTTCTTTCCAAGGATGTACATATAATAATCTTGGTTAAAGCTTCAATCTTGTTTTAAATGCTTTTCCATTGAAAATGATACCTCTCTTTCAGCTCCCCCATTTCTGAGAAGTATAAAATCTTATAATTTATTATTACCAAAGGGGAAAGGTGGGAGGAGGGATAAATTAACAGTTTGGGATTAACACATACACACTGCTATGTATAAAATAGATCATCAACAAGGAACTACTGTATAGCACAGGGAAATACACTCAACATTTTGCAATAAGCTATAAGGGGAAATAATCTGAAAAAGAATAGATATTTTTATTGACATCATCTATCAATGACAGTTAAAGTGTAACCTAAGGGAAGCTGGTGGTGAGTGCTTCTGACCCTGAAGACTTCAATCATCTAAAGTTTGGACTCTGCCTACTTCCCAAGGCCCTTAATGAACATATGTGTAGCCGTAGCTTAAAAAATTCCCCAGTTTGTGTTTCGGGGAGACACTGATTTTGAAAAAGCCCTGATGTTCTCCTTACATGAATGGGACTCTTCCTACTGCTAAAACATGTCTGTCACACCCAGAGGATGGTATACCGTCTGATCGGGAAGAGTTTGGAAAAGGCATCTCATCTCCTCATCTCCTGGTGCTCGGGTTCACCCCTCCAGCGTCTTTACTAACAGTCTCCCCACTTGGAGATGTCAGCACTGTCAACATCCTGTTGTGTACAGTTTGGAATTTGTCCAGAGGATGAAGCGGAAGGATGAAGAACAATGAGAGACAAGTCCTAGGTGTTCAGACAGGCACATGTCACTCTAATTTCCAATCAGGAAGACGAACTGACCAAAGGCTAGGGTTGCCCATGGAAACAGTATAGGGCTTGAGGAAATCCCGCTGCTTTGTGGCCAGTTCCCATAAACACAAGTTGAACAATGGAACTCAGGGGCAGTAAAATTCACGAAACTGCAGAGTTGAAAATATCCATCACTGAAAAATGTCTTGAGGAAAGTCAGAGAAAAGGACTTGTAAGCAAGGGAGAATGGCAGGAAAGGGATTTGAGGAGGTAGAAAGGACTCGCCATTAAGCACAAGAAAAGGAGCTGAACATTGCCAACATTGCAGTTGGCCAAAAAGGGTGTATGCGTTTTTTTCTGTATATATTCAAGAAAAGGGCATACACTTTTTTAGCCAAGCAAACAGGTGGGCACTGGAAGTCAATACTACAAAAGATATCACTTCGCATCAGTCAGAAGAGCCATCCTCATAAAGCGTAAACAACAGAAATGCAGGACAGGGCAAGGAGAAGAGGGAGCCCTGTGAGACTTATAGTGGAAATGTATATTGCCAACGGCCATTCTGGAGAAGTGTATTGTGTTTACTAAAGCATCTAAAAAATGAGCTACAGAGCATAGGGCACTTGCACTCATGGGCGTATATCTTGGGAAAAACAAAAATTGAGAGGACACAGGCACCCCAATGTTTACCCCCTCTCTGTTTAAAAGATCCTCGACTAGGATATAACTTAAATGTCTCTGGAGGGAAAAAATGGATAGAGATGTGGTACTTAGGTAGAGTGGAATATTATTCAGCCTGGAAATCAATGAAATATGGCCAGTTGTAACAACTCCGGAGGAGTTACGTATGATCTTTCTAAGTGACATAATTCAAAAAGAAAAAGACACATATCATAAGATATCACTTAAAGGTGGAATCCAAAATGGCTACACATGAAATAAATTACAAAACAAAAACATAGTCAAATATGTAGAAAACACGCATAAGGCTGCTAAACGGGAAAGGTGGGGAGGGGTGAGGCATCATCCAGGAGGTTGAAATTAGCAAAGATACCATTCCAAATACCAAACTGATAATCAACAAAGCCCACACGGTAGCTAAAAGAACTGCACTCAGCACACTCAAGTCACCGGAAAAGAATATATACGACTGGTAAGAATCTGAAAAAGAATTTACTGATGTCTCTCTGTACGTGAATCAAGTGGATGTACAGCAGCAAGAAACAGAGCTTTGAAAATCAGCTGTAACCAATATAGTAATAAATTGAAAAAAATAAACGACATAGAGACAGAGAAAACCTCTTACAACTTTTCCTCAGGGACGGTGGTGCAACATGGATTGAACACATCTAGACCCACAGCAGGATGAGACATAAGGCTGGAAACTGTTTGCACTAAGAGAAATGTGAGGTTGGGTGAGGAAATGCACACCCTTTAAAGTAATACTACCTGGTACCCATTCAATGGGTCCCAAATCTGCAGGTTCAAGGGATCTTCCTACAGCTAAAACATGCATGAAAAACCCAGAGGACTGTACACCATGTGATCGGGAGATGTGTCTAAAATGCAGCTCATTTATCCTCTCCTGGTGCTCCTGTTCACCATTCCAGCCACGTTACTTAGAATCTCCCCACTTGGAGAATCAGCACATTTCAACTTCTGTTTCACACATTTTGCAAATTGTGAGGAGGATGAACGGGAAGAGGGGGAACCAATGAGAGAATAGTTGTAGGGGTTTGGACGGGCACATATCACTCTAATTTCCCATTAAGAATAAGAATTGAAAAAAGGCTCAGCCCGCCTCGCCGGAGCCAAAATAGGGCCTGAAGCAATCCTGTGGGTTTGAGGCCAGCTCACAAAACAGCAACTTAAAAAATGGAGCTCAGGGTCACTGCAATTCACAAACCTGCAGAGTTATAAATGAAAACTAACGTCCAAAAATATGTTGAGGTAAGGCAAAGAAGAGGATCTGAATGCAAGACAGAATTGCAAGAAACAGATTTCAAGAGATAGATTGGACTCGTCTTTAAAGCACATGAAAAGCGGCAGAATTTCGACAATGATGCAGTTGGCCCAAAAGGGCGTATGCGTTTTTTCCTGATTACATCCAGGAAAAAACGCATACGCACTTTATGGGCAACGAAGCAAGCAAGCAATGCAAATGTGCACAACAAAGAAGTCTCATTTCCCACCAGTCAAAAGGGCCATCCTAAAAAATTGTAAAAACCAGAAATGCAGGACAGGCCATGGAGAACAGGGAGCCTTTATACGCTGATGGGCAGTGTGTGAACTGCCGAGAGCCACTCTGGAGAAGTGTATGGTGGTTCCTAAATCATCTAAAAAACAGAGCTACAGAGCATAGGACACTTCCAATCATGGGAGTATATCTAGGGAAGTCTAAAAATCAACAAGACACAAGCACACCACAGTTTAGGGCTACTCTGTTTACAAGAACCTCAACTTCAGTACACCTTAAATATCCCAGGAAAGAGAACAATGGATAAAGAAGATGTGGTACTTATGTACAATGGAATATCTCTTCACCATGAAATCAAGGTAATAAGGCTAGTAGAAGGATAAAGAGTGGATTTAGGTCCGATAATACTACTTGAAATAAGTCAAACAGAAAAAGAAACATATCATAAGATATCACTTATAGAGGGAGGGTAAATATGGCTGCACAAGAAAGGAATTACAGAACAGAACAGTGTCTCACATTTAGAAAACACACTTATGTCAGCTTAAGGGGAAAGGAGAGGTGGGGTGATGCATTAAACCAGAGTTTGAAATTAGCACAGATACCGTTCAATAAACCAAATAGATATTAGACAAGATCTACACCTTGCTCAATGAACTGGCCTCAACACACCCTATATACCGCAGAGAAATATATCTGAGTAATAAGAATCTTAAAACCCATGTATTGATATATCTCCATAAGGGAATCAAGTGTGTGCAGAGTGGCACAAACACAGCAGTGAAAATGAGCTAAACCCCATTATAGAAATAAATTTTAAAAACAAAATGCAGAAACAATGAAAGAGAGAAAAATTCTTACAAAATTTGCTCAGGGGCTGTGATGCAACCTGGATTGACCACATATAAACCCACAGCTGGATAAGACATAAGGCTGCACACTTGGGGCTGAGAGGATTGGTGAGCTTTGGTGAGCAACTGCCAAAAGTTTAATGCAATACTTCATGCTACTCATTCCAAGGGTCCCAAAACTCCAGCTTGAAGGGAATCTTCCTACAGCTAAACCATGCTTGGGAAACCCAGCGACTGGTATACCATATGATCGGGAAAGGTTTCTAAAACGCACCTCATTTTTCCTCTCCTGGGACTCTGGATCGACATTCCAGCCACTTTACTAACAATATCCCCACATGGAGAGTCAATGCCTTTAAATTCTGGTATCGCACAGTCTGCAGTTAGTGCGGAGGATGAATGGGAATAGGGGGAACCAGTGAGAAACTAGCTGTAGCAGTTTCAATGAGCACATGTCACTCTAATTTCACATCAGTAAGAAGAATAAACCAAAGGCACAGCAAGGTGCCCCAGAAGAAGAATAGGGCCTGAAGGAATCCTGTGGTTATGAGGCAAGATCACAAAAATAAGAGCAGAAAAATGGAGCTAAGGGCCACTGCAATTCAAAAACCTGCAGAGTTATAAAGGCCAACTATTTTCAAAAAATATATTGAGGTAAGGCTATGAAGAGGCATTGGAGGCAAGGCAGAATTGCAGGAAACCGATTTCAGGAGGTAGACTGGAATTGCATTTAAAGCATAGGAAAAGAGGCAGAACGTCCACAATGATGCACTTGGCCAAAAAGGGCGTATGCGTTTTTTCCTGAATATATTCAGGAAAAAACGCATACGCCCTTTTTGGCCAACCAAGCAAGCTTGCAAAGGAAATCTGCACTACAATGAAGTCTCACTTCCCCCTGGTCAAAAGGGCCATCTGAAAAAAGTGTAAAATCCAGAAAGGCAGGACAGGCCATGGAGAACTGGGAGCCTTGTTATGCTGATGGGCGGAATGTAAATTGCCAACAGCCAGTCGGGAGAAGTGTATGGTGTTTCCTGAAACATCTAAAAAACAAAGCAACAGAGCCTAGGGCACTTCCACTTATGGTACTATAGCTTAGGGAAATTAAAATCAAAAACACACAGCCACCCCAAAGTTTGGGACGGCTCTGTTTACAAGAACCGCATTTATGGTACAAGTTCAATATCGCAGAAAGTGGAAAATGGATAAAGAAGTTGTGGTACTTATGTACAATGCAATATCACTCAGCAATGAAATCTATGTCATCAGGCCAATAGCAGCATAATGAGTGGACTCAGGTATGATGATTCTAACTGAAATAAGTCACACAGAAAAAGAAACATCATAAGATATCACTAATACACGGAATGTAAACTTGGCTACAGAGGAACTGGTTTACAAAGACGAAGAGGGTCTCAAATTTAGAAAACCAACTTATGCTTGCTTAAGGGGAAAGGTGAGTTGGGGTGCTGCATAAAAGCACAGATTGAAATGAGCACAGATAAAGTTCCTTAAGCCAAATATGTAATAGACAAGAGCTACTCCTTGCTCAACGAAATGGACTCAACACCCCATATTAAACACCTAAGAATGTACCTGACAAGTAAGTATCTTAAAACCTATGGATTGCTATGTCTCTGAAAGAGAATCAAGCATGTGTGCAGGGGCATAAACGCAGCAGTGATAGGATTGGAGAGGTTCGGTGAGCAAATGAAGACCCTTTGATGTCATATCGCATGGTACCCATTCCACGGGTCTCAACTCTCCAGGTTTAAGGGATTCTTCCTTCAGCTAAAACATGCATGTGGAACCCAGAGTATGATCAACCGTGTGATCGGGAGACGTGTTGAAATATGTCTCAGTTCTCGTCCCCTGGTACTCGGGTGCAACATTCCAGACGCTTTATTAACACTCTCCCGACTTGGAGAGTCAGTGCCTTTAACCTCCTGTTTGGCCCAGTTTGCAATTTCTGCGGAAGATGAACAGGAATATGGAGAACCAATGAGAGACTAGCTGGAGGTGTCTGGACGGGCAAATTTAACTCTCATTTCCCACCAGGAAGAGGAATTAACCAAAGGCTCAGCGTGCCGTGCCGGAACTAGATTAGGGCCTGAAGCAATCCTGCGGTGTTGCGGCCAGCTCACAAGAAAGCGAGTTGAAGAAAGGAGCTCAGGGGCACTGTAATTCACAAACCTGCAGAGTTATAAATGACAGCTATCGTCCAAAAATATACTGAAGTAAGGCTGCCAAGCGGACTTGAAAGCGGGGCAGAATTGCAGGAAACCGATTTCAGGAGGTAGACTGGAATTGCAGTTAAAGCATAGAAAAAGAGGCAGAACGTCCACAATGATGCACTTGGCCAAAAAGGCCTATGTGTTTCTTCCTGAATATATTCAGGAAAAAACGCATACGCCCTTTTTGGCCAACCAAGCAAGCTTGCAAAGGAAATCTGCACTGCAATGAAGTCTCACTTCCCCCCGGTCAAAAGGGCCATCTGAAAAAAGTGTAAAATCCAGAAAGGCAGGACAGGCCATGGAGAACTGGGAGCCTTGTTATGCTGATGGGCGGGATGTAAATTGCCAACAGCCACTGGGGAGAAGTGTATGGTGCTTCCTGAAACATCTAAAAAACAGAGGAACAGAGCCTAGGGCACTTCCACTTATGGTCCTATAGCTTAGGGAAATTAAAATCAAAAAGGCAGAGCCACCCCAAAATTTGGGACGGCTCTGTTTACAAGAACCTCGTTTACGGTACAAGTTCAATATCGCAGATAGCAAAAAATGGATAAAGAAGTTTTGGTACTTACGTACAATGCAATATCACTCAGCAATGAAATCTACGTCATCAGGCCCATAGCAGCATAATGAGTGGATTCAGGTATGATGATTCTAACTGAGATAAGTCACACAGAAAAAGAAACATCATAAGATATCACTAATACACGGAATGTAAACTTGCTACACAGGAACTGAATTACAAAACAAAACAGGGTCTGAAATTTAGAAAACCAACTTATGCTTGCTTAAGGGGAAAGGTGAGTTGGGGTGCTGCATAAAACCAGAGAGTGAAATGAGCACAGAAAGAGTTCCTTAAGCCACTTATGTATTAGACAAGAGCTACTCCTTGCTCAACGAAATGGACTCAACACCCCATATTAAACGCCAAAGTATGTACCTGACTAGTAATTATCTTAAAACCTATGGATTGCTATGTCTCCGAAAGAGAATCAGGCATGTGTACAGGGGCATAAATGCAGCAGTGATAGGATTGGAGAGGTTCGGTGAGCAAATGAAGACCCTTTGAAGTCATATTGCATGGTACCCATTCCACGGGTCTCAACTCTCCAGGTTTAAGGGATTCTTCCTTCAGCTAAAACATGCATGTGGAACCCAGAGTATGATCAACCATGTGATCGGGATACGTGTTCCAATATGTCTCAGTTCTCGTCCCCTGGTACTCGGGTGCAACATTCCAGACGCTTTACTAATGCTCTGCCGACTTGGAGAGTCAGTGCCTTTAACCTCCTGTTTGGCCCAGTTTGCAATTTCTGCGGCAGATGAACAGGAATAAGGAGAACCAATGAGAGACTAGCAGGAGGTGTCTGGACGGGCAAATTTAACTCTCATTTCCCACCAGGAAGAGGAATTAACCAAAGGCTCAGCATGCCGTGCTGGAACCAGATTAGGGCCTGAAGCAATCCTGCGGTGTTGCGGCCAGCTCACAAGAAAGCGAGTTGAAGAAAGGAGCTCAGGGGCACTGTAATTCACAAACCTGCAGAGTTATAAATGACAGCTATCGTCCAAAAGTATACTGAAGTAAGGCTGCCAAGAGGACTTGAAAGCGGGCCAGAATTGCAGGCAACCGATTTCAGGAGGTAGACTGGAATTGCATTTAAAGCATAGGAAAAGAGGCAGAACGTGGACAATGATGCACTTGGCCAAAAAGGGCGTATGCGTTTTTTCCTGAATATATTCAGGAAAAAACGCATACGCCCTTTTTGGCCAACCAAGCAAGCTTGCAAAGGAAATCTGCACTACAATGAAGTCTCACTTCCCCCCGGTCAAAAGGGCCATCTGAAAAAACTGTAAAATCCAGAAAGGCAGGACAGGCCATGGAGAACTGGGAGCCTTGTTATGCTGATGGGCGGGATGTAAATTGCCAACAGCCACTCGGGAGAAGTGTATGGTGTTTCCTGAAACATCTAAGAAACAAAGCAACAGAGCCTAGGGCACTTCCACTTATGGTCCTATAGATAAGGGAAATTAAAATCAAAAAGACACAGCCACCCCAAAGTTTGGGACGGCTCTGTTTACAAGAACCTCTTCTGCAGCACAAGTTAAATATGCCAGAGAACAAATAATGGATAAAGAAGTTGCGGTACTTACGTACAACAGAATACCTCTCAGCAATGAAAACTATGTCACCAGGCCCGTACCAGCATAATGAGTGGATTGAGGCACGGTGATTCTAAGTGAAAAAAGTCACACAGAAAAAGAAACATCATAAGGTACCACTAATACATGGAATGAGAACTTGGCTACACATGAACTGATTTACAAAACAGAACACGGTCTCAAATTTAGAAAACCAACTTATGCTTGCTTAAGTGGGAAGGTGAGTTGGGGTGCTGCATAAAACCAGAGTTTGAAATTAGCACAGATACCGTTCCATAAGCCAAATATTTAATAGACAAGACCTACCCCTTGCTCAAGGAAATGGACTCAGCAATGAGGTATCACCTCACACCTGGTAGAATGGGCATCATCAGAAAATCTACAAACAAAAAATGCTGGAAAGGGTGTGGAGAAAAGGAACCCTCTTCCACTATTGTTGGGAATATAAATTGATACAGTCACTATGGAGAACAATATGGAGTTTCTTAAGATACTAACAGTAGAATTACCATATGATACAGCAATCCCAGTTCTGGACATATACCCAGACAAAACCATAAATCAAAAAGAGACATTCACCGCAATGTTCATTGCCTCACTCTTTACAATATCGAGGTAATGGAAGCAACCTAAATGCCCACAGACAGACGAATGCATAAAGCTGTGGCATATATAAAATGGAATATTACTAAGCCATGAAAAGGAATGATTGGGTCATTTGTCAAGACGTCAATGGATCTAGAGAGTGTCATACAGAGTGAAGTAAGTCAGAAAGAGAAAAACAAATCTTGTATATTCATGCATATATGTGGAACCTAGAAAAACTGTACAGGTTAACCATTTTGCAAGGCATAAATAGAGCAACAGATGTAGACAACAAACGTATGGACAACAAGGGTGGAAGGCTGTTGGGGGGGTGGTGGTGGGAGGAGTTGAGAGACTGGGATTGTCATGTATACATTTATACGTATAAAATAAGTAACCAATAAGAACCTGCTGTATAAAAATATAAAATAAAATTCAAAATTAAAAAGAAATAAAATTTAAAAAATAAAACAGAAAAATCAATTATTCCCTTCACATACATGTATTTATATGAATAAATTATTTCCATGCTTATATCTGTAAATACAAAAAAGAGGAATAAAATCTACCTTGAACCAAAAACGAAAAAGATAAAAAAAACACAGAACCCACCAGTTCCACAGAGGAAAACCGTATCAGGGCACTTGCTCCAGTTGTAAACAATTCTGAAGTTGGTCAGTGGTGGGGAATCGTCTCCCATTCAGCCAGCAGCCCCCACGCAACAAGCGTCCTCATTGCAAAGCTGGGGCACCGTGCCGAGGCATCTGTGAGTAAACGTGAGCTGAGCCCCAGGCCAGTTGCTGCTGAACTATTCCCACCCGTCCCAGGTAAAACACCTGAATATATACAAGGACTTGAAAGCCTAGAGGAAGGGCCATAGAGCCACACGAGTGACAGCATGCCGGCCGACTTGGTGCCTGCAGGCCAGCCAGGATGGTCCTGGCCCTGGGTGCTCTTCTGGAAGATTTCCATTTCCCTGCCTGAGATACCCGTCCTGTCCCTGCCCCCACTGCTTCTTTCCTTCCTCACCTCTGCCCAGGGAGAAATTCCAGCAGCAGGTATAGGTGACACATCCTCTTCTTTAGCAGGTGGCAGCCTGGCAACTGCTGCAGAAAGTCCAGCAGAGCCCCACTCACACTGGGCCACCCACAAAGCCGTGGCCTCTCACTCCCTCCCACCAGCCCAGCCCCGAGACTGCTGACAGGGCAGAGAAAATGGCGTCAGGCACGGCTGCAGGGCCTCTTGCTGCCTGGAGTGGTATTTATATTGATCTCAACCCAGGCACACCTGGGGAGGGCTGGCCGGCACGGTAAGGCTGCCCAGGTCAGCCAATCATCACCCCTCAGGGGCTCACAGTTGCAGAAAATGGAACTTGCTGAACCGGCCAGGTCCAAGGAACAGGTGTGGGCTCCTGAGAGTCAGGATAGACAAGGGGCTGCAGCTTTGGCTTGTTTTCTAATCATTTTATCTGGCCCATGAGTGGGAGACAACTTCAAGAAAACCCTCTCCTAATGAGAGGAACCCAGGAGTCAGGGAGAGGAGGGGTGGGTGGTGGTTGGAGACAGAGGCCTGGTGCCCCGGGTGCAGTGGAAGTCTCTGGAAGACCAGGTGGAGGGAGGCCGCACAGAGTGATGCCCAGGGTCACAGACCTGTCGCAGCTGCTGTTTGTTAGTTCAAGTCCTGCTCTGAGGTGCTCTGTGTCAGCTCTGAGCGACAGGTGAGCTGGGGGTGCTCTGCAATGAGGGCTATGTGCACGGTTCCTGTGTGCCCAGCCCTGCCACGGTACCTGCAAGGGTAGCTCTGTATCCTGGGAGGGGCCTGACCACGAGAGCCCCGTGGGCTGGGGTGGGGGTGGGGTACCTGCCCAGGTGAGCTCCATATTCTGGGATTGGTCTGACCACGAGAGCCCCATGGGCTGCTGGGGACCTGGTAAAGGATGTCAGGACAGTCAGTGAAGCCACCGAGGATATACCTCCAGCTGCTCCTAATTCCTACACCCTGCTGGTCATTCTACCAACCACCAGGACATGGTATTCTGTATTAGTCTTCAATGATGCCTTCTTTTGTATTCCATTAGTCCCAGAGTCACAAGAAATTTTGGCTTGTGAGTGGCAGGACTCAACATACAACTAAAACAATACTTCCGGGCCGTCTTGCCCCAAGGGTGCAAAAATTCCCACACCATCTTTGGGGAAAGCTTAGCTAAAGACCTAAAAGTTCTACCTCTGGAAAAGGAAACGCTCCTTCAGTACACAGACGACATTCTGATCACCAGCCCTACTAAGGAGGCCTCTGAACTACCAAGCCAATAAAGGATAGAAGTTGTCCAAGAAAAAGCTCAAATATCACAGACTGCGGTGACCTGCCTGGGCTTCATTCTCACAGAAGGTCGGAGAAGCCCATCCCAGGAAAGGAAAGAAACCATTTTCAGCCTTACCCCTTTCTAAAACTAGAAGACAGCTTAGGGGTTCTTGGGGAGACCAGGGTTTGCTGCTTCTGGATCCCTAACTACAGTCTACTAGCTGGGCCTCTATATGAAACACTGAAAGGAAAAGATGATGATCCTGTTGAATAGAATCCAGAAGTGGCCTTTCAAGAATGGAAAGAGCAGTCAATTCAGACACTTGCCCTGGAACTCCCTAATTTAGCTAAACCCTTTGACCTTTACATTCCCAGTGAAAGGTGAATCGCCATTGGAGAATTAGTGCAAAAACTGGGACCACTTGAAATGGAACAATGCAAGAATGCCATCCAGGTAGGATAAACTACGGTCACCAAGGGGCTTGGCCAACTGCCACATCTGGCCAAGATACTGGCGGTATCTAAAAACCTGGAAATCATCAGCCCCAAAGGCCACCTCCCTCCTAAGGGAAAAGGACCCCACGTGGTGATCCTAACCACCAACCATGCCCTGAAGTTTCAGGGTTCGCTCTGTGGGCACACCAACCTCGAGTGAGGAGGCCTTCCAACTTCAACATCCAGAGAGATAACCGGGGGCAACAGGGCACCATGACGACTCATGTGAACATCACTTGACCTGGAGTTTCTCTCATAAAACAACAAGAGTGTGTCCCAAAAGAGTAGACTACTGCTTGCAGGACTTACTGCACCCAGAGGGGAGCTAATAATCTTGGCGGGGGAACCGTATATCACACTGTCACCATAGAAAAGCCTACAGACACCGTGATGATGGTGGCCAATAAGACTGGCTGGACTCCTGTTTACTTCAAAAGGCTGTTGACTCAGTGGCCATCATGGTCCTTGATCACCACTGACCCTGGACTGTCTGGGAGTTGAGAGGGCAGGGCTCTGACACCTGGTGCTGTTTGTACGTTAATTCAGGGGCCTAATTGAAGAAAGCGCAGACTACTGGTCAGAGCATCTAGGCGGGCAGAAACGGTCAGCCTAAGGTGGCTGAACAAATGTGGGGCGGGGTGAAACCGGCCCCCACAGCGTCTCTGCACATCTCTTTCCTGGACCCTTAAAGGTCATTAGAATCTATAACACTTCCAATGCTGGTGCTCAGGTGGACGAGCAGGGAGGCAGGGGGCCTGGGGACAATCAACGTCACCTGGAGGCTGCTGGGGAGAAGCTCTGACCCTCGCCCCCGGGTATGAGGGCTCCCAACTCAGCACTCAGCAGTTACAGAAGAAGGGTCTGCACCCTCAGCACTCCAAGAATGAGGAATGGGACAAAAGGCAGAGGAGGGGTTTGTCCCCAGCAAAGCCCATTAAAAATCCCTGGGAGATAAAAATAGAATCTGGGCAATAAAGTCAAGTCTAACCGTTTTTATCCTTTGTGCTTTGTCTAATTTCATGTGCTCCTAGGGTCCCGCATGCAGAGGTTCCACACCCGGCACTTCAGACCAGATTTCCTAGTGCAGAATGGCTGGGACGACACCTCAGCTCCTGGGGCCCAGTGCAGACTCCGCGATACAGAGCCTGAGCTGCAGCCAACCTGGCCCTCGAGAGCTCCGCCCCCTCCCTCCCACTGACTCTGACAGGATCTCTACACAGCAGCCCAGCCCACAGCCCAGGGGGTAGTGCATGCTCTCACCTCTCCATTCTCTGATCAAAATATAAAGTTTCCTTTGCTTGTGAACCAAACTCAGTCTCGATCTGTTGGCCCCAATGACACTGGGCAGGGGGACACTTGTTGGGGTCCACTCTGGAGGATCAGTAACAGAAATTGAGACTATTGTAACCTCAATGAACAGATGTGTGAGCCAAACTGTAGTTAACATAGAACAGTGTATAAGGCTCGGGTAAAATAAGATGTTTCTAACACTTCCATTTGATATTTCCATCACTTTATTATAAGCAAGTTCAGTGAAAAGGTTTGTCTTATTTGTCAGGTCAATATTAGAGAAACGAAGTGATTTCTTTCCAAGGATGTACATATAATAATCTTGGTTAAAGCTTCAATCTTGTTTTAAATGCTTTTCCATTGAAAATGATACCTCTCTTTCAGCTCCCCCATTTCTGAGAAGTATAAAATCTTATAATTTATTATTACCAAAGGGGAAAGGTGGGAGGAGGGATAAATTAACAGTTTGGGATTAACACATACACACTGCTATGTATAAAATAGATCATCAACAAGGAACTACTGTATAGCACAGGGAAATACACTCAACATTTTGCAATAAGCTATAAGGGGAAATAATCTGAAAAAGAATAGATATTTTTATTGACATCATCTATCAATGACAGTTAAAGTGTAACCTAAGGGAAGCTGGTGGTGAGTGCTTCTGACCCTGAAGACTTCAATCATCTAAAGTTTGGACTCTGCCTACTTCCCAAGGCCCTTAATGAACATATGTGTAGCCGTAGCTTAAAAAATTCCCCAGTTTGTGTTTCGGGGAGACACTGATTTTGAAAAAGCCCTGATGTTCTCCTTACATGAATGGGACTCTTCCTACTGCTAAAACATGTCTGTCACACCCAGAGGATGGTATACCGTCTGATCGGGAAGAGTTTGGAAAAGGCATCTCATCTCCTCATCTCCTGGTGCTCGGGTTCACCCCTCCAGCGTCTTTACTAACAGTCTCCCCACTTGGAGATGTCAGCACTGTCAACATCCTGTTGTGTACAGTTTGGAATTTGTCCAGAGGATGAAGCGGAAGGATGAAGAACAATGAGAGACAAGTCCTAGGTTTTCAGACAGGCACATGTCACTCTAATTTCCAATCAGGAAGACGAACTGACCAAAGGCTAGGGTTGCCCATGGAAACAGTATAGGGCTTGAGGAAATCCCGCTGCTTTGTGGCCAGTTCCCATAAACACAAGTTGAACAATGGAACTCAGGGGCAGTAAAATTCACGAAACTGCAGAGTTGAAAATATCCATCACTGAAAAATGTCTTGAGGAAAGTCAGAGAAAAGGACTTGTAAGCAAGGGAGAATGGCAGGAAAGGGATTTGAGGAGGTAGAAAGGACTCGCCATTAAGCACAAGAAAAGGAGCTGAACATTGCCAACATTGCAGTTGGCCAAAAAGGGTGTATGCGTTTTTTTCTGTATATATTCAAGAAAAGGGCATACACTTTTTTAGCCAAGCAAACAGGTGGGCACTGGAAGTCAATACTACAAAAGATATCACTTCGCATCAGTCAGAAGAGCCATCCTCATAAAGCGTAAACAACAGAAATGCAGGACAGGGCAAGGAGAAGAGGGAGCCCTGTGAGACTTATAGTGGAAATGTATATTGCCAACGGCCATTCTGGAGAAGTGTATTGTGTTTACTAAAGCATCTAAAAAATGAGCTACAGAGCATAGGGCACTTGCACTCATGGGCGTATATCTTGGGAAAAACAAAAATTGAGAGGACACAGGCACCCCAATGTTTACCCCCTCTCTGTTTAAAAGATCCTCGACTAGGATATAACTTAAATGTCTCTGGAGGGAAAAAATGGATAGAGATGTGGTACTTAGGTAGAGTGGAATATTATTCAGCCTGGAAATCAATGAAATATGGCCAGTTGTAACAACTCCGGAGGAGTTACGTATGATCTTTCTAAGTGACATAATTCAAAAAGAAAAAGACACATATCATAAGATATCACTTAAAGGTGGAATCCAAAATGGCTACACATGAAATAAATTACAAAACAAAAACATAGTCAAATATGTAGAAAACACGCATAAGGCTGCTAAACGGGAAAGGTGGGGAGGGGTGAGGCATCATCCAGGAGGTTGAAATTAGCAAAGATACCATTCCAAATACCAAACTGATAATCAACAAAGCCCACACGGTAGCTAAAAGAACTGCACTCAGCACACTCAAGTCACCGGAAAAGAATATATACGACTGGTAAGAATCTGAAAAAGAATTTACTGATGTCTCTCTGTACGTGAATCAAGTGGATGTACAGCAGCAAGAAACAGAGCTTTGAAAATCAGCTGTAACCAATATAGTAATAAATTGAAAAAAATAAACGACATAGAGACAGAGAAAACCTCTTACAACTTTTCCTCAGGGACGGTGATGCAACATGGATTGAACACATCTAGACCCACAGCAGGATGAGACATAAGGCTGGAAACTGTTTGCACTAAGAGAAATGTGAGGTTGGGTGAGGAAATGCACACTCTTTAAAGTAATACTACCTGGTACCCATTCAATGGGTCCCAAATCTGCAGGTTCAAGGGATCTTCCTACAGCTAAAACATGCATGAAAAACCCAGAGGACTGTACACCATGTGATCGGGAGATGTGTCTAAAATGCAGCTCATTTATCCTCTCCTGGTGCTCCTGTTCACCATTCCAGCCACGTTACTTAGAATCTCCCCACTTGGAGAATCAGCACATTTCAACTTCTGTTTCACACATTTTGCAAATTGTGAGGAGGATGAACGGGAAGAGGGGGAACCAATGAGAGAATAGTTGTAGGGGTTTGGACGGGCACATATCACTCTAATTTCCCATTAAGAATAAGAATTGAAAAAAGGCTCAGCCCGCCTCGCCGGAGCCAAAATAGGGCCTGAAGCAATCCTGTGGGTTTGAGGCCAGCTCACAAAACAGCAACTTAAAAAATGGAGCTCAGGGTCACTGCAATTCACAAACCTGCAGAGTTATAAATGAAAACTAACGTCCAAAAATATGTTGAGGTAAGGCAAAGAAGAGGATCTGAATGCAAGACAGAATTGCAAGAAACAGATTTCAAGAGATAGATTGGACTCGTCTTTAAAGCACATGAAAAGCGGCAGAATTTCGACAATGATGCAGTTGGCCCAAAAGGGCGTATGCGTTTTTTCCTGATTACATCCAGGAAAAAACGCATACGCACTTTATGGGCAACGAAGCAAGCAAGCAATGCAAATGTGCACAACAAAGAAGTCTCATTTCCCACCAGTCAAAAGGGCCATCCTAAAAAATTGTAAAAACCAGAAATGCAGGACAGGCCATGGAGAACAGGGAGCCTTTATACGCTGATGGGCAGTGTGTGAACTGCCGAGAGCCACTCTGGAGAAGTGTATGGTGGTTCCTAAATCATCTAAAAAACAGAGCTACAGAGCATAGGACACTTCCAATCATGGGAGTATATCTAGGGAAGTCTAAAAATCAACAAGACACAAGCACACCACAGTTTAGGGCTACTCTGTTTACAAGAACCTCAACTTCAGTACACCTTAAATATCCCAGGAAAGAGAACAATGGATAAAGAAGATGTGGTACTTATGTACAATGGAATATCTCTTCACCATGAAATCAAGGTAATAAGGCTAGTAGAAGGATAAAGAGTGGATTTAGGTCCGATAATACTACTTGAAATAAGTCAAACAGAAAAAGAAACATATCATAAGATATCACTTATAGAGGGAGGGTAAATATGGCTGCACAAGAAAGGAATTACAGAACAGAACAGTGTCTCACATTTAGAAAACACACTTATGTCAGCTTAAGGGGAAAGGAGAGGTGGGGTGATGCATTAAAACAGAGTTTGAAATTAGCACAGATACCGTTCAATAAACCAAATAGATATTAGACAAGATCTACACCTTGCTCAATGAACTGGCCTCAACACACCCTATATACCGCAGAGAAATATATCTGAGTAATAAGAATCTTAAAACCCATGTATTGATATATCTCCATAAGGGAATCAAGTGTGTGCAGAGTGGCACAAACACAGCAGTGAAAATGAGCTAAACCCCATTATAGAAATAAATTTTAAAAACAAAATGCAGAAACAATGAAAGAGAGAAAAATTCTTACAAAATTTGCTCAGGGGCTGTGATGCAACCTGGATTGACCACATATAAACCCACAGCTGGATAAGACATAAGGCTGCACACTTGGGGCTGAGAGGATTGGTGAGCTTTGGTGAGCAACTGCCAAAAGTTTAATGCAATACTTCATGCTACTCATTCCAAGGGTCCCAAAACTCCAGCTTGAAGGGAATCTTCCTACAGCTAAACCATGCTTGGGAAACCCAGCGAATGGTATACCATATGATCGGGAAAGGTTTCTAAAACGCACCTCATTTTTCCTCTCCTGGGACTCCGGATCGACATTCCAGCCACTTTACTAACAATATCCCCACATGGAGAGTCAATGCCTTTAAATTCTGGTATCGCACAGTCTGCAGTTAGTGCGGAGGATGAATGGGAATGGGGGAACCAGTGAGAAACTAGCTGTAGCAGTTTCAATGAGCACATGTCACTCTAATTTCACATCAGTAAGAAGAATAAACCAAAGGCACAGCAAGGTGCCCCAGAAGAAGAATAGGGCCTGAAGGAATCCTGTGGTTATGAGGCAAGATCACAAAAATAAGAGCAGAAAAATGGAGCTAAGGGCCACTGCAATTCAAAAACCTGCAGAGTTATAAAGGCCAACTATTTTCAAAAAATATATTGAGGTAAGGCTATGAAGAGGCATTGGAGGCAAGGCAGAATTGCAGGAAACCGATTTCAGGAGGTAGACTGGAATTGCATTTAAAGCATAGGAAAAGAGGCAGAACGTCCACAATGATGCACTTGGCCAAAAAGGGCGTATGCGTTTTTTCCTGAATATATTCAGGAAAAAACGCATACGCCCTTTTTGGCCAACCAAGCAAGCTTGCAAAGGAAATCTGCACTACAATGAAGTCTCACTTCCCCCTGGTCAAAAGGGCCATCTGAAAAAAGTGTAAAATCCAGAAAGGCAGGACAGGCCATGGAGAACTGGGAGCCTTGTTATGCTGATGGGCGGAATGTAAATTGCCAACAGCCAGTCGGGAGAAGTGTATGGTGTTTCCTGAAACATCTAAAAAACAAAGCAACAGAGCCTAGGGCACTTCCACTTATGGTACTATAGCTTAGGGAAATTAAAATCAAAAACACACAGCCACCCCAAAGTTTGGGACGGCTCTGTTTACAAGAACCGCATTTATGGTACAAGTTCAATATCGCAGAAAGTGGAAAATGGATAAAGAAGTTGTGGTACTTATGTACAATGCAATATCACTCAGCAATGAAATCTATGTCATCAGGCCAATAGCAGCATAATGAGTGGACTCAGGTATGATGATTCTAACTGAAATAAGTCACACAGAAAAAGAAACATCATAAGATATCACTAATACACGGAATGTAAACTTGGCTACAGAGGAACTGGTTTACAAAGACGAAGAGGGTCTCAAATTTAGAAAACCAACTTATGCTTGCTTAAGGGGAAAGGTGAGTTGGGGTGCTGCATAAAAGCACAGATTGAAATGAGCACAGATAAAGTTCCTTAAGCCAAATATGTAATAGACAAGAGCTACTCCTTGCTCAACGAAATGGACTCAACACCCCATATTAAACACCTAAGAATGTACCTGACAAGTAAGTATCTTAAAACCTATGGATTGCTATGTCTCTGAAAGAGAATCAAGCATGTGTGCAGGGGCATAAACGCAGCAGTGATAGGATTGGAGAGGTTCGGTGAGCAAATGAAGACCCTTTGATGTCATATCGCATGGTACCCATTCCACGGGTCTCAACTCTCCAGGTTTAAGGGATTCTTCCTTCAGCTAAAACATGCATGTGGAACCCAGAGTATGATCAACCGTGTGATCGGGAGACGTGTTGAAAAATGTCTCAGTTCTCGTCCCCTGGTACTCGGGTGCAACATTCCAGACGCTTTATTAACACTCTCCCGACTTGGAGAGTCAGTGCCTTTAACCTCCTGTTTGGCCCAGTTTGCAATTTCTGCGGAAGATGAACAGGAATATGGAGAACCAATGAGAGACTAGCTGGAGGTGTCTGGACGGGCAAATTTAACTCTCATTTCCCACCAGGAAGAGGAATTAACCAAAGGCTCAGCGTGCCGTGCCGGAACTAGATTAGGGCCTGAAGCAATCCTGCGGTGTTGCGGCCAGCTCACAAGAAAGCGAGTTGAAGAAAGGAGCTCAGGGGCACTGTAATTCACAAACCTGCAGAGTTATAAATGACAGCTATCGTCCAAAAATATACTGAAGTAAGGCTGCCAAGCGGACTTGAAAGCGGGGCAGAATTGCAGGAAACCGATTTCAGGAGGTAGACTGGAATTGCAGTTAAAGCATAGAAAAAGAGGCAGAACGTCCACAATGATGCACTTGGCCAAAAAGGCCTATGTGTTTCTTCCTGAATATATTCAGGAAAAAACGCATACGCCCTTTTTGGCCAACCAAGCAAGCTTGCAAAGGAAATCTGCACTGCAATGAAGTCTCACTTCCCCCCGGTCAAAAGGGCCATCTGAAAAAAGTGTAAAATCCAGAAAGGCAGGACAGGCCATGGAGAACTGGGAGCCTTGTTATGCTGATGGGCGGGATGTAAATTGCCAACAGCCACTGGGGAGAAGTGTATGGTGCTTCCTGAAACATCTAAAAAACAGAGGAACAGAGCCTAGGGCACTTCCACTTATGGTCCTATAGCTTAGGGAAATTAAAATCAAAAAGGCAGAGCCACCCCAAAATTTGGGACGGCTCTGTTTACAAGAACCTCGTTTACGGTACAAGTTCAATATCGCAGATAGCAAAAAATGGATAAAGAAGTTTTGGTACTTACGTACAATGCAATATCACTCAGCAATGAAATCTACGTCATCAGGCCCATAGCAGCATAATGAGTGGATTCAGGTATGATGATTCTAACTGAGATAAGTCACACAGAAAAAGAAACATCATAAGATATCACTAATACACGGAATGTAAACTTGCTACACAGGAACTGAATTACAAAACAAAACAGGGTCTGAAATTTAGAAAACCAACTTATGCTTGCTTAAGGGGAAAGGTGAGTTGGGGTGCTGCATAAAACCAGAGAGTGAAATGAGCACAGAAAGAGTTCCTTAAGCCACTTATGTATTAGACAAGAGCTACTCCTTGCTCAACGAAATGGACTCAACACCCCATATTAAACGCCAAAGTATGTACCTGACTAGTAATTATCTTAAAACCTATGGATTGCTATGTCTCCGAAAGAGAATCAGGCATGTGTACAGGGGCATAAATGCAGCAGTGATAGGATTGGAGAGGTTCGGTGAGCAAATGAAGACCCTTTGAAGTCATATTGCATGGTACCCATTCCACGGGTCTCAACTCTCCAGGTTTAAGGGATTCTTCCTTCAGCTAAAACATGCATGTGGAACCCAGAGTATGATCAACCATGTGATCGGGATACGTGTTCCAATATGTCTCAGTTCTCGTCCCCTGGTACTCGGGTTCAACATTCCAGACGCTTTACTAATGCTCTGCCGACTTGGAGAGTCAGTGCCTTTAACCTCCTGTTTGGCCCAGTTTGCAATTTCTGCGGCAGATGAACAGGAATAAGGAGAACCAATGAGAGACTAGCAGGAGGTGTCTGGACGGGCAAATTTAACTCTCATTTCCCACCAGGAAGAGGAATTAACCAAAGGCTCAGCATGCCGTGCTGGAACCAGATTAGGGCCTGAAGCAATCCTGCGGTGTTGCGGCCAGCTCACAAGAAAGCGAGTTGAAGAAAGGAGCTCAGGGGCACTGTAATTCACAAACCTGCAGAGTTATAAATGACAGCTATCGTCCAAAAGTATACTGAAGTAAGGCTGCCAAGAGGACTTGAAAGCGGGCCAGAATTGCAGGCAACCGATTTCAGGAGGTAGACTGGAATTGCATTTAAAGCATAGGAAAAGAGGCAGAACGTGGACAATGATGCACTTGGCCAAAAAGGGCGTATGCGTTTTTTCCTGAATATATTCAGGAAAAAACGCATACGCCCTTTTTGGCCAACCAAGCAAGCTTGCAAAGGAAATCTGCACTACAATGAAGTCTCACTTCCCCCCGGTCAAAAGGGCCATCTGAAAAAAGTGTAAAATCCAGAAAGGCAGGACAGGCCATGGAGAACTGGGAGCCTTGTTATGCTGATGGGCGGGATGTAAATTGCCAACAGCCACTCGGGAGAAGTGTATGGTGTTTCCTGAAACATCTAAGAAACAAAGCAACAGAGCCTAGGGCACTTCCACTTATGGTCCTATAGATAAGGGAAATTAAAATCAAAAAGACACAGCCACCCCAAAGTTTGGGACGGCTCTGTTTACAAGAACCTTGTTTACGGTACAAGTTCAATATCGCAGAAAGCGAAAAATGGATAAAGAAGGTGTGGTACTTACGTACAATGCAATATCACTCAGCAATGAAATCGATGTCATCAGGCCCGTAGCAGCATAATGAGTGGATTCAGGTATGTTGATTCTAACTGAAATAAGTCACACAGAAAAAGAAACATCATAAGATATCACTAATACACGGAATGTAAACTTGGTATACAGGAAATGGATTACAAATCAGAAGAGGGTCTCAAATTTAGAAAACCAACTTATGCTTGCTTAAGGGGAAAGGTGAGTTGGGGTGCTGCATAAAACCAGAGATTGAAATGAGCACAGATAAAGTTCCTTAAGCCAAATATGTAATAGACAAGAGCTACTCCTTGCTCAACGAAATGGAGTCAACACCCCATATTAAACACCTAAGAATGTACCTGACTAGTAAGTATCTTAAAACCTATGAATTGCTATGTCTCTGAAAGAGAATCAAGCGTGAGTACAGGGGCATAAACGCAGCAGTGATAGGATTGGAGAGGTTCGGTGAGCAAATGAAGACCCTTTGAAGTCATATTGCATGGTACCCATTCCACGGGTCTCAACTCTCCAGGTTTAAGGGATTCTTCCTTCAGCTAAAACATGCATGTGGAACCCAGAGTATGATCAACCATGTGATCGGGATACGTGTTCCAATATGTCTCAGTTCTCGTCCCCTGGTACTCGGGTTCAACATTCCAGACGCTTTACTAATGCTCTGCCGACTTGGAGAGTCAGTGCCTTTAACCTCCTGTTTGGCCCAGTTTGCAATTTCTGCGGCAGATGAACAGGAATAAGGAGAACCAATGAGAGACTAGCAGGAGGTGTCTGGACGGGCAAATTTAACTCTCATTTCCCACCAGGAAGAGGAATTAACCAAAGGCTCAGCATGCCGTGCTGGAACCAGATTAGGGCCTGAAGCAATCCTGCGGTGTTGCGGCCAGCTCACAAGAAAGCGAGTTGAAGAAAGGAGCTCAGGGGCACTGTAATTCACAAACCTGCAGAGTTATAAATGACAGCTATCGTCCAAAAGTATACTGAAGTAAGGCTGCCAAGAGGACTTGAAAGCGGGCCAGAATTGCAGGCAACCGATTTCAGGAGGTAGACTGGAATTGCATTTAAAGCATAGGAAAAGAGGCAGAACGTGGACAATGATGCACTTGGCCAAAAAGGGCGTATGCGTTTTTTCCTGAATATATTCAGGAAAAAACGCATACGCCCTTTTTGGCCAACCAAGCAAGCTTGCAAAGGAAATCTGCACTACAATGAAGTCTCACTTCCCCCCGGTCAAAAGGGCCATCTGAAAAAAGTGTAAAATCCAGAAAGGCAGGACAGGCCATGGAGAACTGGGAGCCTTGTTATGCTGATGGGCGGGATGTAAATTGCCAACAGCCACTCGGGAGAAGTGTATGGTGTTTCCTGAAACATCTAAGAAACAAAGCAACAGAGCCTAGGGCACTTCCACTTATGGTCCTATAGATAAGGGAAATTAAAATCAAAAAGACACAGCCACCCCAAAGTTTGGGACGGCTCTGTTTACAAGAACCTTGTTTACGGTACAAGTTCAATATCGCAGAAAGCGAAAAATGGATAAAGAAGGTGTGGTACTTACGTACAATGCAATATCACTCAGCAATGAAATCGATGTCATCAGGCCCGTAGCAGCATAATGAGTGGATTCAGGTATGTTGATTCTAACTGAAATAAGTCACACAGAAAAAGAAACATCATAAGATATCACTAATACACGGAATGTAAACTTGGTATACAGGAAATGGATTACAAATCAGAAGAGGGTCTCAAATTTAGAAAACCAACTTATGCTTGCTTAAGGGGAAAGGTGAGTTGGGGTGCTGCATAAAACCAGAGATTGAAATGAGCACAGATAAAGTTCCTTAAGCCAAATATGTAATAGACAAGAGCTACTCCTTGCTCAACGAAATGGAGTCAACACCCCATATTAAACACCTAAGAATGTACCTGACTAGTAAGTATCTTAAAACCTATGAATTGCTATGTCTCTGAAAGAGAATCAAGCGTGAGTACAGGGGCATAAACGCAGCAGTGATAGGATTGGAGAGGTTCGGTGAGCAAATGAAGACCCTTTGAAGTCATATTGCATGGTACCCATTCCACGGGTCTCAACTCTCCAGGTTTAAGGGATTCTTCCTTCAGCTAAAACATGCATGTGGAACCCAGAGTATGATCAACCGTGTGATCGGGAGACGTGTTGAAATATGTCTCAGTTCTCATCCCCTGGTACTCGGGTGCAACATTCCAGACGCTTTACTAACACTCTCCCGACTTGGAGAGTCAGTGCCTTTAACCTCCTGTTTGGCCCAGTTTGCAAATTCCGCGGAAGATGAACAGGAATACGGAGAACCAATGAGAGACTAGCTGGAGGTGTCTGGACGGGCAAATTTAACTCCCATTTCCCACCAGGAAGAGGAATTAACCAAAGGCTCAACGTGCCGTGCCGGAACCAGCTTAGGGCCTGAAGGAATCCTGCGGTGTTGCGGCCAGCTCACAAGAAAGCGAGTTGAAGAAAGGAGCTCAGGGGCACTGTAATTCACAAACCTGCAGAGTTATAAATGACAGCTATCGTCCAAAAATATACTGAAGTAAGGCTGCCAAGAGGACTTGAAAGCGGGGCAGAATTGCAGGAAACCGATTTCAGGAGGTAGACAGGAATTGCATTTAAAGCATAGGAAAAGAGGCAGAACGTGGACAATGATGCACTTGGCCAAAAACGGCGTATGCGTTTTTTCCTGAATATATTCAGGAAAAAACGCATACGCCCTTTTTGGCCAACCAAGCAAGCTTGCAAAGGAAATCTGCACTACAATGAAGTCTCACTTCCCCGCGGTCAAAGGGGCCATCTGAAAAAAGTGTAAAATCCAGAAAGGCAGGACAGGCCATGGAGAACTGGGAGCCTTGTTATGCTGATGGGTGGGATGTAAACTCCCAACAGCCACTGGGGAGAAGTGTATGGTGTTTCCTGAAACATCTAAAAAACAAAGCAACAGAGCCTAGGGCACTTCCACTTATGGTCCTATAGCTTAGGGAAATTAAAATCAAAAAGACACAGCCACCCCAAAGTTTGGGATGGCTCTGTTTACAAGAACCTCGTTTACGGTACAAGTTCAATATCGCAGAAAGTGAAAAATGGATAGAGAAGTTTTGGTACTTACGTACAATGCAATATCACTCAGCAATGAAATCTATGTCATCAGGCCCGTAGCAGAAAATGAGTGGGTTCAGGTATGATGAATCTAACTGAAATAAGTCACAGAGAAAAAGAAACATCATAAGATATCACTAATACACGGAATGTAAACTTGGCTACACAGGAACTGGATTACAAAACAGAACAGGGTCTCCAATTTAGAAAACCAACTTATGGTTGCTTAAGGGGAAAGGTGAGTTGGGGTGCTGCATAAAACCAGAGATTGAAATGAGCAAAGATAAAGTTCCTTAATCCAAATATGTAATAGACAAGAGCTACTCCTTCCTCAACAAAATGGACTCAAAACCCCATGTTAAACACCGTATAATGTACCTGACTTGTAAGTATCTTAAAACCTAAAGATTGCTATGTCTCTGAAAGAGAATCAAGCGTGAGTATAGGGGCATAAATGCAACAGTGATAGGATTGGAGAGGTTCGGTGAGCAAATGAAGACCCTTTGAAGTCATATTGCATGGTACCCATTCCACGGGTCTCAACTCTCCAGGTTTAAGGGATTCTTCCTTCAGCTAAAACATGCATGTGGAACCCAGAGTATGATCAACCGTGTGACCGGGAGACGTGTTCCAATATGTCTCAGTTCTCGTCCCCTGGTACTCGGGTGCAACATTCCAGACGCTTTACTAACACTCTCCTGAATTGGAGAGTCAGTGCCTTTAACCTCCTGTTTGGCCCAGGTTGCAAATTCCGCGGAAGATTAACAGGAATAGGGAGAACCAATGAGAGACTAGCTGGAGGTGTCTGGATGGGCAAATTTAACTCTCATTTCCCACCATGAAGAGGAATTAACCAAAGGCTCAGCGTGCCATGTCGGAATCAGATTAGGGCCTGAAGCAATCCTGCGGTGTTGCTGCCAGCTCACAAGAAAGCAATTTGAAGAAAGGAGTTCAGTGGCACTGTAATTCACAAACCTGCAGAGTTATAAATGACAGCTATCGTCCAAAAATATACTGAAGTAAGGCTTCCAAGAGGACTTGAAAGCCGGGTAGAATTGCAGGAAACCGATTTCAGGAGGTAGACTGGAATTGCATTTAAAGCATAGGAAAAGAGGCAGAACGTCGACAATGAAGCACTAGGCCAAAAAGGGCGTATGCGTTTTTTCCTGAATATATTCAGGAAAAAACGCATACGCCCTTTTTGGCCAACCAAGCAAGCTTGCAAAGGAAATCTGCACTACAATGAAGTCTCACTTCCCCCCGGTCAAAAGGGCCATCTGAAAAAAGTGTAAAATCCAGAAAGGCAGGACAGGCCATGGAGAACTGGGAGCCTTGTTATGTTGATGGGCCGGATGTAAATTGCCAACAGCCACTCAGGAGAAGTGTATGGTGTTTCCTGAAACATCGAAAAAACAAAGCAACAGAGCCTAGGGCAGTTCCACTTATGGTCCTATAGCTTAGGGAAATTGAAATCAAAAAGACACAGCTACCCCAAAGTTTGGGACGGCTCTGTTTACAAGAACCTCGTTTACGGTACAAGTTAAATTTCACAGAAAGCGAAAAATGGATAAAGAAGTTGTGGTACTTACGTACAATGCAATATCACTCAGCAATGAAATCAATGTCATCAGGCCCATAGCAGCATAATGAGTGGATTCAGGTATGATGATTCTAACTGAAATAAGTCACACAGAAAAAGAAACATCATAAGATATCACTAATACACGGAATGTAAACTTGGCTACACAGGAACTGGATTACAAAACAGAACAGGGTCTCAAATTTAGAAAACCAACTTATGCTTGCTTAAGGCGAAAGGTGAGTTGGGGTGCTGCATAAAACCAGAGATTGAAATGAGCACAGATAAAGTTCCTTAAGCCAAATATGGAATAGACAAGAGCTACTCCTTGCTCAACGAAATGGACTCAACACCCCATATTAAACGCCTAAGAATGTACCTGACTAGTAAGTATCTTAAAACCTATGGATCGCTATGTCTCCGAAAGAGAATCAAGCGTGTATACAGGGGCATAAACGCAGCAGTGATAGGATTGGAGAGGTTCGGTGAGCAAATGAAGACGCTTTGAAGTCATATTGCATAGTACCCATTCCACGGGTCTCAACTCTCCAGGTTTAAGGGATTCTTCCTTCAGCTAAATCATGCATGTGGAACCCGGAGTATGATCAACCGTGTGATCGGGAGTCGTGTTCCAATATGTCTCCATTCTCGTCCCCTGGTACTCGGGTGCAACATTCCAGACGCTTTACTAACACTCTCCCGACTTGGAGAGTCAGTGCCTTTAACCTCCTGTTTGGCCCAGTTTGCAATTTCTGCGGAAGATGAACAGGAATAGGGAGAACCAATGAGAGACTAGCTGGAGGTGTCTGGACGGGCAAATTTAACTCTCATTTCCCACCAGGGAGAGGAATTAACCAAAGGCTCAGCGTGCCGTGCCGGAACCAGATTAGGGCCTGAAGCAATCCTGCGGTGTTGCGGCCAGCTCACAAGAAAGCGAGTTGAAGAAAGGAGCTCAGGGGCACTGTAATTCACAAACCTGCAGAGTTATAAATGACAGCTATCGTCCAAAAATATACTGAAGTAAGGCTGCCAAGAGGACTTGAAAGCAGGGCAGAATTGCAGGAAACCAATTTCAGGAGGTACACAGGAATTGCATTTAAAGCATAGGAAAAGAGGCAAAACGTCGACAATGATGCACTTGGCCAAAAAGGGCGTATGCGTTTTTTCCTGAATATATTCAGGAAAAAACGCATACGCCCTTTTTGGCCAACCAAGCAAGCTTGCAAAGGAAATCTGCACTACAATGAAGTCTCACTTCCCCCCGGTCAAAAGGACCACTGAAAAAAGTGTAAAATCCAGAAAGGCAGGACAGGCCATGGAGAACTGGGAGCCTTGTTACGCTGATGGGCGGGATGTATATTGCCAACAGCCACTTGGGATAAGTGTATGGTGTTTCCTGAAACATCTAAAAAACAGAGGAACAGAGCCTAGGGCAATTCCACTTATGGCCCTATAGCTTAGGGAAATTAAAATCAAAAAGACACAGCCACCCCAAAATTTGGTATGGCTCTTATTACAAGAACCTCGTTTACGGTACAATGTTCAATATCACAGAAAGTGAAAAATGGATTAAGATGTTGTGGTACTTACATACAATGCAATAACACTCAGCAATGAAATCTATGTCATCAGGCACGTAGTAGCATAATGAGTGGATTCAGGTATGATGATTCTAACTGAAATAAGTCACACAGAAAAAGAAACATCATAAGATATCACTAATACACGGAATGTAAACTTGGCTACACAGGAAATGGATTACAAAGCAGAACAGGGTCTCAAATTTAGAAAACCAACTTATGCTTGCTTAAGGGGAAAGGTGAGTTGGGGTGCTGCATAAAACCAGAGATTGAAATGAGCACAGATAAAGTTCCTTAAGCCAAATATGGAATAGAAAAGAGCTACTCCCTGCTCAACGAAATGGACTCAAAACCCCATGTTAAACACCTTATAATGTACCTGACTAGTAAGTATCTTAAAACCTAAAGATTGCTATGTCTCTGAAAGAGAATCAAGCGTGAGTACAGGGGCATAAACGCAGCAGTGATAGGATTGGAGAGGTTCGGTGAGCAAATGAAGACCCTTTGAAGTCATATTGCATGGTACCCATTCCACGGGTCTCAACTCTCCAGGTTTAAGGGATTCTTCCTTCAGCTAAAACATGCATGTGGAACCCAGAGTATGATCAACCGTGTGATCGGGAGACGTGTTGAAATATGTCTCAGTTCTCATCCCCTGGTACTCGGGTGCAACATTCCAGACGCTTTACTAACACTCTCCCGACTTGGAGAGTCAGTGCCTTTAACCTCCTGTTTGGCCCAGTTTGCAAATTCCGCGGAAGATGAACAGGAATAGGGAGAACCAATGAGAGACTAGCTGGAGGTGTCTGGACGGGCAAATTTAACTCCCATTTCCCACCAGGAAGAGGAATTAACCAAAGGCTCAGCGTGCCGTGCCGGAACCAGATTAGGGCCTGAAGGAATCCTGCGGTGTTGCGGCCAGCTCACAAGAAAGCGAGTTTAAGAAAGCAGCTCAGGGGCACTGTAATTCACAAACCTGCAGAGTTATAAATGACAGCTATCGTCCAAAAATATACTGAAGTAAGGCTGCCAAGAGGACTTGAAAGCGGGGCAGAATTGCAGGAAACCGATTTCAGGAGGTAGACAGGAATTGCATTTAAAGCATAGGAAAAGAGGCAGAACGTCCACAATGATGCACTTGGCCAAAAAGGGCGTATGCGTTTTTTCCTGAATATATTCAGGAAAAAACGCATACGCCCTTTTTGGCCAACCAAGCAAGCTTGCAAAGGAAATCTGCACTACAATGAAGTCTCACTTCCCCGCGGTCAAAGGGGCCATCTGAAAAAAGTGTAAAATCCAGAAAGGCAGGACAGGCCATGGAGAACTGGGAGCCTTGTTATGCTGATGGGTGGGATGTAAACTCCCAACAGCCACTGGGGAGAAGTGTATGGTGTTTCCTGAAACATGTAAAAAACAAAGCAACAGAGCCTAGGGCACTTCCACTTATGGTCCTATAGCTTAGGGAAATTAAAATCAAAAAGACACAGCCACCCCAAAGTTTGGGATGGCTCTGTTTACAAGAACCTCGTTTACGGTACAAGTTCAATATCGCAGAAAGTGAAAAATGGATAGAGAAGTTTTGGTACTTACGTACAATGCAATATCACTCAGCAATGAAATCTATGTCATCAGGCCCGTAGCAGAAAATGAGTGGGTTCAGGTATGATGAATCTAACTGAAATAAGTCACAGAGAAAAAGAAACATCATAAGATATCACTAATACACGGAATGTAAACTTGGCTACACAGGAACTGGATTACAAAACAGAACAGGGTCTCCAATTTAGAAAACCAACTTATGGTTGCTTAAGGGGAAAGGTGAGTTGGGGTGCTGCATAAAACCAGAGATTGAAATGAGCAAAGATAAAGTTCCTTAATCCAAATATGTAATAGACAAGAGCTACTCCTTCCTCAACAAAATGGACTCAAAACCCCATGTTAAACACCGTATAATGTACCTGACTTGTAAGTATCTTAAAACCTAAAGATTGCTATGTCTCTGAAAGAGAATCAAGCGTGAGTATAGGGGCATAAACGCAACAGTGATAGGATTGGAGAGGTTCGGTGAGCAAATGAAGACCCTTTGAAGTCATATTGCATGGTACCCATTCCACGGGTCTCAACTCTCCAGGTTTAAGGGATTCTTCCTTCAGCTAAAACATGCATGTGGAACCCAGAGTATGATCAACCGTGTGACCGGGAGACGTGTTCCAATATGTCTCAGTTCTCGTCCCCTGGTACTCGGGTGCAACATTCCAGACGCTTTACTAACACTCTCCTGAATTGGAGAGTCAGTGCCTTTAACCTCCTGTTTGGCCCAGGTTGCAAATTCCGCGGAAGATTAACAGGAATAGGGAGAACCAATGAGAGACTAGCTGGAGGTGTCTGGACGGGCAAATTTAACTCTCATTTCCCACCATGAAGAGGAATTAACCAAAGGCTCAGCGTGCCATGTCGGAACCAGATTAGGGCCTGAAGCAATCCTGCGGTGTTGCTGCCAGCTCACAAGAAAGCAATTTGAAGAAAGGAGTTCAGTGGCACTGTAATTCACAAACCTGCAGAGTTATACATGACAGCTATCGTCCAAAAATATACTGAAGTAAGGCTTCCAAGAGGACTTGAAAGCCGGGTAGAATTGCAGGAAACCGATTTCAGGAGGTAGACTGGAATTGCATTTAAAGCATAGGAAAAGAGGCAGAACGTCGACAATGAAGCACTAGGCCAAAAAGGGCGTATGCGTTTTTTCCTGAATATATTCAGGAAAAAACGCATACGCCCTTTTTGGCCAACCAAGCAAGCTTGCAAAGGAAATCTGCACTACAATGAAGTCTCACTTCCCCCCGGTCAAAAGGGCCATCTGAAAAAAGTGTAAAATCCAGAAAGGCAGGACAGGCCATGGAGAACTGGGAGCCTTGTTATGTTGATGGGCCGGATGTAAATTGCCAACAGCCACTCAGGAGAAGTGTATGGTGTTTCCTGAAACATCGAAAAAACAAAGCAACAGAGCCTAGGGCAGTTCCACTTATGGTCCTATAGCTTAGGGAAATTGAAATCAAAAAGACACAGCTACCCCAAAGTTTGGGACGGCTCTGTTTACAAGAACCTCGTTTACGGTACAAGTTAAATTTCACAGAAAGCGAAAAATGGATAAAGAAGTTGTGGTACTTACGTACAATGCAATATCACTCAGCAATGAAATCAATGTCATCAGGCCCATAGCAGCATAATGAGTGGATTCAGGTATGATGATTCTAACTGAAATAAGTCACACAGAAAAAGAAACATCATAAGATATCACTAATACACGGAATGTAAACTTGGCTACACAGGAACTGGATTACAAAACAGAACAGGGTCTCAAATTTAGAAAACCAACTTATGCTTGCTTAAGGCGAAAGGTGAGTTGGGGTGCTGCATAAAACCAGAGATTGAAATGAGCACAGATAAAGTTCCTTAAGCCAAATATGGAATAGACAAGAGCTACTCCTTGCTCAACGAAATGGAGTCAACACCCCATATTAAACGCCTAAGAATGTACCTGACTAGTAAGTATCTTAAAACCTATGGATCGCTATGTCTCCGAAAGAGAATCAAGCGTGTGTACAGGGGCATAAACGCAGCAGTGATAGGATTGGAGAGGTTCGGTGAGCAAATGAAGATGCTTTGAAGTCATATTGCATAGTACCCATTCCACGGGTCTCAACTCTCCAGGTTTAAGGGATTCTTCCTTCAGCTAAATCATGCATGTGGAACCCGGAGTATGATCAACCGTGTGATCGGGAGTCGTGTTCCAATATGTCTCCATTCTCGTCCCCTGGTACTCGGGTGCAACATTCCAGACGCTTTACTAACACTCTCCCGACTTGGAGAGTCAGTGCCTTTAACCTCGTGTTTGGCCCAGTTTGCAATTTCTGCGGAAGATGAACAGGAATAGGGAGAACCAATGAGAGACTAGCTGGAGGTGTCTGGACGGGCAAATTTAACTCTCATTTCCCACCAGGAAGAGGAATTAACCAAAGGCTCAGCGTGCCGTGCCGGAACCAGATTAGGGCCTGAAGCAATCCTGCGGTGTTGCGGCCAGCTCACAAGAAAGCGAGTTGAAGAAAGGAGCTCAGGGGCACTGTAATTCACAAACCTGCAGAGTTATAAATGACAGCTATCGTCCAAAAATATACTGAAGTAAGGCTGCCAAGAGGACTTGAAAGCAGGGCAGAATTGCAGGAAACCAATTTCAGGAGGTACACAGGAATTGCATTTAAAGCATAGGAAAAGAGGCAAAACGTCGACAATGATGCACTTGGCCAAAAAGGGCGTATGCGTTTTTTCCTGAATATATTCAGGAAAAAACGCATACGCCCTTTTTGGCCAACCAAGCAAGCTTGCAAAGGAAATCTGCACTACAATGAAGTCTCACTTCCCCCCGGTCAAAAGGACCACTGAAAAAAGTGTAAAATCCAGAAAGGCAGGACAGGCCATGGAGAACTGGGAGCCTTGTTACGCTGATGGGCGGGATGTATATTGCCAACAGCCACTTGGGATAAGTGTATGGTGTTTCCTGAAACATCTAAAAAACAGAGGAACAGAGCCTAGGGCAATTCCACTTATGGCCCTATAGCTTAGGGAAATTAAAATCAAAAAGACACAGCCACCCCAAAATTTGGTATGGCTCTTATTACAAGAACCTCGTTTACGGTACAAGTTCAATATCACAGAAAGTGAAAAATGGATTAAGATGTTGTGGTACTTACATACAATGCAATAACACTCAGCAATGAAATCTATGTCATCAGGCACGTAGCAGCATACTGAGTGGATTCAGGTATGATGATTCTAACTGAAATAAGTCACACAGAAAAAGAAACATCATAAGATATCACTAATACACGGAATGAAAACTTGGCTACACAGGAAATGGATTACAAAACAGAACAGGGTCTCAAATTTAGAAAACCAACTTATGCTTGCTTAAGGGGAAAGGTGAGTTGGGGTGCTGCATAAAACCAGAGATTGAAATGAGCACAGATAAAGTTCCTTAAGCCAAATATGGAATAGAAAAGAGCTACTCCCTGCTCAACAAAATGGACTCAAAACCCCATGTTAAACACCTTATAATGTACCTGACTAGTAAGTATCTTAAAACCTAAAGATTGCTATGTCTCTGAAAGAGAATCAATCGTGAGTACAGGGGCATAAACGCAGCAGTGATAGGATTGGAGAGGTTCGGTGAGCAAATGAAGACCCTTTGAAGTCATATTGCATGGTACCCATTCCACGGGTCTCAACTCTCCAGGTTTAAGGGATTCTTCCTTCAGCTAAAACATGCATGTGGAACCCAGAGTATGATCAACCGTGTGATCGGGAGACGTGTTGAAATATGTCTCAGTTCTCATCCCCTGGTACTCGGGTGCAACATTCCAGACGCTTTACTAACACTCTCCCGACTTGGAGAGTCAGTGCCTTTAACCTCCTGTTTGGCCCAGTTTGCAAATTCCGCGGAAGATGAACAGGAATAGGGAGAACCAATGAGAGACTAGCTGGAGGTGTCTGGACGGGCAAATTTAACTCCCATTTCCCACCAGGAAGAGGAATTAACCAAAGGCTCAGCGTGCCGTGCCGGAACCAGATTAGGGCCTGAAGGAATCCTGCGGTGTTGCGGCCAGCTCACAAGAAAGCGAGTTTAAGAAAGCAGCTCAGGGGCACTGTAATTCACAAACCTGCAGAGTTATAAATGACAGCTATCGTCCAAAAATATACTGAAGTAAGGCTGCCAAGAGGACTTGAAAGCGGGGCAGAATTGCAGGAAACCGATTTCAGGAGGTAGACAGGAATTGCATTTAAAGCATAGGAAAAGAGGCAGAACGTCCACAATGATGCACTTGGCCAAAAAGGGCGTATGCGTTTTTTCCTGAATATATTCAGGAAAAAAAGCATACGCCCTTTTTGGCCAACCAAGCAAGCTTGCAAAGGAAATCTGCACTACAATGAAGTCTCACTTCCCCGCGGTCAAAGGAGCCATCTGAAAAAAGTGTAAAATCCAGAAAGGCAGGACAGGCCATGGAGAACTGGGAGCCTTGTTATGCTGATGGGCGGGATGTAAACTCCCAACAGCCACTGGGGAGAAGTGTATGGTGTTTCCTGAAACATCTAAAAAACAAAGCAACAGAGCCTAGGGCACTTCCACTTATGGTCCTATAGCTTAGGGAAATTAAAATCAAAAAGACACAGCCACCCCAAAGTTTGGGATGGCTCTGTTTACAAGAACCTCGTTTACGGTACAAGTTCAATATCGCAGAAAGTGAAAAATGGATAAAGAAGTTGTGGTACTTACGTACAATGCAATATCACTCAGCAATGACATCTATGTCATCAGGCCCGTAGCAGAAAATGAGTGGGTTCAGGTATGATGAATCTAACTGAAATAAGTCACACAGAAAAAGGAACATCATAAGATATCACTAATACACGGAATGTAAACTTGGCTACACAGGAACTGGATTACAAAACAGAACAGGGTCTCCAATTTAGAAAACCAACTTATGATTGTTAAGGGGAAAGTTGAGTTGGGGTGTTGCATAAAACCAGAGATTGAAATGAGCACAGATAAAGTTCCTTAAGCCAAATATGTAATAGACAAGAGCTACTCCTTCCTCAACGAAATGGACTCAAAACCCCATGTTAAACACCTTATAATGTACCTGACTTGTAAGTATCTTAAAACCTAAAGATTGCTATGTCTCTGAAAGAGAATCAAGCGTGAGTATAGGGGCATAAACGCAACAGTGATAGGATTGGAGAGGTTCGGTGAGCAAATGAAGACCCTTTGAAGTCATATTGCATGGTACCCATTCCACGGGTCTCAACTCTCCAGGTTTAAGGGATTCTTCCTTCAGCTAAAACATGCATGTGGAACCCAGAGTATGATCAACCGTGTGATCGGGAGACGTGTTCCAATATGTCTCAGTTCTCATTCCCTGGTACTCGGGTGCAACATTCCAGACGCTTTACTAACACTCTCCTGAATTGGAGAGTCAGTGCCTTTAACCTCCTGTTTGGCCCAGGTTGCAAATTCCGCCGAAGATTAACAGGAATAGGGAGAACCAATGAGAGACTAGCTGGAGGTGTCTGGACGGGCAAATTTAACTCTCATTTCCCACCACGAAGAGGAATTAAACAAAGGCTCAGCGTGCCATGTCGGAATCAGATTAGGGCCTGAAGCAATCCTGCGGTGTTGCTGCCAGCTCACAAGAAAGCAATTTGAAGAAAGGAGTTCAGCGGCACTGTAATTCACAAACCTGCAGAGTTATAAATGACAGCTATCATCCAAAAATATACTGAAGTAAGGCTGCCAAGAGGACTTGAAAGCCGGGCAGAATTGCAGGAAACCGATTTCAGGAGGTAGACTGGAATTGCATTTAAAGCATAGGAAAAGAGGCAGAACGTCGAGAATGATGCACTAGGCCAAAAAGGGCGTATGCGTTTTTTCCTGAATATATTCAGGAAAAAACGCATACGCGCTTTTTGGCCAACCAAGCAAGCTTGCAAAGGAAATCTGCACTACAATGAAGTCTCACTTCCCCCAGGTCAAAAGGGCCATCTGAAAAAAGTGTAAAATCCAGAAAGGCAGGACAGGCCATGGAGAACTGGGAGCATTGTTATGTTGATGGGCGGGATGTAAATTGCCAACAGCCACTCAGGAGAAGTGTATGGTGTTTCCTGAAACATCGAAAAAACAAAGCAACAGAGCCTAGGGCAGTTCCACTTATGGTCCTATATCTTAGGGAAATTGAAATCAAAAAGACACAGCCACCCCAAAGTTTGGGACAGCTCTGTTTACAAGAACCCCGTTTATGGTACAAGTTCAATATCGCAGAAAGTGAAAACTGGATAAAGAAGTTGTGGTACTTACGTACAATGCAATATCAATCAGCAATGAAATCTATGTCATCAGGCCTGTAAAGCATAGAGTGGATTCAGGTATGATGATTCTAACTGAAATAAGTCACACAGAAAAAGAAACATCATAAGATAACACTAATACACGGAGTGTAAACTTGGCTACACAGGAACTGGATTACAAAACAGAACAGGGTCTCAAATTTAGAAAACCAACTTATGCTTGCTTAAGGGGAAAGGTGAGTTGGGGTGCTGCATAAAACCAGAGATTGAAATGAGCACAGATAAAGTTCCTTAAGCCAAATATGTAATAGACAAGGGCTACTCCTTGCTCAACGAAATGGACTCAAAACCCCTTATTAAACCCCTAATAATGTACCTGACTAGTAAGTATCTTAAAACTTATGGATTGCTATGTCTCTGAAAGAGAATCAAGCGTGAGTACAGGGGCATAAACGCAGCAGTGATAGGATTGGAGAGGTTTGGTGAGCAAATGAAGACCCTTTGAAGTCATATTGCATGGTACCCATTCCACGGGTCTCAACTCTCCAAGTTTAAGGGATTCTTCCTTCAGCTAAAAAATGAATGTGGAACACAGAGTGTGATCAACCGTGTGATCGGGAGATGTGTTCTAATATGTCTCAGTTCTCATCCCCTGGTACTCGGGTGCAAAATTGCAGACGCTTTACTAATATTCTCCCGACTTGGAGAGACAGTGCCTTTAACCTCCTGTTTGGCCCAGTTTGCAATTTCTGCGGAAGATGAACAGGAATAGGGAGAACCAATGAGAGACTAGCTGGAGGTGTCTGGACGGGAAAATTTAACTCTCATTTCCCACCAGGAAGAGGAATTAACCAAAGGCTCAGCGTGCCGTGCCAGAACCAGATTAGGGCCTGAAGCAATCCTGCGGTGTTGCGGCCAGCTCACAGGCAAGCGAGTTGAAGAAAGGAGCTCAGGGGCACTGTAATTCACAAACCTGCAGAGTTATAAATGACAGCTATCGTCAAAAAATATACTGAAGTAAGGCTGCCAAGAGGACTTGAAAGCGGGGCAGAATTGCAGGAAACCGATTTCAGGAGGTAGACTGGAATTGCATTTAAAGCATAGGAAAAGAGGCAGAACGTCGACAATGATGCACTTGGCCAAAAAGGACGTATGCGTTTTTTCCTGAATATATTCAGGAAAAAACGCATACGCACTTTTTGGCCAACCAAGCAAGCTTGCAAAGGAAATCTGCACTATAATGAAGTCTCACTTCCCCACGGTCAAAAGGGCCATCTGAAAAAAGTGTAAAATCCAGAAAGGCAGGACAGGCCATGGAGAACTGGGAACCTTGTTATGCTGATGGGCGGGATGTAAATTGCCAACAGCCACTCAGGAGAAGTGTATGGTGTTTCCTGAAACATCTAAAAAACTGAGGAACAGAGCCTAGGGCACTTCCACTTATGGTCCTATAGATAAGGGAAATTAAAATCAAAAAGACACAGCCACCCCAAAGTTTGGGACAGCTCTGTTTACAAGAACCTCGTTTACGGTACAAGTTCAATATCGCAGAAAGCGAAAAATGGATAAAAAAGTTGTGGTACTTACGTACAATGCAATATCACTCAGCAATGAAATCTATGTCATCATGCCCGTAGCAGCATAATGAGTGGATTCAGGTATGATGATTCTAACTGAAATAAGTCACACAGAAAAAGAAACGTCATAAGATATCACTAATACACGGAATGTAAACTTGGCTACACAGGCACTGAATTACAAAACAGAACAGGGTCTCAAATTTAGAAAACCAACTTATGCTTGCTTAAGGGGAAAGGTGAGTTGGGGTGCTGCATAAAACCAGAGATTGAAATGAGCACAGATAAAGTTCCTTAAGCCAAATATGGAATAGACAATAGCTACTCCTTGCTCAACGAAAAGGACTCAACACCCCATATTAAACGCCTAAGAATGTACCTGACTAGTAAGTATCTTAAAACCTATGGATCGCTATGTCTCCGAAAGAGAATCAAGCGTGTGTACAGGGGCATAAACGCAGCAGTGATAGGATTGGAGAGGTTCGGTGAGCAAATGAAGACGCTTTGAAGTCATATTGCATGGTACCCATTCCACGGGTCTCAACTCTCCAGGTTTAAGGGATTCTTCTTTCAGCAAAAACATGCATGTGGAACCCAGAGTATGATCAACCATGTGATCGCGAGACGTGTTCAAATATGTCTCAGTTCTCGTACCCTGGTACTCGGGTGCAACATTCCAAATGCTTTATTAACACTCTCCCGACTTGGAGAGTCAGTGCCTTTAACCTGCTGTTTCACTCAGTTTGCAATTTCTGAGGAAGATGAACAGGAATAGGGAGAACCAATGAGAGACTAGCTGGAGGTGTCTGGACGGGCGAATTTAACTCTCATTTCCCACCAGGAAGAGGATTTAACCAAAGGCTCAGCATACCGTGCCGGAACCAGATTAGGGCCTGAAGCAATCATGCGGTGTTGCGGCCAGCTCACAAGAAAGCGAGTTGAAGAAAGGAGCTCAGGGACACTGTAATTCACAAACCTGCAGAGTTATAAATGACAGTTATTGTCCAAAAATATACTGAAGTAATGCTGCCAAGAGGACTTGAAAGCCGGGCAGAATTGCAGGAAACCGATTTCAGGAGGTAGACTGGAATTGCATTTAAAGCATAGGAAAAGAGGCAGAACGTCCACAATGATGCACTGGCCAAAAAGGGCGTATGCGTTTTTTCCTGAATATATTCAGGACAAAACGCATACGCCCTTTTTGGCCAACCAAGCAAGCTTGCAAAGGAAATCTGCACTACAATGAAGTCTCACTTCCCCCCGGTCAAAAGGGCCATCTGAAAAAAGTGTAAAATCCAGAAAGGCAGGACAGGCCATGGAGAACTGGGAGCCATGTTATGCTGATGGGCAGGATGTAAATTGCCAACAGCCACTCGGGAGAAGTGTATGGTGTTTCCTGAAACATCTAAAAAACTGAGGAACACAGCCTAGGGCACTTCCAATTATGGTCCTATAGCTTAGGGAAATTAAAATAAAAAAGACACAGCCACCCCAAAATTTGGGACAGCTCTGTTTACAAGAACCTCAGTCACGGTACAAGTTCAATATCGCAGAAAGCGAAAAATGGATAAAGAAGTTGTGGTACTTACGTACAATGCAATATCAATCAGCAATAAAATCTATGTCATCAGGCCTGTAAAGCATAGAGTGGATTCAGGTACGATGATTCTAACTGAAATAAGTCACACAGAAAAAGAAACGTCATAAGATATCACTAATACACGGAATGTAAACTTGGCTACACAGGCACTGAATTACAAATCAGAACAGGGTCTCAAATTTAGAAAACCAACTTATGCTTGCTTAAGGGGAAAGGTGAGTTGGGGTGCTGCATAAAATCAGAGATTGAAATGAGCACAGATAAAGTTCCTTAAGCCAAATATGTAATAGACAAGGGCTACTCCTTGCTCAACGAAATGGACTCAAAACCCCATATTAAATGCCTAAGAATGTACCTGACTAGTAAGTATCTTAAAACTTATGGATTGGTATGTCTCTGAAAGAGAATCAAGCGTGAGTACAGGGGCATAAACGCAGCAGTGATAGGATTGGAGAGGTTCGGTGAGCAAACGAAGACCCTTTGAAGTCATATTGCATGGTACCCATTCCACGGGTCTCAACTCTCCAAGTTTAAGGGATTCTTCCTTCAGCTAAAAAATGCATGTGGAACACAGAGTGTGATGAACCGTGTGATCGGGAGACGTGTTCTAATATGTCTCAGTTCTCATCCCCTGGTACTCAGGTGCAACATTGCAGACGCTTTACTAACATTCTCCCGACATGGAGAGACACTGCCTTTAACCTCCTGTTTGGCCCAGTTTGCAATTTCTGCGGAAGATGAACAGGAATAGGGAGAACCAATGAGAGACTAGCTGGAGGTGTCTGGACGGGCAAATTTAACTCTCATTTCCCACCAGGAAGAGGAATTAACCAAAGGCTCAGCGTGCCGTGCCGGAACCAGATTAGGGCCTGAAGCAATCCTGCGGTGTTGCGGCCAGCTCACAAGAAAGCGAGTTGAAGAAAGGAGCTCAGGGGCACTGTAATTCACAAACCTGCAGAGTTATAAATGACAGCTATCGCCCAAATATCTACTGAAGTAAGGCTGCCAAGAGGGCTTGAAACCAGGGCAGAATTGCGGGAAACCGATTTCAGGAGGTAGACTGGAATTGCATTTAAAGCATAGGAAAAGAGGCAGAACGTCGACAATGATGCACTTGGCCAAAAAGGACGTATGCGTTTTTTCCTGAATATATTCAGGAAAAAATGCATACGTACTTTTTGGCCAACCAAGCAAGCTTGCAAAGGAAATCTGCACTATAATGAAGTCTCACTTCCCCACGGTCAAAAGGGCCATCTGAAAAAAGTGTAAAATCCAGAAAGGCAGGACAGGCCATGGAGAACTGGGAGCCTTGTTATGCTGATGGGCGGGATGTAAATTGCCAACAGCCACTCAGGAGAAGTGTATGGTGTTTGCTGAAACATCTAAAAAACTGAGGAACAGAGCCTAGGGCACTTCCACTTATGGTCCTATAGCTTAGGTAAATTAAAATCAAAAAGACACAGCCACCCCAAAGTTTGGGACAGCTCTGTTTACAAGAACCTCGTTTACGGTACAAGTTCAATATCGCATAAAGCGAAAAATGGATAAAAAAGTTGTGGTACTTACGTACAATGCAATATCACTCAGCAATGAAATCTATGTCATCATGCCCGTAGCAGCATAATGAGTGGATTCAGGTATGATGATTCTAACTGAAATAAGTCACACAGAAAAAGAAACGTCATAAGATATCACTAATACACGGAATGTAAACTTGGCTACACAGGCACTGAATTACAAAACAGAACAGGGTCTCAAATTTAGAAAACCAACTTATGCTTGCTTAAGGGGAAAGGTGAGTTGGGGTGCTGCATAAAACCAGAGATTGAAATGAGCACAGATAAAGTTCCTTAAGCTAAATATGTAATAGACAAGAGCTACTCCTTGCTCAACGAAATGGACACAACACCCCATATTAAACGCCTAAGAATGTACCTGACTAGTAAGTATCTTAAAACCTATGGATTGCTATGTCTCCAAAAGAGAACCAAGCGTGTGTACTGGGTCATAAACGCAGCAGTGATAGGATTGGAGAGGTTCGGTGAGCAAATGAAGACCCTTTGAATTCACATTGCATGGTACCCATTCCACGGGTCTCAACTCTCCAGGTTTAAGGGATTCTTCCTTCAGCAAAAACATGCATGTGGAACCCAGAGTATGATCAACCATGTGATCGCGAGACGTGTTCAAATATGTCTCAGTTCTCGTACCCTGGTACTCGGGTGCAACATTCCAAATGCTTTATTAACACTCTCCCGACTTGGAGAGTCAGTGCCTTTAACCTCCTGTTTGGCCCAGTTTGCAATTTCTGAGGAAGATGAACAGGAATAGGGAGAACCAATGAGAGACTAGCTGGAGGTGTCTGGACGGGCGAATTTAACTCTCATTTCCCACCAGGAAGAGGAATTAACCAAAGGCTCAGCATGCCGTGCCGGAACCAGATTAGGGCCTGAAGCAATCCTGCGGTGTTGCAGCCAGCTCACAAGAAAGCGAGTTGAAGAAAGGAGCTCAGGGGCACTGTAATTCACAAACCTGCAGAGTTATAAATGACAGCTATCGCCCAAATATCTACTGAAGTAAGGCTGCCAAGAGGGCTTGAAACCAGGGCAGAATTGCGGGAAACCGATTTCAGGAGGTAGACTTGATTTGCATTTAAAGCATAGGAAAAGAGGCAGAACGTCGTCAATGATGCACTTGCCAAAAAGGGCGTATGAGTTTTTTCCTGAATATATTCAGGAAAAAACGCATACGCCCTTTTTAGCCAACCAAGCAAGCTTGCAAAGGAAATCTGCACTACAATGAAGTCTCACTTCCCCCCAGTCAAAAGGGTCATCTGAAAAAAGTATAAAATCCAGAAAGGCAGGACAGGCCATGGAGAACTGGGAGCCTTGATATGCTGATGGGCGGGATGTAAATTGCCAACAGCCACTAGGGAGAGGTGTATGGTGTTTCCTGAAACATATAAAAAACAAAGCAACAGAGCCTAGGGCACTTCCACTTATGGTCCTATAGCTTAGGGAAATTAAAATCAAAAAGACACAGCCACCCCAAAGCTTGTGACGGCTCTCTTTACAAGAACCTCGTTTACGGTACAAGTTTAATATCGCAGAAAGCAAAAAATGGATAAAGAAGTTGTGGTACTTATGTACAATGCAATATCACTCAGCAATGAAATCTATGTCATCAGGCCCGTAGCAGCATAATGAGTGGATTCAGGTATGATGATTGTAACTGAAATAAGTCACACAGAAAAAGAAACATCATAAGATATCACTAATACACGGAATGTAACCTTGGCTACACAGGCACTGAATTACAAAACAGAACAGGGTCTCAAATTTAGAAAACCAACTTATGCTTGCTTAAAGGGAAAGGTGAGTTGGGGTGCTGCATAAAACCAGAGATTGAAATGAGCACAGATAAAGTTCCTTAAGCCAAATATGTAATAGACAAGAGCTACTCCTTGCTCAACGAAATGGACTCAACACCCCATATTAAACGCCAATGAATGTACCTGTCTAGTAAGTATCTTAAAACCTATGGATTGCTATGTCTCTGAAAGAGAATCAAGCGTGTGTACAGGGGCATAAACGCAGCAGTGATAGGTTTGGAGAGGTTCGGTGAGCAAATGAAGACCCTTTGAAGTCATATTGCATGGTACCCATTCCACGGGTCTCAACTCTCCAGGTTTAAGGGATTCTTCCTTCGGCTAAATCATGCATGTGGAACCCGGAGTATGATCAACCGTGTGATCGGGAGTCGTGTTCCAATATGTCTCCATTCTCGTCCCCTGGTACTCGGGTGCAACATTCCAGATGCTTTACTAACACTCTCCCGACTTGGAGAGTCAGTGCCTTTAACCTCCTGTTTGGCCCAGTTTGCAATTTCTGCGGAAGATGAACAGAAATAGGGAGAACCAATGAGAGACTAGCTGGAGGTGTCTGGACGGGCGAATTTAACTCTCATTTCCCACCAGGAAGAGGAATTAACCAAAGGCTCAGCATACCGTGCTGGAACCAGATTAGGGCCTGAAGCAATCCTGCGGTGTTGCGGCCAGCTCACAAGAAAGCGAGTTGAAGAAAGGAGCTCAGGGGCACTGTAATTCACAAACCTGCAGAGTTATAAATGACAGTTATTGTCCAAAAATATACTGAAGTAAGGCTGCCAGGAGGACTTGAAAGCGGGGCCGAATTGCAGGAAACCGATTTCAGGAGGTAGACTGGAATTGCATTTAAAGCATAGGAAAAGAGGCAGAACGTCCACAATGATGCACTGGCCAAAAAGGGCGTATGCGTTTTTTCCTGAATATATTCAGGAAAAAACGCATACGCAATTTTTGGCCAACCAAGCAAGCTTGCAAAGGAAATCTGCACTACAATGAAGTCTCACTTCCCCCCGGTAAAAAGGGCCATCTGAAAAAAGTGTAAAATCCAGAAAGGCAGGACAGGCCATGGAGAACTGGGAGCCTTGTTATGCTGATGGGCAGGATGTAAGTTGCCAACAGCCACTCGGGAGAAGTGTATGGTGTTTCCTGAAACATCTAAAAAACTGAGGAACACAGCCTAGGGCACTTCCACTTATGGTCCTATAGCTTAGGGAAATTAAAATAAAAAAGACACAGCCACCCCAAAATTTGGGACAGCTCTGTTTACAAGAACCTCAGTCACGGTACAAGTTCAATATCGCAGAAAGCGAAAAATGGATAAAGAAGTTGTGGTACTTACGTACAATGCAATATCAATCAGCAATGAAATCTATGTCATCAGGCCTGTAAAGCATAGAGTGGATTCAGGTATGATGATTCTAACTGAAATAAGTCACACAGAAAAAGAAACATCATAAGATATCACTAATACACGGAATGTAAACTTGGCTACACAGGCACTGAATTACAAAACAGAACAGGGTCTCAAATTTAGAAAACCAACTTATGCTTGCTTAAGGGGAAAGGTGATTTGGGGTGCTGCATAAAACCAGAGATTGAAATGAGCACAGATAAAGTTCCTTAAGCCAAATATGTAATAGACAAGGGCTACTCCTTGCTCAACGAAATGGACTCAAAACCCCATATTAAACGCCTAACAATGTACCTGACTAGTAAGTATCTTAAAACTTATGGATTGGTATGTCTCTGAAAGAGAATCAAGCGTGAGTACAGGGGCATAAACGCAGCAGTGATAGGATTGGAGAGGTTCGGTGAGCAAATGAAGACCCTTTGAAGTCATATTGCATGGTACCCATTCCACGGGTCTCAACTCTCCAAGTTTAAGGGATTCTTCCTTCAGCTAAAAAATGCATGTGGAACACAGAGTATGATCAACCGTGTGATCGGGAGACGTGTTCAAATATGTCTCAGTTCTCGTCCCCTGGTACTCGGGTGCAACATTCCAGATGCTTTACTAACACTCTCCCGACTTGGAGAGTCAGTGCCTTTAACCTCCTGTTTGACACAGTTTGCAATTTCTGCGGAAGATGAACAGGGATAAGGAGGACCAATGAGAGACTAGCTGGAGGTGTCTGGACGGGCAATTTTAACTCTCATTTCCCACCAGGAAGAGGAATTAAGCAAAGGCTCAGCGTGCGGTGCCGGAACCAGATTAGGGCCTGAAGCAATCCTGCGGTGTTGCGGCCAGCTCACAAGAAAGCGAGTTGAAGAAAGGAGCTCATGGCACTGTAATTCACAATCCTGCAGAGTTATAAATGACAGCTATCGTCCAAAAATATACTGAAGTAAGGCTGCCAAGAGGACTTGAAAGCGGGGCAGAATTGCAGGAAACCGATTTCAGGAGGTACACTGGAATTGCATTTAAAGCATAGGAAAAGAGGCAGAACTTCCACAATGATGCACTTGGCCAAAAAGGGCGTATGCGTTTTTTCCTGAATATATTCAGGAAAAAACGCATACGCCCTTTTTGGCCAACCAAGCAAGCTTGCAAAGGAAATCTGCACTACAATGAAGTCTCACTTCCCCCCCGTCAAAAGGGCCATCTGAAAAAAGTGTAAAATCCAGAAAGGCAGGACAGGCGTTGGAGAACTGGGAGCCTTGTTATGCTGATGCGAGGGATGTACATTGCCAGCAGCCACTCGGGAGAAGTGTATGGTGTTTCCTGAAACATCTAAAAAACAAAGCAACAGAGCCTAGGGCACTTCCACTTATGGTCCTATAGCTTAGGGAAATTAAAATCAAAAAGACACAGCCACCCCAAAGTTTGGGACGGCTCTGTTTACAAGAACCTCGTTTACGGTACAAGTTCAATATCGCAGAAAGTGAAAAATGGATAAAGAAGTTGTGCTACTTACGTACAATGCAATATCACTCAGCAATGAAATCTATGTCATCAGGCCCGTAGCAGCATAATGAGTGGATTCAGGTATGATGATTCTAACTGAAATAAGTCACACAGAAAAAGAAACATCATAAGATATCACTAATACACGGAATGTAAACTTGGCTACACAGGAACTGGATTACAAAACAGAACAGGGTCTCCAATTTAGAAAACCAACTTATGCTTGCTTAAGGGGAAAGGTGAGTTGGGGTGCTGCATAAAACCAGAGATTGAAATGAGCACAGATAAAGTTCCTTAAGCCAAATATGTAATAGACAAGAGCTACTCCTTGCTCAACGAAATGGACTCAACACCACATATTAAACGCCTAAGAATGTACCTGACTAGTAAGTATCTTAAAACCTATGGATTGCTATGTCTCTGAAAGAGAATCAAGCGTGAGTACAGGGGCATAAAAGCAGCAGTGAGAGGATTGGAGAGGTTCGGTGAGCAAATGAAGACCCTTTGAAGTCATATTGCATGGAACACATTCCACGGGTTTCAACTCTCCAGGTTTATGGGATTCTTCCTTCAGCTAAAACATGCATGTGGAACCCAGAGTATGATCAACCATGTGATCGGGAGACGTGTTCCAATATGTCTCAGTTCTCGTCCCCTGGTACTCGGGTGCAACATTGCAGACGCTTTACTAACACTCTCCCGACTTTGAGAGTCAGTGCCTTTAACCTCCTGTTTGGCCCAGTTTGCAATTTCTGCGGAAGATGAATAGGAATAGGGAGAACCAATGAGAGACTAGCTGGAGGTGTCTGGACGGGCAAATTTCACTCTCATTTCCCACCACGAAGAGGAATTAACCAAAGGCTCAGCATGCCGTGCCGGCACCAGATTAGGGGCTGAAGCAATCCTGCGGTGTTGTGGCCAGCTCACAAGAAAGCGAGTTGAAGAAAGGAGCTCAGGGGCACTGTAATTCACACACCTGCAGAGTTATAAATGGTAGCTATCGTCCAAAAATATGCTGAAGTTAGGCTGCCAAGATGACCTGAAAGCGGGGCAGAATTGCAGGAAACCGATTTCAGGAGGTAGACTAGAATTGCATTTAAAGCATAGGAAAAGTGGCAGAACGTCCACAATGATGCACTTGGCCAAAAAGGGGGTATGCCTTTTTTCCTGAATATATTCAGGAAAAAACGCATACGCCCTTTTTGGCCAACCAAGCAAGCTTGCAAAGGAAATCTGCACTACACTACAATGAAGTCTCACTTCTCCCTGGTCAAAAGGGCCACCTGAAAAAAGTGTAAAATCCAGAAAGGCAGGACAGGCCATGGAGAACTGGGAGCCTTGTTATGCTGATGGGCGGGATGTAAATTGCCAACAGCCACTCGGGAGAAGTGTATGGTGCTTCCTGAAACATCTAAAAAACAAAGCAACAGAGCCTAGGGCACTTCCACTTATGGTCCTATAGCTTAGGGAAATTAAAATCAAAAAGACACAGCCACCCCAAAGTTTGGGACGGCTCTGTTTACAAGAACCTCGTTTATGGTACAAGTTCAATATCGCAGAAAATGAAAAATGGATAAAGAAGTGGTGGTACTTACGTACAATGCAATATCACTCAGCAATGAAATCTATGTCATCAGGCCCGTAGCAGCATAATGAGTGGATTCAGGTATGATGATTCTAACTGAAATAAGTCACACAGAAAAAGAAACATCATAAGTTATCACTAATACACGGAATGTAAACTTGGCTACACAGGAACTGAATTTCAAAACAGAACATTGTCCCAAATTTAGAAAATCAACTTATGCTTGCTTAAGGGGAAAGGTGAGTTGGGGTGCTGCATAAAACCAGAGATTGAAATGAGCACAAATAAAGTTCCTTAAGCCAAATATGTAATAGACAAGAGCTACTCCTTGCTCAACGAAATGGACTCAAAACGCCATATTAAACGCCTAAGAATGTACATGACTAGAAATATCTTAAAATCTATGGATTGCTATGTCTCCGAAAGAGAATCAAGCATGTGTAGAGGGGCATAAACGCAGCAGTGATAGGATTGGAGAGGTTCGGTGAGCAAACGAAGACCCTTTGATGTCATATTGTATGGTACCCATTCCACGGATCTCAACTCTCCAGGTTTAAGGGATTCTTCCTTCAGCTAAAACATGCATGTGGAACGCAGAGTATGATCAACCGTGTGATCGGGAGACGTGTTCAAATATGTCTCAGTTTTCCTCCCCTGGTACTCGGGTGCAACATTCCAGATGCTTTACTAACACTCTCCCGACTTGGAGAGTCATTGCCTTTAACCTCCTGTTTGGCCCAGTTTGCAAATTCCGCGGAAGACGAACAGGAATAGGGAGAACAAATGAGAGACTAGCTGGAGGCGTCTGGACGGGCAAATTTCACTCTCATTTCCCACCAGGGAGAGGAATTAACCAAAGGGTCAGCATGCCGTGCCGGAACAAGATTAGGGCCTGAAGCAATCCTGCGGTGTTGCGGCCAGCTCACAAGAAAGCGAGTTGAAGAAAGGAGCTCAGGGGCACTGTAATTCACAAACCTGCAGAGTTATAAATGACAGCTATCGTCCAAAAATATACTGAAGTAAGGCTGCCAAGAGGACTTGAAAGCGGGGCAGAACTGCAGGAAACCGATTTCAGGAGGTAGACTGGATTTGCATTTAAAGCACAGGAAAAGAGGCAGAACGTCGACAATGATGCACTTGGCCAAAAAGGGCGTATGCTTTTTTTCCTGAATATATTCAGGAAAAAACGCATACGCCCTTTTTGGCCAACCAAGCAAGCTTGCAAAGGAAATCTGCACTACAATGAAGTCTCACTTCCCCCCAGTCAAAAGGGCCATCTGAAAAAAGTGTAAAATCCAGAAAGGCAGGACAGGCCATGGAGAACTGGGAGCCTTGTTATGCTGATGGGCGGGATGTAAATTGCCAACAGCCACTCGGGAAAAGTGTATGGTGTTTCCTGGAACATCTAAAACAAAGCAACAGAGCCTAGGGCACTTCCACTTATGGTCCTGTAGCTTAGGGAAATTAAAATCAAAAAGACACAGCCACCCCAATGTTTGGGACGGTCTGTTTACAAGAACCTCGTTTACGGTACAAGTTCAATATCACAGAAAGTGAAAAATGGATAAAGAAGTTGTGGTACTTACGTACAATGCAATATCACTCAACAATGAAATCTATGTCATCAGGACCTTAGCAGCATAGAGTGGATTCAGGTATGATGATTCTAACTGAAATAAGTCACACAGAATAAGAAACATCATAAGATATCACTAATACACGGAATGTAAACTTGGCTACACAGGAACTGGATTACAAAACAGAACAGAGTCTCAAATTTAGAAAACCAACTTATGCTTGCTTAAGGGGAAAGGTGAGTTGGGGTGCTGCATAAAACCAGAGATTGAAATGAGCACAGATAAAGTTCCTTAAGCCAAATATGTAATAGACAAGAGCTACTCCTTGCTCAACGAAATGGACTCAAAACCCCATATTAAACGCCTAATAATGTACCTGAGTAGTAAGTATCTTAAAACCTATGGATTGCTGTGTCTCTGAAAGTGAATCAATCGTGAGTACAGGGGCATAAACCCAGCAGTGATAGGATTGGAGAGTTTTGGTGAGCAAATGAAGACCCTTTGAAGTCGTGTTGTATGGTACCCATTACACGGGTATCAACTCTCCAGGTTTAAGGGATTCTTCCTTCAGCTAAAACATGCATGTGGAACCCAGAGTATGATCAACCGTGTGATCGGGAGATGTGTTCCAATATGTCTCAGTTCTCGTCCCCTGGCACTCGGGTGCAACATTCCAGAAGTTTAACTAACACTCTCCCGACATGGAGAGTCAGTGCCTTTAAACTCCTGTTTGGCCCAGTTTGAAATTTCTATGGAGGATGAACAGGTATAGGGAGAACCAATGAGAGACTAACCTGAGGTGTCTGGACGGGCAAATTTAACTCTCATTTCCCACCAGGAAGAGGAATTAACCAAAGGCTCAGCGTGCCATGCCGGAACCAGATTATGGCATGAAGCAATCCTGCGGTGTTGCGGCCAGCTCACAAGAAAGCGAGTTGAAGAAAGGAGCTCAGGGGCACTGTAATTCACAAACCTGCAGAGTTATAAATGACAGCTATCATCCAAAAATATACTGAAGTAAGGCTGCCAAGAGGACTTGAAAGCGGGGCAGAATTGCACGAAACCGATTTCAGGAGGTAGACTGGAATTGCATTTAAAGCATAGGAAAAGAGGCAGAACGTCGACAATGATGCACTTGGCCAAAAAGGGCGTATGCGTTTTTTCCTGAATATATTCAGGAAAAAACGCATACGCCCTTTTTGGCCAACCAAGCAAGCTTGCAAAGGAAATCTGCACTACAATGAAGTCTCACTTCCCCACGGTCAAAAGGGCCATCTGAAAAAAGTGTAAAATCCAGAAAGGCAGGACAGGCCATGGAGAACTGGGAGCCTTGTTATGCTGATGGGCGGGATGTAAATTGCCAACAGCCACTTGGGAGAAGTGTATGGTGCTTCCTGAAACATCTAAAAAACAAAGCAACAGAGCCTAGGGCACTTCCACTTATGGTCCTATAGCTTAGGGAAATTAAAATCAAAAAGACACAGCCACCCCAAAGTTTGGGACGGCTCTGTTTACAAGAACCTCGTTTATGGTACAAGTTCAATATCGCAGAAAATGAAAAATGGATAAAGAAGTGGTGGTACTTACGTACAATGCAATATCACTCAGCAATGAAATCTATGTCATCAGGCCCGTAGCAGCATAATGAGTGGATTCAGGTATGATGATTCTAACTGAAATAAGTCACACAGAAAAAGAAACATCATAAGATATCACTAATACACGGAATGTAAACTTGGCTACACAGGAACTGGATTACAAAACAGAACAGGGTCTCAAATTTAGAAAACCAACTTATGCTTGTTTAAGGGGAAAGGTGAGTTGGGGTGCTGCATAAAACCAGAGATTGAAATGAGCACAGATAAAGTTCCTTAAGCCAAATATGGAATAAACAAGAGCTACACCTTGCTCAACGAAATGGACTCAACACCCCATATTAAACGCCTGAGAATGTACCTGACAAGTAAGTATCTTAAAAGCTATGGATTACTATGTCTCCGAAAGAGAATCAAGCGTGTGTACAGGGGCATAAACGCAGCAGTGATAGGATTGGAGAGGTTCGGTGAGAAAATGAAGACCCTTTGAGGTCATATTGCATGGTACCCATTCCACGGGTCTCAACTCTCCAGGTTTAAGGGATTCTTCCTTCAGCTAAAACATGCATGTGGAACCCACAGTATGATCAACCGTGTGATCGGGAGACGTGTTCCAATGTCTCAGTTCTCATCCCCTGGTACTTGGGTGCAACATTCCAGACGCTTTACTAACACTCTCCCGACTTGGAGAGTCAGTGCCTTTAAACTCCTGTTTTGCGCAGTTTGCAATTTCTGCGGAAGATGAACAGGAATAGGGAGAACCAATGAGAGACTAGCTGGAGGTTTCTGGACGGGCAAATTTAACTCTCATTTCCCAACAGGAAGAGGAATTAAGCAAAGGCTCAGCGTGCCGTGCCGGAATCAGATTAGGGCCTGAAGCAATCATGTGGTGTTGCAGCCAGCTCAAAAGAAAGCGAGTTGAAGAAAGGAGCTCAGGGGCACTGTAATTCACAAACCTGCAGAGTTATAAATGACAGCTATCGTCCAAAAATATATTGAAGTAACGCTGCCAAGAGGACTTGAAAGCGGGGCAGAATTGCAGGAAACCGATTTCAGGAGGTAGACTGGAATTGCATTTAAAGCATAGGAAAAGAGGCAGAACATCGACAATGATGCACTTGGCCAAAAAGTGCGTATGCGTTTTTTCCTGAATATATTCAGGAAAATACGCATACGCCCTTTTTGGCCAACCAAGCAAGCTTGCAAAGGAAATCTGCACTACAATGAAGTCTCACTTCCCCCCGGTCAAAAGGACCACTGAAAAAAGTGTAAAATCCAGAAAGGCAGGACAGGCCATGGAGAACTGGGAGCCTTGTTATGCTGATGGGCGGGATGTATATTGCCAACAGCCACTCAGGAGAAGTGTATGGTGTTTCCTGAAACATCTAAAAAACAAAGAAACAGAGCCTAGGGCACTTCCACTTATGGCCCTATAGCTTAGGGAAATTAAAATCAAAAAGACACAGCCACCCCAACGTTTGGGACGGCTCTGTTTACAAGAAACTCGTTTACGGGACAAGTTCAATTTCGCAGAAAGTGAAAAATGGATAAAGAAGTTGTGGTACTTACGTAGAATGCAATATCACTCAGCAATGAAATCTATGTCATCAGGCCCATAGCAGCATAATGAGTGGATTCAGGTATGATGATTCTAACTGAAATAAGTCACATAGAAAAAGAAACATCATAAGATATCACTAATACACGGAATGTAAACTTGGCTACACAGGAACTGGATTACAAAAGAGAACAGGGTCTCAAATTTAGAAAACCATCTTATGATTGCTTAAGGGGAAAGTTGAGTTGGGGTGCTGCATAAAACCAGAGATTGAAAAGAGCACAGATAAAGTTCCTTAAGCCAAATATGTAATAGGCAAGAGCTACTCCTTGCTCAACGAAATGGACTCAACACCCCATAGTAAACGCCTAACAATGTACCTGACTAGTAAGTATCTTAAAACCTATGGATCGCTATGTCTCTGAAAGAGAATCAAGCGTGTGTACAGGGGCATAAACGCAGCAGTGATAGGATTGGAGATGTTCGGTGAGCAAATGAAGACCCTTTGAAGTCATATTGCATGGTACCCATTCCACGGGTCTCAACTCTCCAAATTAAGGGATTCTTCCTTAGGCGAAATCATGCATGTGGAACCCAGAGTATGATCAACCGTGTGATCGGGAGACGTGTTCCAATATGTCTCAGTTCTCGTCCCCTGGTACTCGGGTGCAACATTCCAGACGCTTTAGTAACACTCTCCCGACTTGGAGAGTCAGTGCCTTTAACCTCCTGTTTGGCCCAGTTTGCAATTTCTGCGGAAGATGAACAGGAATAGGGAGAACCAATGAGAGACTAGCTGGAGGTGTCTGGACGGACAAATTTAACTCTCATTTCCCACCAGGAAGAGGAATTAACCAAAGGCTCAGCGTGCCGTGCCGGAACCAGATTAGGGCCTGAAGCAATCCTGCGGTGTTGCGGCCAGCTCACAAGAAAGAGATTTGAAGAAAGGAGCTCAGGGGCACTGTAATTCACAAACCTGCAGAGTTATAAATGACAGCTATCGTCCAAAAATATATTGAAGTAAGGCTGCCAAGAGGACTTGAAAGCAGGGCAGAATTGCAGGAAACCGATTTCAGGAGGTAGACTGGAATTGCATTTAAAGCATAGGAAAAGAGGTAGAACGTGGACAATGATGCACTTGGCCAAAAGGGCGTATGCATTTTTTCCTGAATATATTCAGGAAAAAACGCATACGCCCTTTTTGGCCAACCAAGCAAGCTTGCAAAGGAAATCTGCACTACAATGAAGTCTCACTTCCCCCCGGTCAAAATGGACATCTGAAAAAAGTGTAAAATCCAGAAAGGCAGGACAGGCCATGGAGCACTGGGAGCCTTGTTATGCTGATGGGAGGGATGTAATTTCCCAACAGCCACTCGGGAGAAGTGTATGGTGTTTCCTGAAACATCTAAAAAACAAAGCAACAGAGCCTAGGGCACTTCCACTTATGGTTCTATAGCTTAGGGAAATTAAAATCAAAAAGACACAGCCACCCCAAAGTTTGGGATGGCTCTGTTTACAAGAACCGCGTTTATGGTACAAGTTCAATATCGCAGAAAGCGAAAAATGGATAAAGAAGGTGTGGTACTTACGTACAATTCAATATCACTCAGCAATGAAATCTATGTCATCAGGCCCGTAGCAGCATAATGAGTGGATTCAGGTATGATGATTCTAACTGAAATAAGTCACACAGAAAAAGAAACATCATAAGATATCACTAATACACGAAATGTAAACTTGGCTACACAGGAACTGGATTACAAAACAGAACAGGGTCTCAAATTTAGAAAACCAACTTATGCTTGCTTAAGGGGAAAGGTGAGTTGGAGTGCTGCATAAAACCAGAGGTTGAAATGAGCACAGATAAAGTTCCTTAAGCCAAATATGTAATAGACCAGAGCTACTCCTTCCTCAACGAAATGGACTCAACACCCCATATTAAATGCCTAAGAATGTACCTGACTAGTAAGTATCTTAAAACCTATGGATCGCTATGTCTCCGAAAGAGAATCAAGCGTGTGTACAGGGGCATAAACGCAGCAGTGATAGGATTGGAGAGGTTCGGTGAGCAAATGAAGACGCTTTGAAGTCATATTGCATGGTACCCATTCCACGGGTCTCAACTCTCCAGGTTTAAGGGATTCTTCCTTCAGCTAAATCATGCATGTGGAACCCAGAGTATGATCAACCGTGTGATCGGGAGACGTGTTCCAATATGTCTCAGGACTCGTCCCCTGGTACTCGGGTGCAACATTCCAGACGCTTTACTAACACTCTCCCGACTGGGAGAGTCAGTGCCTTTAACCTCCTGTTTGGCCCTGTTTGCAATTTCTGCGGCAGATGAACAGGAATAGGGAGAACCAATGAGAGACTAGCTGGAGGTGTCTGGACGGGCAAATTTAACTCTCATTTCCCACCAGGAAGAGGAATTAACCAAAGGCTCAGCGTGCCGTGCCGGAACAAGATTAGGGCCTGAAGCAATCCGGCGGTGTTGCGGCCAGCTCACAAGAAAGCGAGTTGAAGAAAGGAGCTCAGGGGCACTGTAATTCACAAACCTGCAGAGTTATAAATGACAGCTCTCGTCCAAAAATATACTGAAGTAAGGCTGCCAAGAGGACTTGAAAGTGGGGCAAAATTGCAGGAAACCGATTTCAGGAGGTAGACTGGAATTGCACTTAAAGCATAGGAAAAGAGGCAGAACGTCGACAATGATGCACTTGGCCAAAAAGGGCGTATGCGTTTTTTCCTGAATATATTCAGGAAAAAACGCATACGCTCTTTTTGGCCAACCAAGCAAGCTTGCAAAGAAATCTGCACTACAATGAAGTCTCACTTCCCCCCGGTCAAAAGGACCACTGAAAAAAGTGTAAAATCCAGAAAGGCAGGACAGGCCATGGAGAACTGGGAGCCTTGTTATGCTGATGGGCGGGATGTATATTGCCAACAGCCACTCAGGAGAAGTGTATGGTGTTTCCTGAAACATCTAAAAAACAAAGAAACAGAGCCTAGGGCACTTCCACTTATGGGCCTATAGCTTAGGGAAATTAAAATCAAAAAGACACAGCCACCCCAACGTTTGGGACGGCTCTGTTTACAAGAAACTCGTTTATGGGACAAGTTCAATTTCGCAGAAAGTGAAAAATGGATAAAGAAGTTGTGGTACTTACGTAGAATGCAATATCACTCAGCAATGAAATCTATGTCATCAGGCCCATAGCAGCATAATGAGTGGATTCAGGTATGATGATTCTAACTGAAATAAGTCACATAGAAAAAGAAACATCATAAGATATCACTAATACACGGAATGTAAACTTGGCTACACAGGAACTGGATTACAAAAGAGAACAGGGTCTCAAATTTAGAAAACCATCTTATGATTGCTTGAGGGGAAAGGTGAGTTGGGGTGCTGCATAAAACCAGAGATTGAAATGAGCACAGATAAAGTTCCTTAAGCCAAATATGTAATAGACAAGAGCTACTCCTTGCTCAACGAAATGGACTCAACACCCCATAGTAAACGCCTAACAATGTACCTGACTAGTAAGTATCTTAAAACCTATGGATCGCTATGTCTCTGAAAGAGAATCAAGCGTGTGTACAGGGGCATAAACGCAGCAGTGATAGGATTGGAGAGGTTCGGTGAGCAAATGAAGACCCTTTGAAGTCATATTGCATGGAACCCATTCCACGGGTCTCAACTCTCCAGGTTTATGGGATTCTTCCTTCAGCTAAAACATGCATGTGGAACCCAGAATATGATCAACCATGTGATCGGGAGACGTGTTCCAATATGTCTCAGTTCTCGTCCCCTGGTACTCGGGTGAAACATTCCAGACGCTTTACTAACACTCTCCTGACTTTGAGAGTCAGTGCCTTTAACCTCCTGTTTGGCCCAGTTTGCAATTTCTGCGGAAGATGAATAGGAATAGGGAGAACCAATGAGAGACTAGCTGGAGGTGTCTGGACGGGAAAATTTCACTCTCATTTCCCACCACGAAGAGGAATTAACCAAAGGCTCAGCGTGCCATGCTGGAACCAGATTAGGGGCTGAAGCAATCCTGCAGTGTTGCGGCCAGCTCACAAGAAAGCGAGTTGAAGAAAGGAGCTCAGGGGCACTGTAATTCACACACCTGCAGAGTTTTAAATGGTAGCTATCGTCCAAAAATATACTGAAGTTAGGCTGCCAAGAGGACTTGAAAGCGGGGCAGAATTGCAGGAAACCGATTTCAGGAGGTAGACTGGAATTGCATTTAAAGCATAGGAAAAGAGGCAGAACGTCCACAATGATGCACTTGGCCAAAAAGGGCGTATGCCTTTTTTCCTGAATATATTCAGGAAAAAACGCATACGCCCTTTTTGGCCAACCAAGCAAGCTTGCAAAGGTAATCTGCACTACACTACAATGAAGTCTCACTTCTCCCCAGTCAAAAGGGTCATCTGAAAAAAGTGTACAATCCAGAAAGCCAGGACAGGCCATGGAGAACTGGGAGCCTTGTTATGCTGATGGGCGGGATGTAAATTGCCAACAGCCACTCGGGAGAAGTGTATGGTGCTTCCTGAAACATCTAAAAAACAAAGCAACAGAGCCTAGGGCACTTCCACTTATGGTCCTATAGCTTAGGGAAATTAAAATCAAAAAGACACAGCCACCCCAAAGTTTGGGATGGCTCTGTTTACAAGAACCTCGTTTATGGTACAAGTTCAATATCGCAGAAAGTGAAAAATGGATAAAGAAGTGGTGGTACTTACGTACAATGCAATATCACTCAGCAATGAAATCTATGTCATCAGGCCCATAGCAGCATAATGAGTGGATTCAGGTATGATGATTCTAACTGAAATAAGTCACACAGAAAAAGAAACATCATAAGATATCACTAATACACGGAATGTAAACTTGGCTACACAGGAACTGGATTACATAACAGAACAGGGCCTCAAATTTAGAAAACCAACTTATGCTTGCTTAAGGGGAAAGGTGAGTTGGGGTGCTGCATAAAACCAGAGATTGAAATGAGCACAGATAAAGTTCCTTAAGCCAAATATGTAATAGACAAGAGCTACTCCTTGCTCAACGAGATGGACTCAACACCCCATATTAAACGCCTAAGAATGTACCTGACTAGTAAGTATCTTAAAACCTATGGATTGCTATGTCTCCAAAAGAGAATCAAGCGTGTGTACAGGGGCATAAACGCAGCAGTGATAGGATTGGAGAGGTTCGGTGAGCAAATGAAGACCCTTTGAAGTCATATTGCATGGTACCCATTCCACGGGTCTCAACTCTCCAGGTTTAAGGGATTCCTCCTTCAGCTAAAACATGCATGTGGAACCCAGAGTATGATCAACCGTGTGATCGGGAGACGTGTTCAAATATGTCTCCGTCCTCGTCCCCTGGTACTCGGGTGCAACATTCCAGATGCTTCACTAACTCTCTCCCGACTTGGAGAGTCAGTGCCTTTAACCTCCTGTTTGGCCCAGTTTGCAAATTCTTCGGAAGATGAACAGGAATAGGGAAGACCAATGAGAGATTAGCTGGAGGTGTCTGGACGGGCAAATTTCACTCTCATTTCCCACCAGGAAGAGGAATTAACCAAAGGCTCAGCGTGCCGTGCCGGAACCAGATTAGGGCCAGAAGCAATCCTGCGGTGTTGCGGCCAGCTCACAAGAAAGCGAGTTGAAGAAAGGAGCTCAGGGGCACTGTAATTCACAAACTGCAGAGTTATAAATGACAGCTATCGTCCAAAAATATACTGAAGTAAGGCTGCCAAGAGGACTTGAAAGCGGGGCAGAATTGCACGAAACCGATTTCAGGAGGTAGACTGGAATTGCATTTAAAGCATAGGAAAAGAGGCAGAACGTAGACAATGATGCACTTGGCCACAAAGGGCGTATGCGTTTTTTCCTGAATATATTCAGGAAAAAACGCATACGCCCTTTTTGGCCAACCAAGCAAGCTTGCAAAGGAAATCTGCACTACAATGAAGTCTCACTTCCCCCCGGTCAAAAGGGCCATCTGAAAAAAGTGTAAAATCCAGAAAGGCAGGACAGGCCATGGAGAACTGGGAGCCTTGTTATACTGATGGGCGGGATGTAAATTGCCAACAGCCACTCTGGAGAAGTGTATGGTGTTTCCTGAAACATCTAAAAAACAAAGCAACAGAGCCTAAGGCACTTCTACATATGGTTCTATAGCTTAGGGAAATTAAAATCAAAAAGACACAGCCACCCCAAAATTTGGGATGGCTCTGTTTACAGGAACCTCTTGTGCAGCACAAGTTAAATATGCCAGAGAGCAAATAATGGTTAAAGAAGTTGCGGTACTTACGTACAACAGAATACCTCTCAGCAATGAAAACTATGTCACCAGGCCCGTGCCAGCATAATGAGTGGATTGAGGCACGGTGATTCTAAGTAAAAAATGTCACACAGAAAAAAAACATCATAAGGTACCACTAATACATGGAATGAGAACTTGGCTACACATGAACTGAATTACAAAACAGAACAGGGTCTCATGTTTAGAAAACCAACTTATGCTTGCTTAAGGGGGAAGGTGAGTTGGGTGCTGCACAAAACCTGAGTTTGAAATTAGCACAGATACCGTTCCATAAGCTAAATATGTAATAGACAAGACCTACCCCTTGCTCAAGGAAATGGACTCAACAATGAGATATCACCTCACACCTGGTAGAATGGGCATCATCAGAAATTCTACAAACAAAAAATGCTGGAAAGGGTGTGGAGAAAAAGAACCCTCTTCCACTATTGTTGGGAATATAAATTGATACAGTCACTATGGAGAACAATATGGAGTTTCTTAAGAAACTAACAGTAGAATTACCATATGATACAGCAATCCCAGTTCTGGACATATACCCAGACAAAACCATAAATCAAAAAGAGACATTCACCGCAATGTTCATTGTATCACTCTTTACAATATCGAGGTAATGGAAGCAACCTAAATGCCCACAGACAGACGAATGCATAAAGCAGTGGTACATATATAAAATGGAATATTACTAAGCCATGAAAAGGAATGAAATTGGGTCATTTGTAGAGACGTCGATGGATCTAGAGACTGTCATACAGAGTGAAGTAAGTCAGAAAGAGAAAAACAAATCTTGTATATTCATGCATATATGTGGAACCTAGAAAAACTGTACAGGTTAACCATTTTGCAAGGCATAAATAGAGCAACAGATGTAGACAACAAACGTATGGACAACAAGGGGGGAAAGCTGTTGGGGTGGTGGTGGTGGGAGGAGTTGAGACACTGGGATTGGCATGTATACATTTATATGTATAAAATAGATAACCAAAAAGAACCTGCTGTATAAAAATATAAAATAAAATTCAAAATTAAAAAGAAATAAAATTTAAAAAATAAAACAGAAAAAACAATTATTCCCTTCACATACATGTATTTATATGAATAAATTATTTCCATGCTTATATCTGTAAATACAAAAAAGAGGAATAAAATCTACCTTGAACCAAAAACGAAAAAGAGAAAAAAAACACAGAACCCACCAGTTCCACAGAGGAAAACCGTATCAGGGCACTTGCTCCAGTTGTAAACAATTCTGAAGTTGGTCAGTGGTGGGGAATCGTCTCCCATTCAGCCAGCAGCCCCCACGCAACAAGCGACCTCATTGCAAAGCTGGGGCACCGTGCCGAGGCATCTGTGAGTAAACGTGAGCTGAGCCCCAGGCCAGTTGCTGCTGAACTATTCCCACCCGTCCCAGGTAAAACACCTGAATATATACAAGGACTTGAAAGCCTAGAGGAAGGGCCATAGAGCCACATGAGTGACAGCATGCCAGCTGACTTGGTGCCTGCAGGCCAGCCAGGATGGTCCTGGCCCTGGGTGCTCTTCTGGAAGATTTCCATTTCCCTGCCTGAGATACCCGTCCTGTCCCTGCCCCCACTGCTTTTTTCCTTCCTCACCTCTGCCCAGGGAGAAATTCCAGCAGCAGGTATGGGTGACACATCCTCTTCTTTAGCAGGTGGCAGCCTGGCAACTGCTGCAGAAAGTCCAGCAGAGCCCCACTCACACTGGGCCACCCACAAAGCCGTGGCCTCTCATTCCATCCCACCAGCCCAGCCCCGAGACTGCTGACAGGGCAGAGAAAATGGCGTCAGGCATGGCTGCAGGGGCTCTTGCTGCCTGGAGTGGTATTTATATTGATCTCAACCCAGGCACACCTGGGGAGGGCTGGCCAGCACGGTAAGGCTGCCCAGGTCAGCCAATCATCACCCCTCAGGGGCTCACAGTTGCAGAAAATGGAACTTGCTGAACCGGCCAGGTCCAAGGAACAGGTGTGGGCTCCTGAGAGTCAGGATAGACAAGGGCCTGCAGATTTGGCTTGTTTTCTAATCATTTTATCTGGCCCATGAGTGGGAGACAACTTCAAGAAAGCCCTCTCCTAATGAGAGGAACCCAGGAGTCAGGGAGAGGAGGGGTGGGTGGTGGTTGGAGACAGAGGCCTGGTGCCCCGGGTGCAGTGGAAGTCTTTGGAAGACCAGGTGGAGGGAGACCGCACAGAGTGATGCCCAGGGTCACAGACCTGTCGCAGCTGCTGTTTGTTAGTTCCAGTCCTGCTCTGAGGTGCTATGTGTCAGCTCTGAGCGACAGGTGAGCTGGGGGTGCTCTGCAATGAGGGCTATGTGCACAGTTCCTGTGTGCCCAGCCCTGTCACGGTACCTGCAAGGGTAGCTCTGTATCCTGGGAGGGGCCTGACTACGATAGCCCCGTGGGCTGGGGTGGGGGTGGGGTACCTGCCCAGGTGAGCTCCATATTCTGGGATTGGTCTGACCACGAGAGCCCCATGGGCTGCTGGGGACCTGGTAAAGGATGTCAGGACAGTCAGTGAAGCCACCGAGGATATACCTCCAGCTGCTCCTAATTCCTACACCCTGCTGGTCATTCTACCAACCACCAGGACATGGTATTCTGTATTAGTCTTCAATGATGCCTTCTTTTGTATTCCATTAGTCCCAGAGTCACAAGAAATTTTGGCTTGTGAGTGGCAGGACTCAACATACAACTAAAACAATACTTCCGGGCCGTCTTGCCCCAAGGGTGCAAAAATTCCCACACCATCTTTGGGGAAAGCTTAGCTAAAGACCTAAAAGTTCTACCTCTGGGAAAGGAAACCCTCCTTCAGTACGCAGACGACATTCTGATCGCCAGCCCTACTAAGGAGGCCTCTGAACTACCAAGCCAATAAAGGATAGAAGTTGTCCAAGAAAAAGCTCAAATATCACAGACTGCGGTGACCTGCCTGGGCTTCGTTCTCACAGAAGGTCGGAGAAGCCCATCCCAGGAAAGGGAAGAAACCATTTTCAGCCTTACCCCTTTCTAAAACTAGAAGACAGCTTAGGGGTTCCTGGGGAGGCCAGGGTTTGCTGCTTCTGGATCCCTAACTACAGTCTACTAGCTGGGCCTCTATATGAAACACTGAAAGGAAAAGATGATGATCCTTTTGAATAGAATCCAGAAGTGGCCTTTCAAGAATGGAAAGAGTAGTCAATTCAGACCCTTGCCCTGGAACTCCCTAATTTAGCTAAACCCTTTGACCTTTACATTCCCGGTGAAAGGTGAATCGCCATTGGAGAATTAGTGCAAAAACTGGGACCACTTGAAATGGAACAATGCAAGAATGCCATCCAGGTAGGATAAACTACGGGCACCAAGGGGCTTGGCCCACTGCCACATCTGGCCAAGATACTGGCGGTATCTAAAAACCTGGAAATCAGCAGCCCCAAAGGCCACCTCCCTCCTAAGGGAAAAGGACCCCACGTGGTGATCCTAACCACCAACCATGCCCTGAAGTTGCAGGGTTCGCTCCGTGGGCACACCAACCTCGAGTGAGGAGGCCCTCCAACTCCAACATCCAGAGAGATAACCGGGGGCAACAGGGCACCATGACGACTCATGTGAACATCACTTGACCTGGAGTTTCTCTCATAAAACAACAAGAGTGTGTCCCAAAAGAGTAGACTACTGCTTGCAGGATTTACTGCACCCAGAGGGGAGCTAATAATCTTGGCGGGGGAACCGTATATCACACTGTCACCATAGAAAAGCCTACAGACACCGTGATGATGGTGGCCAATAAGACCAGCTGGACTCCTGTTTACTTCAAAAGGCTGTTGACTCAGTGGCCATCATGGTCCTTGATCACCACTGACCCTGGACTGTCCGGGAGTTGAGCAGGCAGGGCTCTCACACCTGGTGCTGTTTGTACGTTAATTCAGGGGCCTAATTGAAGAAAGCGCAGACTACTGGTCAGAGCATCTAGGCTGGCAGAAACGGTCAGCCTAAGGTGGCTGAACAAATGTGGGGCGGGGTGAAACCGGCCCCCACAGCGTCTCTGCACATCTCTTTCCTGGACCCTTAAAGGTCATTAGAATCTATAACACTTCCAATGCTGGTGCTCAGGTGGACGAGCAGGGAGGCAGGGGGCCTGGGGACAATCAACGTCACCTGGAGGCTGCTGGGGAGAAGCTCTGACCCTCGTCCCCGGGTATGAGGGCTCCCAACTCAGCACTCAGCAGTTACAGAAGAAGGGTCTGCACCCTCAGCACACCAAGAATGAGGAACGGGACAAAAGGCAGAGGAGGGGTTTGTCCCCAGCAAAGCCCATTAAAAATCCCTGGGAGATAAAAATAGAATCTGGGCAATAAAGTCAAGTCTAACCTTTTTTATCCTTTGTGCTTTGTCTAATTTCATGTGCTCCTAGGGTCCCGCATGCAGAGGTTCCACACCTGGCACTTCAGACCAGATTTCCTAGTGCAGAATGGCTGGGACGACACCTCAGCTCCTGGGGCCCAGTGCAGACTCCGCGATATAGAGCCTGAGCTGCAGCCAACCCGGCCCTCGAGAGCTCCGCCCCCTCCCTCCCACTGACTCTGACAGGATCTCTACACAGCAGCCCAGCCCACAGCCCACGGGGTAGTGCATGCTCTCACCTCTCCATTCTCTGATCAAAATATAAAGTTTCCTTTGCTTGTGAACCAAACTCAGTCTTGATCTGTTGGCCCCAATGACACTGGGCAGGGGGACACTTGTTGGGGTCCACTCTGGAGGATCAGTAACAGAAATTGAGACTATTGTAACCTCAATGAACAGATGTGTGAGCCAAACTGTAGTTAACATAGAACAGTGTATAAGGCTCAGGTAAAATAAGATGTTTCTAACACTTCCATTTGATATTTCCATCACTTTATTATAAGCAAGTTCAGTGAAAAGGTTTGTCTTATTTGTCAGGTCAATATTAGAGAAACGAAGTGATTTCTTTCCAAGGATGTACATCTAATAATCTTGGTTAAAGCTTCAATCTTGTTTTAAATGCTTTTCCATTGAAAATGATACCTCTCTTTCAGCTCCCCCATTTCTGAGAAGTATAAAATCTTATAATTTATTATTACCAAAGGGGAAAGGTGGGAGGAGGGATAAATTAACAGTTTGGGATTAACACATACACACTGCTATGTATAAAATAGATCATCAACAAGGAACTACTGTATAGCACAGGGAACTACACTCAACATTTTGCTATAACCTATAAGGGGAAATAATCTGAAAAAGAATAGATATTTTTATTGACATCATCTATCAATGACAGTTAAAGTGTAACCTAAGGGAAGCTGGTGGTGAGTGCTTCTGACCCTGAAGACTTCAATCATCTAAAGTTTGGACTCTGCCTACTTCCCAAGGCCCTTAATGAACATATGTGTAGCCATAGCTTAAAAAATTTCCCAGTTTGTGTTTCGGGGAGACACTGATTTTGAAAAAGCCCTGGTGTTCTCCTTACATGAATGGGACTCTTCCTACTGCTAAAACATGTCTGTCACACCCAGAGGATGGTATACCATCTGATCGGGAAGAGTTTGGAAAAGGCATCTCATCTCCTCATCTCCTGGTGCTCGGGTTCACCCCTCCAGCGTCTTTACTAACAGTCTCCCCACTTGGAGATGTCAGCACTGTCAACATCCTGTTGTGTACAGTTTGGAATTTGTCCAGAGGATGAAGCGGAAGGATGAGGAACAATGAGAGACAAGTTCTAGGTGTTCAGACAGGCACATGTCACTTTAATTTCCAATCAGGAAGATGAAATGACCAAAGGCTAGGGTTGCCCATGGAAACAGTATAGGGCTTGAGGAAATCCCGCTGCTTTGTGGCCAGTTCCCATAAACACAAGTTGAACAATGGAACTCAGGGACAGTAAAATTCATGAAACTGCAGAGTTGAAAATATCCATCACTGAAAAATGTCTTGAGGAAAGTCAGAGAAAAGGACTTGTAAGCAAGGGAGAATGGCAGGAAAGGGATTTGAGGAGGTAGAAAGGACTCGCCATTAAGCACAAGAAAAGGAGCTGAACATTGCCAACATTGCAGTTGGCCAAAAAGGGTGTATGCGTTTTTTTCTGTATATATTCAAGAAAAGGGCATACACTTTTTTAGCCAAGCAAACAGGTGGGCACTGGAAGTCAATACTACAAAAGATATCACTTCGCATCAGTCAGAAGAGCCATCCTCATAAAGCGTAAACAACAGAAATGCAGGACAGGGCAAGGAGAAGAGGGAGCCCTGTGAGACTTATAGTGGAAATGTATATTGCCAACAGCCATTCTGGAGAAGTGTATTGTGTTTACTAAAGCATCTAAAAAATGAGCTACAGAGCATAGGGCACTTGCACTCATGGGCGTATATCTTGGGAAAAACAAAAATTGAGAGGACACAGGCACCCCAATGTTTACCCCCTCTCTGTTTAAAAGATCCTCAACTAGGATATAACTTAAATGTCTCTGGAGAGAAAAAATGGATAGAGATGTGGTACTTAGGTAGAGTGGAATATTATTCAGCCTGGAAATCAATGAAATATGGCCAGTTGTAACAACTCCGGAGGAGTTACATATGATCTTTCTAAGTGACATAATTCAAAAAGAAAAAGACACATATCATAAGATATCACTTAAAGGTGGAATCCAAAATGGCTACACATGAAATAAATTACAAAACAAAAACATAGTCAAATATGTAGAAAACACGCATAAGGCTGCTAAACGGGAAAGGTGGGGAGGGGTGAGGCATCATCCAGGAAGTTGAAATTAACAAAGATACCATTCCAAATACCAAACTGATAATCAACAAGGCTTACACGGTAGCTAAAAGAACTGCACTCAGCACACTCAAGTCACCGGAAAAGAATATATACGACTGGTAAGAATCTGAAAAAGAATTTACTGATGTCTCTCTGTACGTGAATCAAGTGGATGTACAGCAGCAAGAAACAGAGCTTTGAAAATCAGCTGTAACCAATATAGTAATAAATTGAAAAAAATAAATGACAGAGAGACAGAGAAAACCTCTTACAACTTTTCCTCAGGGACGGTGATGCAACATGGATTGAACACATCTAGACCCACAGCAGGATGAGACATAAGGCTGGAAACTGTTTGCACTAAGAGAAATGTGAGGTTGGGTGAGGAAATGCACACCCTTTAAAGTAATACTACCTGGTACCCATTCAATGGGTCCCAAATCTGCAGGTTCAAGGGATCTTCCTACAGCTAAAACATGCATGGAAAACCCAGAGGACTGTACACCATGTGATCGGGAGATGTGTCTAAAATGCAGCTCATTTATCCTCTCCTGGTGCTCCTGTTCACCGTTCCAGCCACGTTACTTAGAATCTGCCCACTTGGAGAATCAGCACATTTCAACTTCTGTTTCACACATTTTGCAAATTGTGAGGAGGATGAACGGGAAGAGGGGGAACCAATGAGAGAATAGTTGTAGGGGTTTGGACGGGCACATATCACTCTAATTTCCCATTAAGAATAAGAATTGAAAAAAGGCTCAGCCCGCCTCACCGGAGCCAAAATAGGGCCTGAAGCAATCCTGCGGGTTTGAGGCCAGCTCACAAAAGAGCAACTTAAAAAATGGAGCTCAGGGTCACTGCAATTCACAAACCTGCAGAGTTATAAATGAAAACTAACGTCCAAAACTATGTTGAGGTAAGGCAAAGAAGAGGATCTGAATGCAAGACAGAATTGCAAGAAACAGATTTCAAGAGATAGATTGGACTCGTCTTTAAAGCACATGAAAAGCGGCAGAATTTCGACAATGATGCAGTTGGCCCAAAAGGGCGTAGGCGTTTTTCCTGATTATATCCAGGAAAAAACGCATACGCACTTTATGGGCAACGAAGCAAGCAAGCAATGCAAATGTGCACAACAAAGAAGTCTCATTTCCCACCGGTCAAAAGGGCCATCCTAAAAAATTGTAAAAACCAGAAATGCAGGACAGGCCATGGAGAACAGGGAGCCTTTATACGCTGATGGGCAGTGTGTGAACTGCCGAGAGCCACTCTGGAGAAGTGTATGGTGGTTCCTAAATCATCTAAAAAACAGAGCTACAGAGCATAGGACACTTCCAATCATGGGAGTATATCTAGGGAAGTCTAAAAATCAACAAGACACAAGCACACCACAGTTTAGGGCTACTCTGTTTACAAGAACCTCAACTTCAGTACACCTTAAATATCCCAGGAAAGAGAACAATGGATAAAGAAGATGTGGTACTTATGTACAATGGAATATCTCTTCACCATGAAATCAAGGTAATAAGGCTAGTAGAAGGATAAAGAGTGGATTTAGGTCCGATAATACTACTTGAAATAAGTCAAACAGAAAAAGAAACATATCATAAGATATCACTTATAGAGGGAGGGTAAATATGGCTGCACAAGAAATGAATTACAGAACAGAACAGTGTCTCACATTTAGAAAACACACTTATGTCAGCTTAAGGGGAAAGGAGAGGTGGGGTGATGCATAAAACCAGAGTTTGAAATTAGCACAGATACCGTTCAATAAACCAAAAAGATATTAGACAAGATCTACACCTTGCTCAATGAACTGGCCTCAACACACCCTATACACCGCAGAGAAATATATCTGAGTAATAAGAATCTTAAAACCCATGTATTGATATATCTACATAAGGGAATCAAGTATGTGCAGAGCGGCACAAACACAGCAGTGAAAATGAGCTAAACCCCATTATAGAAATAAATTTTAAAAACAAAATGCAGAAACAATGAAAGAGAGAAAAATTCTTACAAAATTTGCTCAGGGGCTGTGATGCAACCTGGATTGACCACATATAAACCCACAGCTGGATAAGACATAAGGCTGCACACTTGGGGCTGAGAGGATTGGTGAGCTTTGGTGAGCAACTGCCAAAAGTTTAATGCAATACTTCATGCTACTCATTCCAAGGGTCCCAAAACTCCAGGTTGAAGGGAATCTTCCTACAGCTAAACCATGCTTGGGAAACCCAGCGACTGGTATACCATATGATCGGGAAAGGTTTCTAAAACACACCTCATTTTTCCTCTCCTGGGGCTCCAGATCGACATTCCAGCCGCTTTACTAACAATATGCCCACATGGAGAGTCAATGCCTTTAAGTTCTGGTATCGCACAGTCTGCAGTTAGTGCGGAGGATGAATGGGAATAGGGGGAACCAGTGAGAAACTAGCTGTAGCAGTTTCAATGGGCACATGTCACTCTAATTTCACATCAGTAAGAAGAATAAACCAAAGGCACAGCAAGGTGCCCCAGAAGAAGAATAGGGCCTGAAGGAATCCTGTGGTTATGAGGCAAGATCACAAAAATAAGAGCTGAAAAATGGAGCTAAGGGCCACTGCAATTCAAAAACCTGCAGAGTTATAAAGGCCAACTATTTTCAAAAAATATAGTGAGATAAGGCTATGAAGAGGCATTGAAAGCAAGGCACAATTGCAGGAAACCGATTTCAGGAGGTAGACTGGAATTGCATTTAAAGCATAGGAAAAGAGGCAGAACGTCGACAATGATGCACTTGGCCAAAGAGGACTTATGTGTTTTTTCCTGAATATATTCAGGAAAAAATGCATACGCACTTTTTGACCAATCAAGCAAGCTTGCAAAAGAAATCTGCACTACAATGAAGTCTCACTTCACCCGGGTCAAAAGGGCCATCTGAAAAAAGTGTAAAATCCAGAAAGGCAGGACAGGCCATGGAGAACTGGGAGCCTTGTTATGCTGATGGGCGGGATGAAAATTGCCAACAGCCACTCGGGAGAAGTGTATGGTGTTTCCTGAAATATGTAAAAAACAAAGCAACAGAGCCTAGGGCACTTCCACTTATGGTCCTATAGCCTAGGGAAATTAAAATCAAAAAGACACAGCCACCCCAAAGTTTGGGACGGCTCTGTTTACAAGAACCTCGTTTACGGTACAAGTTCAATATCGCAGAAAGCGAAAAATGGATAAAGAAGTTGTGGTACTTACGTACAATGCAATATCACTCAGCAATGACATCTATGTCATCAGACCCGTAGCAGCATAATGAGTGGATTCAGGTATAATGATTCTAACTGAAATAAGTCACACAGAAAAAGAAACATCATAAGATATCACTAATACATGGAATGTAAAGTTGGCGACACAGGAACTGGATTACATAACAGAACAGTGTCTCAAATTTAGATAACCAACTTATGCTTGCTTAAGGGGAAAGGTGAGTTGGGGTGCTGCATAAAACCAGAGATTGAAATGAGCACAGATAAAGTTCCTTAAGCCAAATATGTAATAGACAAGAGCTACTCCTTGCTCAACGAAATGGACTCAACACCCCATATTAAACGCCTAAGAATGTAGCTGACTAATAAGTATCTTAAAACTTATGGATTGCTATGTCTCCGAAAGAGAATCAAGCATGTGTACAGGGGCATAAACGCAGCAGTGATAGGATTGGAGAGGTTCGGTGAGCAAATGAAGACCCTTTGAAGTCATATTGCATGGTACCCTTTCCACAGGTCTCAACTCTCCAGGTTTAAGGGATTCTTCCTTCGGCTAAAACATACATGTGGAACCCAGAGTATGATCAACCGTGTGATCGGGAGACGTATTCCAATATTTCTCAGTTGTCGTCCCCTGGTACTCGGGTGCAACATTCCAGACGCTTTACTAACACTCTCCCGAGTTGGAGAGTCAGTGCCTTTAACCTCTTGTTTGGCCCAGTTTGCAATTTCTGCGGAAGATGAACTGGAATAGGGAGAACCAATGAGAGACTAGCTGGAGGTGTCTGGACGGGCAAATTTAACTCTCATTTCCCACCAGGAAGAGGAATTAACCAAAGGCTCAGCGTGCCGTGCCGGAACCAGATTAGGGCCTGAAGCAATCCTGCGGTGTTGCGGCCAGCTCACAAGAAAGCGAGTTGAAGAAAGGAGCTCAGGGGCACTGTAATTCACAAACCTGCAGAGTTATAAATGACAGCTCTCGTCCAAAAATATACTGAAGTAAGGCTGCCAAGAGGGCTTGAAATCGGGGCAGAATTGCAGGAAACCGATTTCAGGAGGTAGACTGGAATTGCATTTAAAGCATAGGAAAAGAGGCAGAACGTCGACAATGATGCACTTGGCCAAAAAGGGCGTATGCGTTTTTTCCTGAATATATTCAGGAGAAAACGCATACGCCCTTTTTGGCCAACCAAGCAAGCTTGCAAAGGAAATCTGCACTACAATGAAGTCTCACTTCCCCCAGGTCAAAAGGGCCATCTGAAAAAAGTGTAAAATTCAAAAAGGCAGGACAGGCCATGGAGAACTGGGAGCCTTGTTATGCTGATGGGCGGGATGTATATTGCCAACAGCCACTCTGGAGAAGTGTATGGTGTTTCCTGAAACATCTAAAAAACAAAGCAACAGAGCCTAGGGCACTTCCACTTATAGCCCTATAGCTTAGGGAAATTAAAATCAAAAAGACACAGCCACCCCAAAGTTTGGGATGGCTCTGTTTACAAGAACCTCGTTTATGGGACAAGTTCAATATCGCAGAAAGTGAAAAATGGATAAAGAAGTTGTGGTACTTACGTACAATGCAATATCACTCAGCAATGAAGTCTATGTCATCAGGCCCGTAGCAGCATAATGAGTGGATTCAGGTATGATGATTCTAACTGAAATAAGTCACACAGAAAAAGAAACATCATAAGATATCACTAATACACGGAATGTAAACTTGGCGACACAGGAACTAGATTACAAAACAGAACAGGGTCTCAAATTTAGAAAACCAACTTATGCTTGCTTAAGGAGAAAGGCGAGTTGGGGTGCTACATAAAACCAGAGATTGAAATGAGCACAGATAAAGTTCCTTAAGCCAAATATGGAATAGACAAGAGCTACTCCTTGCTCAACGAAATGGACTCAAAACCCCATATTAAACGCCTAAGAATGTACCTGACTAGTAAGTATCTTAAAACCTATAGATCGCTATGTCTCTGAAAGAGAATCAAGCGTGTGTACAGGGGCATAAACGCAGCAGTGATAGGATTGGAGAGGTTCGGTGAGCAAATGTAGACCCTTTGAAGTCATATTGCATGGTACCCATTCCACGGGTCTCAACTCTCCAGGTTTAAGGGATTCTTCCTTCAGCTAAATCATGCATGTGGAACCCGGAGTATGATCAACCGTGTGATCGAGAGACATGTTCCAATCTGTCTCAGTTCTCGTCCCCTGGTACTCAGGTGCAACATTCCAGACGCTTTACTAACACTCTCCCGACTTGGAGAGTCAGTGCCTTTAACCTCCTGTTTGGCCCAGTTTGCAATTTCTGCGGAAGATGAACAGGAATAGGGAGAACCAATGAGAGACTAGCTGGAGGTGTCTGGACGGGCAAATTTCACTCTCATTTCCCACCACGAAGAGGAATTAACCAAAGGTTCAGCGTGCAATGCCAGAACAAGATTAGGGCCTGAAGCAATCCTGCGGTCTTGCGGCCAGCTCACAAGAAAGCGAGTTGAAGAAAGGAGCTCAGGGGCACTGTAATTCACTAACCTGCAGAGTTATAAATGACAGGTCTCGTCCAAAAATATACTGAAGTAAGGCTGCCAAGAGGACTTGAAAGCGGGGCAGAATTGCAGGAAACCGATTTCAGGAGGTAGACTGGAATTGCATTTAAAGCATAGGAAAAGAGGCAGAACGTCGACAGTGATGCACTTGGCCAAAAAGGGCGTATGCGTTTTTTCCTGAATATATTCAGGAAAAAACGCATACGCCCTTTTTGGCCAACCAAGCAAGCTTGCAAAGGAAATCTGCACTACAATGAAGTCTCACTTACCCCCGGTCAAAAGGGCCATCTGAAAAAAGTGTAAAATCCAGAAAGGCATTACAGGCCATGGAGAACTGGGAGCCTTGTTATGCTGATGGGCGGGATGTAAGTTGCCAACAGCCACTCTGGAGAAGTGTATGGTGTTTCCTGAAACATCTAAAAAACAAAGCAACAGAGCCTAGGGCACTTCCACTTATGGTCCTATAGCTTAGGGAAATTAAAATCAAAAAGACACAGCCACCCCAAAGTTTGGGACGGCTCTGTTTACAAGAACCTCGTTTACAGTACAAGTTCAATATTGCAGAAAGTGAAAAATGGATAAAGAAGTTGTGGTACTTACATACAATGCAATATCACTCAGCAATGAAATCTATGTCATCAGGCCCGTAGCAGCATAATGAGTAGATTCAGGTATGATGATTCTAACTGAAATAATTCACACAGAAAAAGAAACATCATAAGATATCACTAATACACAGAATGTAAACTTGGCTACACAGGAACTGGATTACAAAACAGAACAGGGTCTCCAATTTAGAAAACCAACTTATGCTTGCTTAAGGGGAAAGGTGAGTTGGGGTGCTGCATAAAACCAGAGATTGAAATGAGCACAGATAAAGTTCCTTAAGCAAAATATGAAATAGACAAGAGCTACTCCTTGCTCAACGAAATGGACTCAACACCCCATATTAAACGACTAAGAATGTACCTGACTTGTAAGTATCTTAAAACCTATGGATTGCTTGTCTCCAAAAGAGAATCAAGCATGTGTACAGGGGCATAAACGCAGCAGTGATAGGATTGGAGAGGTTCGGTGAGCAAATGAAGACCCTTTGAAGTCATATTGCATGGTACCCATTCCACGGGTCTCAACTCTCCAGGTTTAAGGGATTCTTCCTTCAGCTAAAACATGCATGTGGAACCCAGAGTATGATCAACCGTGTGATCGGGAGACGTGTTCCAGTATGTCTAATTTCTTGTCCCCTGGTACTCGGGTGCAACATTCCAGACCCTTTACTAACACTCTCCCGACTTGGAGAGTCAGTGCCTTTAACCTCCTGTTTGGCCCAGTTTGCAATTTCTGCGGAACATGAACAGGAATAGGGAGAAACAATGAGAGACTAGCTGGATGTGTCTGGACGGGCAAATTTAACTCTCATTTCCCACCAGGAAGAGGAATTAACCAAAGGCTCAGCGTGCCGTGCCGGAACCAGATTAGGGCCTGAAGCAATCCTGCGGTGTTGCGGGCAGCTCACAAGAAAGTGAGTTAAAGAAAGGAGCCCAGGGGCACTGTAATTCACAAACCTGCAGAGTTATAAATGACAGCTATCGTCCAAAAATATACTGAAGTAAGGCTGCCAAGAGGACTTGAAAGCGGGGCAGAATTGCAGGAAACCGATTTCAGGAGGTAGACTGGAATTGCATTTAAAGCATAGGAAAAGAGGCAGAACGTCGACAATGATGCACTTGGCCAAAAAGGGCGTATGGGTTTTTTCCTGAATATATTCAGGAAAAAACGCATACGCCCTTTTTGGACAACCAAGCAAGCTTGCAAAGGAAATCTGCACTACAATGAAGTCTCACTTCCCCCCGGTCAAAAGGGCCATCTGAAAAAAGTGTAAAATCCAGAAAGGCAGGACAGGCCATGGAGAACTGGGAGCCTTGTTATGCTGATGGGCGGGATGTAAATTGCCAACAGCCACTCGGGAGAAGTGTATGGTGTTTCCTGAAACATCTACAAAACAAAGCAACAGAGCCTAGGGCACTTCCACTTATGGTCCTATAGCTTAGGGAAATTAAAATCAAAAAGACACAGCCACCCCAAAGTTTGGGACGACTCTGTTTACAAAAACCTCGTTTACGGTACAAGTTCAATATCGCAGAAAGTGAAAAATGGATAAAGAATTTGTGGTACTTACGTACAATGCAATATCACTCAGCCTTGACATCTATGTCATCAGGCCTGTAGCAGCATAATGAGTGGATTCAGGTATAATGATTCTAACTGAAATAAGTCACACAGAAAAAGAAACATCATAAGATATCACTAATACACGGAATGTAAACTTGGCTACACAGAACTGGATTACAAAACAGAACAGGGTCTCAAATTTAGAAAACCAACTTATGCTTGCTTAAGGGCAAAGGTGAGTTGGGGTGCTGCATAAAATCAGAGATTGAAATGAGCACAGATAAAGTTCCTTAAGCCAAATATGTAATAGACAAGAGCTACTCCTTGCTCAACTAGATGGACTCAACACCCCATATTAAATGCCTAAGAATGTACCTGACTATTAAGTATCTTAAAACCTATGGATTTCTATGTCTCTGAAAGAGAATCAAGCGTGTGTACAGGGGCATAAATGCAGCAGTGATAGGATTGGTGAGGTTCGGTGAGCAAATGAAGACCCTTTGAAGTCATATCGCATGGTACCCATTCCACGGGTCTCAACTCTCCAGGTTTAAGGGATTCTTCCTTCAGCGAAAGCATGCATGTGGAACCCAGAGTATGATCAACCGTGTGATCGGGAGACGTGTTCCAATATGTCTCAGTTCTCGTCCCCTGGTACTCGGGTGCAACATTCCAGACGCTTTAGTAACACTCTCCCGACTTGGAGAGTCAGTGTCTTTAACCTCCTGTTTGGCCCAGTTTGCAATTTCTGCGGAAGATGAACAAGAATAGGGAGGACCAATGAGAGACTAGCTGGAGGTGTCCGGACGGGCAAATTTAACTCTCATTACCCACCAGTAAGAGGAGTTAAACAAAGGCTCAGCATGCCGTGCCAGAACCAGATTAGGCCCTGAAGCAATCCTGCGGTGTTGTGGCCAGCTCACAAGAAAGCGAGTTGAAGAAAGGAGCTCAGGGGCACTGTAATTCACAAACCTGCAGAGTTATAAATGACAGCTATCGTCCAAAAATATACTGAAGTAAGGCTGCCAAGAGGACTTGAAAGCGGGGCAGAATTGCAGGAAACCGATTTCAGGAGGTAGACTGGAATTGCATTTAAAGCATAGGAAAAGAGGCAGAACGTCGACAATGATGCACTTGGCCAAAAAGGGCGTATGGGTTTTTTCCTGAATATATTCAGGAAAAAACGCATACGCCCTTTTTGGCCAACCAAGCAAGCTTGCAAAGGAAATCTGCACTACAATGAAGTCTCACTTCCCCCCGGTCAAAAGGGCCATCTGAAAAAAGTGTAAAATCCAGAAAGGCAGGACAGGCCATGGAGAACTGGGAGCCTTGTTATGCTGATGGGCGGGAAGTAAATTGCCAACAGCCACTCAGGAGAAGTGTATGGTGTTTCCTGAAACATCTACAAAACAAAGCAACAGAGCCTAGGGCACTTGCACTTATGGCCCTATAGCTTAGGGAAATTAAAATCAAAAAGACACAGCCACCCCAAAGTTTGGGACGGCTCGGTTTACAAGAAACTCATTTATGGAACAAGTTCAATATCGCAGAAAGTGAAAAATGGATAAAGAAGTTGTGGTACTTACGTACAATGCAATATCACTCAGCAATGAAGTCTATGTCATCAGGCCCGTAGCAGCATAATGAGTGGATTCAGGTATGATGATTCTAACTGAAATAAGTCACACAGAAAAAGAAACATCATAAGATATCACTAATACACGGAATGTAAACTTGGCGACACAGGAACTAGATTACAAAACAGAACAGGGTCTCAAATTTAGAAAACCAACTTATGCTTGCTTAAGGAGAAAGGTGAGTTGGGGTGCTGCATAAAACCAGAGATTGAAATGAGCACAGATAAAGTTCCTTAAGCCAAATATGGAATAGACAAGAGCTACTCCTTGCTCAACGAAATGGACTCAAAACCCCATATTAAACGCCTAAGAATGTACCTGACTAGTAAGTATCTTAAAACCTATAGATCGCTATGTCTCTGAAAGAGAATCAAGCGTGTGTACAGGGGCATAAACGCAGCAGTGATAGGATTGGAGAGGTTCGGTGAGCAAATGAAGACCCTTTGAAGTCATATTGCATGGTACCCATTCCACGGGTCTCAACTCTCCAGGTTTAAGGGATTCTTCCTTCAGCTAAATCATGCATGTGGAACCCGGAGTATGATCAACCGTGTGATCGAGAGACGTGTTCCAATCTGTCTCAGTTCTCGTCCCCTGGTACTCAGGTGCAACATTCCAGACGCTTTACTAACACTCTCCCGACTTGGAGAGTCAGTGCCTTTAACCTCCTGTTTGGCCCAGTTTGCAATTTCTGCGGAAGATGAACAGGAATAGGGAGAACCAATGAGAGATTAGCTGGAGGTGTCTGGACGGGCAAATTTCACTCTCATTTCCCACCACTAAGAGGAATTAACCAAAGGTTCAGCGTGCAATGCCAGAACAAGATTAGGGCCTGAAGCAATCCTGCGGTCTTGCGGCCAGCTCACAAGAAAGCGAGTTGAAGAAAGGAGCTCAGGGGCACTGTAATTCACAAACCTGCAGAGTTATAAATGACAGGTCTCGTCCAAAAATATACTGAAGTAAGGCTGCCAAGAGGACTTGAAAGCGGGGCAGAATTGCAGGAAACCGATTTCAGGAGGTAGACTGGAATTGCATTTAAAGCATAGGAAAAGAGGCAGAACGTCGACAGTGATGCACTTGGCCAAAAAGGCCGTATGCGTTTTTTCCTGAATATATTCAGGAAAAAACGCATACGCCCTTTTTGGCCAACCAAGCAAGCTTGCAAAGGAAATCTGCACTACAATGAAGTCTCACTTCCCCCCGGTCAAAAGGGCCATCTGAAAAAAGTGTAAAATCCAGAAAGGCAGGACAGGCCATGGAGAACTGGGAGCCTTGTTATGCTGATGGGCGGGATGTAAGTTGCCAACAGCCACTCTGGAGAAGTGTATGGTGTTTCCTGAAACATCTAAAAAACAAAGCAACAGAGCCTAGGGCACTTCCACTTATGGTCCTATAGCTTAGGGAAATTAAATTCAAAAAGACACGGCCACCCCAAAGTTTGGGACGGCTCTGTTTACAAGAACCTCGTTTACGGTACAAGTTCAATATCGCAGAAAGTGAAAAATGGATAAAGAAGTTGTGGTACTTATGTACAATGCAATATCACTCAGCAATGAAATCTATGTCATCAGGCCCATAGCAGCATAATGAGTGGATTCAGGGTATGATGATTCTAACTGAAATAATTCACACAGAAAAAGAAACATCATAAGATATCACTAATACACAGAATGTAAACTTGGCTACACAGGAACTGGATTACAAAACAGAACAGGGTCTCCAATTTAGAAAACCAACTTATGCTTGCTTAAGGGGAAAGGTGAGTTGGGGTGCTGCATAAAACCAGAGATTGAAATGAGCACAGATAAAGTTCCTTAAGCAAAATATGAAATAGACAAGAGCTACTCCTTGCTCAACGAAATGGACTCAACACCCCATATTAAACGACTAAGAATGTACCTGACTAGTAAGTATCTTAAAACCTATGGATTGCTTGTCTCCAAAAGAGAATCAAGCGTGTGTACAGGGGCATAAATGCAGCAGTGATAGGATTGGAGAGGTTCGGTGAGCAAATGAAGACCCTTTGAAGTCATATTGCATGGTACCCATTCCACGGGTCTCAACTCTCCAGGTTTAAGGGATTCTTCCTTCAGCTAAATCATGCATGTGGAACCCAGAGTATGATCAACCATGTGATCGGGAGACGTGTTCCAGTATGTCTCATTTCTTGTCCCCTGGTACTCGGGTGCAACATTCCAGATGCTTTACTAACACTCTCCCAACTTGGAGAGTCAGTGCCTTTAACCTCCTGTTTGGCCCATTTTGCAATTTCTGCGGAAGATGAACAGGAATAGGGAGAACCAATGAGAGACTAGCTGGAAGTGTCTGGACGGGCAAATTTAACTCTCATTTCCCACCAGGAAGAGGAATTAACCAAAGGATCAGCGTGCTGTGCCGGAACCAGATTAGGGCCTGAAGCAATCCTGCGGTGTTGCGGCCAGCTCACAAGACAGCGAGTTGAAGAAAGGAGCTCAGGGGCACTGTAATTCACAAACCTGCAGAGTTATAAATGACAGCTATCGTCCAAAAATATACTGAAGTAAGGCTGCCAAGAGGACTTGAAAGCGGTTCAGAATTGCAGGAAAACGATTTCAGGAGGTAGACTGGAATTGTATTTAAAGCATAGGAAAAGAGGCAGAACGCCGACAATGATGCACTTGGCCAAATAGGACGTATGCGTTTTTTCCTGAATATATTCAGGAAAAAATGCATACGCCCTTTTTGGCCAACCAAGCAAGCTTGCAAAGGAAATCTGCACTACAATGAAGTCTCACTTCCCCCCGGTCAAAAGGGCCATCTGAAAAAAGTGTAAAATCCAGAAAGGCAGGACAGGCCATGGAGAACTGGGAGCCTTGTTATGCTGATGGGCGGGATGTAAATTGCCAACAGCCACTCCGGAAAAGTGTATGGTGTTTCCTGAAACATCTAAAAAACAAAGCAACAGAGCCTAGGGCACTTCCACTTATGGTCCTATAGCTTAGGGAAATTAAAATCAAAAAGACACAGCCACCCGAAAAATTGGGACGGCTCTGTTTACAGGAACCTCTTCTGCAGCACAAGTTAAATATGCCAGAGAGCAAATAATGGATAAAGAAGTTGCAGTACTTACGTACAACAGAATACCTCTCAGCAATGAAAACTATGTCACCAGGCCCGTACCAGCCTAATGAGTAGATTGAGGCATGGTGATTCTAAGTGAAAAAAGTCACACAGAAAAAGAAACATCATAAGGTACCACTAATACATGGAATGAGAACTTGGCTACACATGAACTGAATTACAAAACAGAACAGGCTCTCATGTTTAGAAAACCAACTTATGCTTGCTTAAGGGGGAAGGTGAGTTGGGGTGCTGCATAAAACCAGAGTTTGAAATTAGCACAGATACCGTTCCATAAGCTAAATATGTAATAGACAAGACCTACCCCTTACTCAAGGAAATGGACTCAACAATGAGGTATCACCTCACACCTGGTAGAATGGGCATCATCAGAAAATCTACAAACAAAAAATGCTGGAAAGGGTGTGGAGAAAAGGAACCCTCTTCCACTATTGTTGGGTATATAAATTGATACAGTCACTATGGAGAACAACATGGAGTTTCTTAAGAAACTAACAGTAGAATTACCATATGATACAGCAATCCCAGTTCTGGACATATACCCAGACAAAACCATAAATCAAAAAGAGACATTCAGCGCAATGTTCATTGCCTCACTCTTTACAATATCGAGGTAATGGAAGCAACCTAAATGCCCACAGACAGACGAATGCATAAAGCAGTGGTACATATATAAAATGGAATATTACTAAGCCATGAAAAGGAATGAAATTGGGTCATTTGTAGAGACGTCGATGGATCTAGAGACTGTCATACAGAGTGAAGTAAGTCAGAAAGAGAAAAACAAATCTTGTATATTCATGCATATATGTGGAACCTAGAAAAACTGTACAGATTAACCATTTTGCAAGGCATAAATAGAGCAACACATGTAGACAACAAACGTATGGACAACAAGGGGGAAAGCTGTTGGGGGGGTTGGTGGTGGGAGGAGTTGTGAGACTGGGATTGGCATGTATACATTTATATGTATAAAATAGATAACCAATAAGAACCTGCTGTATAAAAATATAAAATAAAATTCAAAATTAAAAAGAAATAAAATTTAAAAAATAAAACAGAAAAAACAATTATTCCTTTCACATACATGTATTTATATGAATAAATTATTTCCATGCTTATATCTGTAAATACAAAAAAGAGGAATAAAATCTACCTTGAACCAAAAACGAAAAAGAGAAAAAAAACACAGAACCCACCAGTTCCACAGAGGAAAACCGTATCAGGGCACTTGCTCCAGTTGTAAACAATTCTGAAGTTGGTCAGTGGTGGGGAATCGTCTCCCATTCAGCCAGCAGCCCCCATGCAACAAGCGTCCTCATTGAAAAGCTGGGGCACCGTGCCGAGGCATCTGTGAGTAAACGTGAGCTGAGCCCCAGGCCAGTTGCTGCTGAACTATTCCCACCCGTCCCAGGTAAAACACCTGAATATATACAAGGACTTGAAAGCCTAGAGGAAGGGCCATAGAGCCACACGAGTGACAGCATACCGGCCGACTTGGTGCCTGCAGGCCAGCCAGGATGGTCCTGGCCCTGGGTGCTCTTCTGGAAGATTTCCATTTCCCTGCCTGAGATACCCGTCCTGTCCCTGCCCCCACTGCTTCTTTCCTTCCTCACCTCTGCCCAGGGAGAAATTCCAGCAGCAGGTATGGGTGACACATCCTCTTCTTTAGCAGGTGGCAGCCTGGCAACTGCTGCAGAAAGTCCAGCAGAGACCCACTCACACTGGGCCACCCACAAAGCCGTGGCCTCTCACTCCCTCCCACCAGCCCAGCCCCGAGACTGCTGACAGGGCAGAGAAAATGGCGTCAGGCACGGCTGCAGGGCCTCTTGCTGCCTGGAGTGGTATTTATATTGATCTCAACCCAGGCACACCTGGGGAGGGCTGGCCGGCACGGTAAGGCTGCCCAGGTCAGCCAATCATCACCCCTCAGGGGCTCACAGTTGCAGAAAATGGAACTTGCTGAACCGGCCAGGTCCAAGGAACAGGTGTGGGCTCCTGAGAGTCAGGATAGACAAGGGGCTGCAGCTTTGGCTTGTTTTCTAATCATTTTATCTGGCCCATGAGTGGGAGACAACTTCAAGAAAACCCTCTCCTAATGAGAGGAACCCAGGAGTCAGGGAGAGGAGGGGTGGGTGGTGGTTGGAGACAGAGGCCTGGTGCCCCGGGTGCAGTGGAAGTCTCTGGAAGACCAGGTGGAGGGAGACCGCACAGAGTGATGCCCAGGGTCACAGACCTGTCGCAGCTGCTGTTTGTTAGTTCAAGTCCTGCTCTGAGGTGCTCTGTGTCAGCTCTGAGCGACAGGTGAGCTGGGGGTGCTCTGCAATGAGGGCTATGTGCACGGTTCCTGTGTGCCCAGCCCTGCCACGGTACCTGCAAGGGTAGCTCTGTATCCTGGGAGGGGCCTGACCACGATAGCCCCGTGGGCTGGGGTGGGGGTGGGGTACCTGCCCAGGTGAGCTCCATATTCTGGGATTGGTCTGACCACGAGAGCCCCATGGGCTGCTGGGGACCTGGTAAAGGATGTCAGGACAGTCAGTGAAGCCACCGAGGATATACCTCCAGCTGCTCCTAATTCCTACACCCTGCTGGTCATTCTACCAACCACCAGGACATGGTATTCTGTATTAGTCTTCAATGATGCCTTCTTTTGTATTCCATTAGTCCCAGAGTCACAAGAAATTTTGGCTTGTGAGTGGCAGGACTCAACATACAACTAAAACAATACTTCCGGGCCGTCTTGCCCCAAGGGTGCAAAAATTCCCACACCATCTTTGGGGAAAGCTTAGCTAAAGACCTAAAAGTTCTACCTCTGGGAAAGGAAACCCTCCTTCAGTACGCAGACGACATTCTGATCGCCAGCCCTACTAAGGAGGCCTCTGAACTACCAAGCCAATAAAGGATAGAAGTTGTCCAAGAAAAAGCTCAAATATCACAGACTGCGGTGACCTGCCTGGGCTTCGTTCTCACAGAAGGTCGGAGAAGCCCATCCCAGGAAAGGGAAGAAACCATTTTCAGCCTTACCCCTTTCTAAAACTAGAAGACAGCTTAGGGGTTCCTGGGGAGGCCAGGGTTTGCTGCTTCTGGATCCCTAACTACAGTCTACTAGCTGGGCCTCTATATGAAACACTGAAAGGAAAAGATGATGATCCTTTTGAATAGAATCCAGAAGTGGCCTTTCAAGAATGGAAAGAGCAGTCAATTCAGACCCTTGCCCTGGAACTCCCTAATTTAGCTAAACCCTTTGACCTTTACATTCCCGGTGAAAGGTGAATCGCCATTGGAGAATTAGTGCAAAAACTGGGACCACTTGAAATGGAACAATGCAAGAATGCCATCCAGGTAGGATAAACTACGGGCACCAAGGGGCTTGGCCCACTGCCACATCTGGCCAAGATACTGGCGGTATCTAAAAACCTGGAAATCAGCAGCCCAAAAGGCCACCTCCCTCCTAAGGGAAAAGGACCCCACATGGTGATCCTAACCACCAACCATGCCCTGAAGTTGCAGGGTTCGCTCCGTGGGCACACCAACCTCGAGTGAGGAGGCCCTCCAACTCCAACATCCAGAGAGATAACCGGGGGCAACAGGGCACCATGACGACTCGTGTGAACATCACTTGACCTGGAGTTTCTCTCATAAAACAACAAGAGTGTGTCCCAAAAGAGTAGACTACTGCTTGCAGGACTTACTGCATGCAGAGGGGAGCTAATAATCTTGGCGGGGGAACCGTATATCACACTGTCACCATAGAAAAGCCTACAGACACCTTGATGATGGTGGCCAATAAGACCAGCTGGACTCCTGTTTACTTCAAAAGGCTGTTGACTCAGTGGCCATCATGGTCCTTGATCACCACTGACCCTGGACTGTCTGGGAGTTGAGCAGGCAGGGCTCTGACACCTGGTGCCGTTTGTACGTTAATTCAGGGGCCTAATTGAAGAAAGCGCAGACTACTGGTCAGAGCATCTAGGCTGGCAGAAACGGTCAGCCTAAGGTGGCTGAACAAATGTGGGGCGGAGTGATACCGGCCCCCACAGCGTCTCTGCACATCTCTTTCCTGGACCCTTAAAGGTCATTAGAATCTATAACACTTCCAATGCTGGTGCTCAGGTGGACGAGCAGGGAGACAGGGGCCCTGGGGACAATCAACGTCACCTGGAGGCTGCTGGGGAGAAGCTCTGATCCTCGCCCCCGGGTATGAGGGCTCCCAACTCAGCACTCAGCAGTTACAGAAGAAGGGTCTGCACTCTCAGCACTCCAAGAATGAGGAACGGGACAAAAGGCAGAGGAGGGGTTTGTCCCCAGCAAAGCCCATTAAAAATCCCTGGGAGATAAAAATAGAATCTGGGCAATAAAGTCAAGTCTAACCTTTTTTATCCTTTGTGCTTTGTCTAATTTCATGTGCTCCTAGAGTCCCGCATGCAGAGGTTCCACACCCGGCACTTCAGACCAGATTTCCTAGTGCAGAATGGCTGGGACGACACCTCAGCTCCTGGGGCCCAGTGCAGACTCCGCGATATAGAGCCTGAGCTGCAGCCAACCCGGCCCTCGAGAGCTCCGCCCCCTCCCTCCCACTGACTCTGACAGGATCTCTACACAACAGCCCAGCCCAGCCCACAGCCCACGGGGTAGTGCATGCTCTCACCTCTCCATTCTCTGATCAAAATATAAAGTTTCCTTTGCTTGTGAACCAAACTCAGTCTCGATCTGTTGGCCCCAATGACACTGGGCAGGGGGACACTTGTTGGGGTCTACTCTGGAGGATCAGTAACAGAAATTGAGACTATTGTAACCTCAATGAACAGATGTGTGAGCCAAACTGTAGTTAACATAGAACAGTGTATAAGGCTCGGGTAAAATAAGATGTTTCTAACACTTCCATTTGATATTTCCATCACTTTATTATAAGCAAGTTCAGTGAAAAGGTTTGTCTTATTTGTCAGGTCAATATTAGAGAAACGAAGTGATTTCTTTCCAAGGATGTACATCTAATAATCTTGGTTAAAGCTTCAATCTTGTTTTAAATGCTTTTCCATTGAAAATGATACCTCTCTTTCAGCTCCCCCATTTCTGAGAAGTATAAAATCTTATAATTTATTATTACCAAAGGGGAAAGGTGGGAGGAGGGATAAATTAACAGTTTGGGATTAACACATACACACTGCTATGTATAAAATAGATCATCAACAAGGAACTACTGTATAGCACAGGGAACTACACTCAACATTTTGCTATAACCTATAAGGGGAAATAATCTGAAAAAGAATAGATATTTTTATTGACATCATCTATCAATGACAGTAAAAGTGTAACCTAAGGGAAGCTGGTGGTGAGTGCTTCTGACCCTGAAGACTTCAATCATCTAAAGTTTGGACTCTGCCTACTTCCCAAGGCCCTTAATGAACATATGTGTAGCCGTAGCTTAAAAAATTTCCCAGTTTGGGTTTCGGGTAGACACTGATTTTGAAAAAGCCCTGATATTCTCCTTACATGTATGGGACTCTTCCTACTGCTAAAACATGTCTGTCACACCCAGAGGATGGTATACCATCTGATTGGGAAGAGTTTGGAAAAGGCATCTCATCTCCTCATCTCCTGGTGCTCGGGTTCACCCCTCCAGCGTCTTTACTAACAGTCTCCCCACTTGGAGATGTCAGCACTATCAACATCCTGTTGCGTACAGTTTGGAATTTGTCCAGAGGATGAAGCGGAAGGGTGAGGAACAATGAGAGACAAGTCCTAGGTGTTCAGACAGGCACATGTCACTCTAATTTCCAATCAGGAAGACGAATTGACCAAAGGCTAGGATTGCCCATGGAAACAGTATAGGGCTTGAGGAAATCCCGCTGCTTTGTGGCCAGTTCCCATAAACACAAGTTGAACAATGGAACTCAGGGACAGTAAAATTCATGAAACTGCAGAGTTGAAAATATCCATCACTGAAAAATGTCTTGAGGAAAGTCAGAGAAAAGGACTTGTAAGCAAGGGAGAATGGCAGGAAAGGGATTTGAGGAGGTAGAAAGGACTCGCCATTAAGCACAAGAAAAGGAGCTGAACATTGCCAACATTGCAGTTGGCCAAAAAGGGTGTATGCGTTTTTTTCTGTATATATTCAAGAAAAGGGCATACACTTTTTTAGCCAACCAAACAGGTGGGCACTGGAAGTCAATACTACAAAAGATATCACTTCGCATCAGTCAGAAGAGCCATCCTCATAAAGCATAAACAACAGAAATGCAGGACAGGGCAAGGAGAAGAGGGAGCCCTGTGAGACTTATAGTGGAAATGTATATTGCCAACGGCCATTCTGGAGAAGTGTATTGTGTTTACTAAAGCATCTAAAAAATGAGCTACAGAGCATAGGGCACTTGCACTCATGGGCGTATATCTTGGGAAAAACAAAAATTGAGAGGACACAGGCACCCCAAAGTTTACCCTCTCTCTGTTTAAAAGATCCTCGACTAGGATATAACTTAAATGTCTCTGGAGAGAAAAAATGGATAGAGATGTGGTACTTAGGTAGAGTGGAATATTATTCAGCCTAGAAATCAATGAAATATGGCCAGTTGTAACAACTCCGGAGGAGTTACGTATGATCTTTCTAAGTGACATAATTCAAAAAGAAAAAGACACATATCATAAGATATCACTTAAAGGTGGAATCCAAAATGGCTACACATGAAATAAATTACAAAACAAAAACATAGTCAAATATGTAGAAAACACGCATAAGGCTGCTAAACGGGAAAGGTGGGGAGGGGTGAGGCATCATCCAGGAGGTTGAAATTAGCAAAGATACCATTCCAAATACCAAACTGATAATCAACAAGGCCTACACGGTAGCTAAAAGAACTGCACTCAGCACACTCAAGTCACCGGAAAAGAATATATACGACTGGTAAGAATCTGAAAAAGAATTTACTGATGTCTCTCTGTACGTGAATCAAGTGGATGTACAGCAGCAAGAAACAGAGCTTTGAAAATCAGCTGTAACCAATATAGTAATAAATTGAAAAAAATAAATGACAGAGAGACAGAGAAAACCTCTTACAACTTTTCCATGATGCAACATGGATTGAACACATCTAGACCCACAGCAGGATGAGACATAAGGCTGGAAGCTGTTTGCACTAAGAGAAATGTGAGGTTGGGTGAGGAAATGCACACCCTTTAAAGTAATACTACCTGGTACCCATTCAATGGGTCCCAAATCTGCAGGTTAAAGGGATCTTCCTACAGCTAAAACATGCATGGAAAACCCAGAGGACTGTACACCATGTGATCGGGAGATGTGTCTAAAATGCAGCTCATTTATCCTCTCCTGGTGCTCCTGTTCACCATTCCAGCCACGTTACTTAGAATCTGCCCACTTGGAGAATCAGCACATTTCAACTTCTGTTTCACACATTTTGCAAATTGTGAGGAGGATGAACGGGAAGAGGGGGAACCAATGAGAGAATAGTTGTAGGGGTTTGGACGGGCACATATCACTCTAATTTCCCATTAAGAATAAGAATTGAAAAAAGGCTCAGCCCGCCTCGCCGGAGCCAAAATAGGGCCTGAAGCAATCCTGTGGGTTTGAGGCCAGCTCACAAAAGAGCAACTTAAAAAATGGGGCTCAGGGTCACTGCAATTCACAAACCTGCAGAGTTATAAATGAAAACTAACGTCCAAAAATATGTTGAGGTAAGGCAAAGAAGAGGATCTGAATGCAAGACAGAATTGCAAGAAACAGATTTCAAGAGATAGATTGGACTCGTCTTTAAAGCACATGAAAAGCGGCAGAATTTCGACAATGATGCAGTTGGCCCAAAAGGGCGTATGCGTTTTTTCCTGATTATATCCAGGAAAAAACGCATACGCACTTTATGGGCAACGAAGCAAGCAAGCAATGCAAATGTGCACAACAAAGAAGTCTCATTTCCCACCAGTCAAAAGGGCCATCCTAAAAAATTGTAAAAGCCAGAAATGCAGGACAGGCCATGGAGAACAGGGAGCCTTTATACGCTGATGGGCAGTGTGTGAACTGCCGAGAGCCATTCTGGAGAAGTGTATGGTGGTTCCCAAATCATCTAAAAAACAGCTACAGAGCATAGGACACTTCCAATCATGGGAGTATATCTAGGGAAGTCTAAAAATCAACAAGACACAAGCACACCACAGTTTAGGGCTACTCTGTTTACAAGAACCTCAACTTCAGTACACCTTAAATATCCCAGGAAAGAGAACAATGGATAAAGAAGATGTGGTACTTATGTACAATGGAATATCTCTTCACCATGAAATCAATGTAATAAGGCTAGTAGAAGGATAAAGAGTGGATTTAGGTCCGATAATACTACTTGAAATAAGTCAAACAGAAAAAGAAACATATCATAAGATATCACTTATAGAGGGAGGGTAAATATGGCTGCACAAGAAATGAATTACAGAACAGAACAGTGTCTCACATTTAGAAAACACACTTATGTCAGCTTAAGGGGAAAGGAGAGGTGGGGTGATGCATAAAACCAGAGTTTGAAATTAGCACAGATACCGTTCAATAAACCAAAAAGATATTAGACAAGATCTACACCTTGCTCAATGAACTGGCCTCAACACACCCTATACACCGCAGAGAAATATATCTGAGTAATAAGAATCTTAAAACCCATGTATTGATATATCTCCATAAGGGAATCAAGTGTGTGCAGAGCGGCACAAACACAGCAGTGAAAATGAGCTAAACCCCATTATAGAAATAAATTTTAAAAACAAAACGCAGAAACAATGAAAGAGAGAAAAATTCTTACAAAATTTGCTCAGGGGCTGTGATGCAACCTGGATTGACCACATATAAACCCACAGCTGGATAAGACATAAGGCTGCACACTTGGGGCTGAGAGGATTGGTGAGCTTTGGTGAGCAACTGCCAAAAGTTTAATGCAATACTTCATGCTACTCATTCCAAGGGTCCCAAAACTCCAGCTTGAAGGGAATCTTCCTACAGCTAAACCATGCTTGGGAAACCCAGCGACTGGTATACCATATGATCGGGAAAGGTTTCTAAAACACACCTCATTTTTCCTCTCCTGGGGCTCCAGATCGACATTCCAGCCGCTTTACTAAAAATATCCCCACATGGAGAGTCAATGCCTTTAAGTTCTGGTATCGCACAGTCTGCAGTTAGTGCGGAGGATGAATGGGAATAGGGGGAACCAGTGAGAAACTAGCTGTAGCAGTTTCAATGGGCACATGTCACTCTAATTTCACATCAGTAAGAAGAATAAACCAAAGGCACAGCAAGGTGTCCCAGAAGAAGAATAGGGCGTGAAGGAATCCTGTGGTTATGAGGCAAGATCACAAAAATAAGAGCTGAAAAATGGAGCTAAGGGCCACTGCAATTCAAAAACCTGCAGAGTTATAAAGGCCAACTATTTTCAAAAAATATATTGAGATAAGGCTACGAAGAGGCATTGAAAGCAAGGCACAATTGCAGGAAACCGATTTCAGGAGGTAGACTGGAATTGCATTTAAAGCATAGGAAAAGAGGCAGAACGTCAACAATGATGCACTTGGCCAAAAAGGGCGTATGCGTTTTTTCCTGAATATATTCAGGAAAAAACGCATACGCCCTTTTTGGCCAACCAAGCAAGCTTGCAAAGGAAATCTGCACTACAATGAAGTCTCACTTCCCCCCGGTCAAAAGGGCCATCTGAAAAAAGTGTAAAATCCAGAAAGGCAGGACAGGCCATGGAGAACTGGGAGCCTTGTTATGCTGATGGGCCGGATGTAAATTGCCAACAGCCACTCAGGAGAAGTGTATGGTGTTTCCTGAAAAATCTAAAAAACAAAGCAACAGAGCCTAGGGCACTTCCACTTATGGTCCTATAGCTTAGGGAAATTAAAATCAAAAAGACACAGCCACCCCAAAGTTTGGGACGGCTCTGTTTACAAGAACCTCCTTTACGGTACAAGTTCAATATTACAGAAAGCGAAAAATGGATAAAGAAGTTGTGGAATTTATGTACAATGCAATATCACTCAGCAATGACATCTATGTCATCAGGCCCGTAGCAGCATAATGAGTGGATTCAGGTATGATGATTCTAACTGAAATAAGTCACACAGAAAAAGAAACATCATAAGATATCACTAATACACGGAATGTAAACTTGGCTACACAGGAACTAGATTACAAAACAGAACAGGGTCTCAAATTTAGAAAACCAACTTATGCTTGCTTAAGGAGAAAGGTGAGTTGGGGTGCTGCATAAAACCAGAGATTTAAATGATCACAGATAAAGTTCCTTAAGCAAAATATGTAATAGACAAGAGCTACTCCTTGTTCAATGAAATGGACTCAACACCCCATATTAAACGCCTAAGAATGTACCTGACTTGTAAGTATCTTAAAACCTATGGATTGCTATGTCTCTGAAAGAGAATCAAGCATGTGTACAGGGGCATAAACGCAGCAGTGATAGTATTGGAGAGGTTCGGTGAGCAAATGAAGACCCTTTGAACTCATATTGCATGGTACCATTTCCACGGGTCTCAACTCTCCAGGTTTAAGGGATTCTTCCTTCGGCTAAAACATGCATGTGGAACCCAGAGTATGATCAACCGTGTGATGGGGAGACGTATTCCAATATGTCTCAGTTTTCATCCCCTGGTACTCGGGTGCAACATTCCAGACGGTTTACTAACACTCTCCCGACTTGGAGAGTCAGTGCCTTTAACCTCTTGTTTGGCCCAGTTTGCAATTTCTCCAGAAGATGAACTGGAATAGGGAGAACCAATGATAGACTAGCTGGAGGTGTCTGGACGGGCAAATTTAACTCTCATTTCCCACCAGGAAGAGGAATTAACCAAAGGCTCAGCGTGCCGTGCCGGAACCAGATTAGGGCCTGAAGCAATCCTGCGGTGTTGTGGCCAGCTCACAAGAAAGCGAGTTGAAGAAAGGAGCTCAGGGGCACTGTAATTCACAAACCTGCAGAGTTATAAATGACAGCTATCGTCCAAAAATATACTGAAGTAAGGCTGCCAAGAGGACTTGAAAGCGGGGCAGAATTGCAGGAAACCGATTTCAGGAGGTAGACTGGAATTGCATTTAAAGCATAGGAAAAGAGGCAAAACGTCGACAATGATGCACTTGGCCAAAAAGGGCGTATGCGTTTTTTCCTGAATATATTCAGGAAAAAACGCATGCGCCCTTTTTGGCCAACCAAGCAAGCTTGCAAAGGCAATCTGCACTACAATGAAGTCTCACTTCACCCGGGTCAAAAGGGCCATCTGAAAAAAGTGTAAAATCCAGAAAGGAAGGACAGGCCATGGAGAACTGGGAGACTTGTTATGCTGATGGGTGGGATGTAAATTGCCAACAACCACTGGGGAGAAGTGTATGGTGTTTCCTGAAACCTCTACAAAACAAAGCAACAGAGCCTAGGGCACTTCCAGTTATGGTCCTATAGCTTAGGGAAATTAAAATCAAAAAGACACAGCCACCCCAAAGTTTGGGATGGCTCTGTTTACAAGAACCTCGTATAGAGTACAAGTTCAATATCACAGAAAGCGAAAAATGGATAAAGAAGTTGTGGTATTTACGTACAATGCAATATTCCTCAGCAATGACATCTATGTCATCAGGCCCGTAGCAGCATAATGAGTGGATTCAGGTATGATGATTCTAACTGAAATAAGTCACACAGAAAAAGAAACATCATAAGATATCACTAATACACGGAATGTAAACTTGGCTACACAGGAACTGAATTCCAAAACAGAACAGGGTCTCAAATTTAGAAAACCAGCTTATGCTTGCTTAAGGGGAAAGGTGAGTTGGGGTGCTGCATAAAACCAGAGATTGAAATGAGCACAGATAAAGTTCCTTAAGCCAAATATGTAATAGACAAGAGCTACTCCTTGCTCAACGAAATGGACTCAACACCCCATATTAAACGCCTAAGAATGTACCTGACTAGTAAGTATCTTAAAACCTATGGATTGCTATGTCTCCGAAAGAGAATCCAGCGTGTGTACAGGGTCATAAAGGCAGCAGTGATAGGATTGGAGAGGTTCGGTGGGCAAACGAAGACCCTTTGAAATCATATTGCATCGTACCCATTCCACGGTCTCAAATCTCCAGGTTTAAGGGATTCTTCCTTCAGCTAAAACATGCATGTGGAACACAGAGTATGATCAACCGTGTGATCGGGAGACGTGTGCCATTATATCTCAGTTCTCGTCCCCTGGTACTCGGGTGCAACATTCCAGACCCTTTACTAACACTCTCCCGACTTGGAGAGTCAGTGCCTTTAACCTCCTGTTTGGCCCAGTTTGCAATTTCTGCGGAACATGAACAGGAATAGGGAGAAACAATGAGAGACTAGCTGGATGTGTCTGGACGGGCAAATTTAACTCTCATTTCCCACCAGGAAGAGGAATTAACCAAAGGCTCAGCGTGCCGTGCTGGAACCAGATTAGGGCCTGAAGCAATCCTGCGGTGTTGCGGCCAGCTCACAAGAAAGTGAGTTAAAGAAAGGAGCCCAGGGGCACTGTAATTCACAAACCTGCAGAGTTATAAATGACAGCTATCGTCCAAAAATATACTGAAGTAAGGCTGCCAAGAGGACTTGAAAGCGGGGCAGAATTGCAGGAAACTGATTTCAGGAGGTAGACTGGAATTGCATTTAAAGCATAGGAAAAGAGGCAGAACGTCGATAATGATGCACTTGGCCAAAAAGGGCGTATGGGTTTTTTCCTGAATATATTCAGGAAAAAACGCATACGCCCTTTTTGGCCAACCAAGCAAGCTTGCAAAGGAAATCTGCACTACAATGAAGTCTCACTTCCCCCCGGTCAAAAGGGCCATCTGAAAAAAGTGTAAAATCCAGAAAGGCAGGACAGGCCATGGAGAACTGGTAGCCTTGTTATGCTGATGGGCGGGATGTAAATTGCCAACAGCCACTCAGGAGAAGTGTATGGTGTTTCCTGAAACATCTACAAAACAAAGCAACAGAGCCTAGGGCACTTCCACTTATGGTCCTATAGCTTAGGGAAATTAAAATCAAAAAGACACAGCCACCCCAATATTTGGGACGGCTCTGTTTACAAAAACCTCGTTTACGGTACAAGTTCAATATCGCAGAAAGTGAAAAATGGATAAAGAATTTGTGGTACTTACGTAAAATGCAATATCACTCAGCCTTGACATCTATGTCATCAGGCCTGTAGCAGCATAATGAGTGGATTCAGGTATAATGATTCTAACTGAAATAAGTCACACAGAAAAAGAAACATCATAAGATATCACTAATACACGGAATGTAAACTTGGCTACACAGGAACTGAATTACAAAACAGAACAGGGTCTCAAATTTAGAAAACCAACTTATGCTTGCTTAAGGGCAAAGGTGAGATGGGGTGCTGCATAAAACCAGAGATTGAAATGAGCACAGATAAAGTTCCTTAAGCCAAATATGTAATAGACAAGAGCTACTCCTTGCTCAACTAGATGGACTCAACACCCCATATTAAATGCCTAAGAATGTACCTGACTATTAAGTGTCTTAAAACCTATGGATTGCTATGTCTCCGAAAGAGAATCAAGCCTGTGTACAGGGGCATAAACGCAGCAGTGATAGGATTGGTGAGGTTCGGTGAGCAAATGAATACCCTTTGAAGTCATATCGCATGGTACCCATTCCACGGGTCTCAACTCTCCAGGTTTAAGGGATTCTTCCTTCAGCTAAAGCATGCATGTGGAACCCAGAGTATGATCAACCGTGTGATCGGGAGACGTGTTCCAATATGTCTCAGTTCTCGTCCCCTGGTACTCGGGTGCAACATTCCAGACGCTTTACTAACACTCTCCCGACTTGGAGAGTCAGTGTCTTTAACCTCCTGTTTGGTCCAGTTTGCAATTTCTGCGGAAGATGAACAAGAATAGGGAGGACCAATGAGAGACTAGCTGGGGGTGTCCGGACGGGCAAATTTAACTCTCATTACCCACCAGTAAGAGGAGTTAAACAAAGGCTCAGCATGCCGTGCCGGAACCAGATTAGGCCCTGAAGCAATCCTGCGGTGTTGTGGCCAGCTCACAAGAAAGCGAGTTGAAGAAAGGAGCTCAGGGGCACTGTAATTCACAAACCTGCAGAGTTATAAATGACAGCTATCGTCCAAAACTATACTGAAGTAAGGCTGCCAAGAGGACTTGAAAGCGGGGCAGAATTGCAGGAAACCGATTTCAGGAGGTAGACTGGAATTGCATCTAAAGCATAGGAAAAGAGGCAGAACGTCGACAATGATGCACTTGGCCAAAAAGGGCATATGCGTTTTTTCCTGAATATATTCAGGAAAAAACGCATACGCACTTTTTGGTCAACCAAGCAAGCTTGCAAAGGAAATCTGCACTACAATGAAGTCTCACTTCACCCGGGTCAAAAGGGCCATCTGAAAAAAGTGTAAAATCCAGAAAGGCAGGACAGGCCATGGAGAACTGGGAGCCTTGTTATGCTGATGGGCGGGATGAAAATTGCCAACAGCCACTCAGGAGAAGTGTATGGTGTTTCCTGAAACATCTACAAAACAAAGCAACAGAGCCTAGGGCACTTCCAGTTATGGTCCTATAGCTTAGGGAAATTAAAATCAAAAAGACACAGCCACCCCAAAGTTTGGGATGGCTCTGTTTACAAGAACCTCGTTTACGGTACAAGTTCAATATCACAGAAAGCGAAAAATGGATAAAGAAGTTGTGGTATTTACGTACAATGCAATATCCCTCAGCAATGACATCTATGTCATCAGGCCCATAGCAGCATAATGAGTGGATTCAGGTATGATGATTCTAACTGAAATAAGTCACACAGAAAAAGAAACATCATAAGATATCACTAATACACGGAATGTAAACTTGGCTACACAGGAACTGAATTCCAAAACAGAACAGGGTCTCAAATTTAGAAAACCAGCTTATGCTTGCTTAAGGTGAAAGGTGAGTTGGGGTGCTGCATAAAACCAGAGATTGAAATGAGCACAGATAAAGTTCCTTAAGCCAAATATGGAATAGAAAAGAGCTACTCCTTGCTCAACGAAATGGACTCAAAACCCCATATTAAACGCCTAAGAATGTACCTGACTAGTAATATCTTAAAATCTATGGATTGCTATGTCTCCGAAAGAGAATCAAGCATGTGTAGAGGGGCATAAACGCAGCCGTGATAGGATTGGAGAGGTTCAGTGAGCAAATGAAGACCCTTTGAAGTCATATTGCATGGTACCCATTCCACGGGTATCAACTCTCAAGGTTTAAGGGATTCTTCCTTCAGCTAAAACATGCATGTGGAACCCAGAGTATGATCAACCGTGTGATCGGGAGACGTGTTCAAATATGTCTCAGTTCTCGTCGCCTGGTACTCGGGTGCAAAATTCCAGACGCTTTACTAACACTCTCTCGACTTGGAGAGTCAGTGCCTTTAACCTGCTGTTTCACTCAGTTTGCAATTTCTGTGGAAGATGAACAGGAATAGGGAGAACCAATGAGAGACTAGCTGGAGGTTTCTGGACGGGCAAATTTAACTCTCATTTCCAACCAGGAAGACGAATTAACCAAAGGCTCAGCATGCCGTGCCGGAACCAGATTAGGGCCTGAAGCAATCCTGCGGTGTTGCGGCCAGCTCACAAGAAAGCGAGTTGAAGAAAGGAGCTCAGGGGCACTGTAATTCACAACCATGCACAGTTATAAATGACAGCTATCGTACAAAAATATACGAAGTAAGGCTGCCAAGAGTTCTTGAATGCAGGGCAGAAATGCAGGAAACCAATTTCAGGAGGTAGACTGGAATTGCATTTAAAGCATAGGAAAAGAGGCAGAACGTCGACAATGATGCACTTGGCCAAAAAGGGCGTATGAATTTTTTCCTGAATATATTCAGGCCAAAACGCATACGCACTTTTTGGCCAACCAAGCAAGCTTGCAAAGGAAATCTGCACTACAATGAAGTCTCCCTTCCTCCCGGTCAAAAGGGCCATCTGAATAAAGTGTAAAATCCAGAAAGTCAGGACAGTCCATGGAGAACTGGGAGCCTTGTTATGCTGATGGGTGGGATGTAAATTGCCAACAGCCCCTCGGGAGAAGTGTATGGTGTTTCCTGAAACATATAAAAAACAAAGCAACACAGCCTAGGGCACTTCCACTTATGGTCCTAGACCTTAGGGAAATTAAAATCAAAAAGACACAGCCAACCCAAAGTTTGGGACGGCTCTGTTTACAAGAACCTCATTTAGGGTACAAGTTCAATATCGCAGAAAGTGAAAAATGGATAAAGAAGTTGTGGTACTTACGTACAATGCAATATCACTCAGCAATGAAATGTATGTCATGAGGCCCGTAGTAGCATAATGAGTGGATTCAGGTATGATGATTCTAACTGAAATAAGTCACACAGAAAAATAAACATCATAAGATATCACAAATACACGGAATGTAAACATGGCTACACAGGAACTGGATTACACAACAGAACAGGGTCTCAAATTTAGAAAACCAACTTATGCTTGCTTAAGGGGAAAGGTGAGTTGGGGTGCTGCATAAAACCAGAGATTGAAATGAGCACAGATAAAGTTCCTTAAGCCAAATATGTAATAGACAAGAGCTACTCCTTGCTCAACGAAATGGACTCAACACCCCATATTAAACGCCTAAGAATGTACCTGACTAGTAAGTATCTTAAAACCTATGGATCACTATGTCTCCGAAAGAGAATCAAGCGTGTGTACAGGGGCATAAACGCAGCAGTGATAGGATTGGAGAGGTTCGGTGAGCAAATGAAGACCCTTTGAAGTCATATTGCATGGTACCCCTTCCACGGGTCTCAACTCTCCAGGTTTAAGGGATTCTTCCTTCAGCTAAAGCATGCATGTGGAACCCAGAGTATGATCAACCGTGTGATTGGGAGACGTGTTCAAGTATGTCTCAGTTCTTGTCCCCTGGTATTCGGGTGCAACATTCCAGACACTTTACTAACACTCTCCCGACTTGGAGAGTCAGTGCCTTTAACCTCCTGTTTGGCCCAGTTTGCAATTTCTGCGGAAGATGAACAGGAATAGGGAGAACCAATGAGAGACTAGCTGGAGGTGTCTGGACGGGTAAATTTAACTCTCATTTCCCACCAGGAAGAGGAATTAACCAAAGGCTCAGCGTGCTGTGCTGGAACCAGATTAGGGCCTGAAGCAATCCTGCAGTGTTGCGGCCAGCTCACAAGAAAGCGAGTTGAAGAAAGGAGCTCAGGGGCACTGTAATTCACAAACCTGCAGAGTTATAAATGACAGCTATCGTCCAAAAATATACTGAAGTAAGGCTGCCAAGAGGACTTGAAAGCGGGGCAGAATTGCAGGAAACCGATTTCAGGAGGTAGACTGGAATTGCATTTAAAGCATAGGAAAAGAGGCAGAACGTCGACAATGATGCACTTGGCCAAAAAGGACGTATGCGTTTTTTCCTGAATATATTCAGGAAAAAACGCATACGTCCTTTTTGGCCAACCAAGCAAGCTTGCAAACGAAATCTGCACTACAATGAAGTCTCACTTCCCCCTGGTCCAAAGGGCCATCTGAAAAAAGTGTAAAATCCAGAAAGACAGGACAGGCCATGGAGAACTGGGAGCCTTGTTATGCTGATGGGCGGGATGTAAATTGCCAACAGCCACTCGGGAGAAGTGTATGGTGTTTCCTGAAACATCTAAAAAACAAAGCAACAGAGACTAGGGCACTTCCACTTATGGTCCTATAGCTTAGGGAAATTAAAATCAAAAAGACACCGCCACCCAAAAGTTTGGGACGGCTCTGTTTACAAGAACCTCGTTTATGATACAAGTTCAATATCGCAGAAAGTGAACACTGGATAAAGAATTTGTGGTACTTACGTACAATGCAATATCATTCAGCATTGACATCTGTGTCATCAGGCCTGTAGCAGCATAATGAGTGGATTCAGGTATGATGATTCTAACTGAAATAAGTCACACAGAAAAAGAAACATCATAAGATATCATTAATACACGGAATGTAAACTTGGCTACACAGAACTGGATTACAAAACAGAACAGGGTCTCAAATTTAGAAAACCAACTTATGCTTGCTTAAGGGGAAAGGTGAGTTGGGGTGCTGCATAAAACCAGAGATTGAAATGAGCACAGATAAAGTTCCTTAAGCCAAATATGGAATAGACAAGAGCTACTCCTTGCTCAACGAGATGGACTCAACACCCCATATTAAACGCCTAAGAATGTACCTGACTAGTAAGTATCTTAAAACCTATGGATTGCTATGTCTCCGAAAGAGAATCCAGCGTGTGTACAGGGGCATAAACGCAGCAGTGATAGGATTGGAGAGGTTCGGTGAGCAAATGAAGACCCTTTGAAGTCATATTGCATGGTACCCATTCCACGGGTCTCAACTCTCCAGGTTTAAGGGATTCTTCCTTCAGCTAAAACATGCATGTGGAACCCAGAGTATGATCAACCATGTGATCGGGAGACGTGTTGAAATATGTCTCAGTTCTCGTCCCCTGGTACTCGGGTGCAACATTCCAGATGCTTTACTAACACTCTCCCGACTTGGAGAGTCAGTGCCTTTAACCTCCTGTTTGGCCCAGTTTGCAAATTCCGCGGAAGATGAACAGGAATAGGGAGAACCAATGAGAGACTAGCTGGAGGTGTCTGGACGGGAAAATTTAACTCTCATTTCCCACCAGGAAGAGGAATTAACCAAAGGCTCAGCGTGCCATGCCGGAACCAGATTAGGGCCTGAAGCAATCCTGCGGTGTTGCGGCCAGCTCACAAGAAAGCGAGTTGAAGAAAGGAGCTCAGGGGCACTGTAATTCACAAACCTGCAGAGTTATAAATGACAGCTATCATCCAAAAATATACTGAAGTAAGGCTGCCAAGAGGACTTGAAAGCCGGGCAGAATTGCAGGAAACCGATTTCAGGAGGTAGACTGGAATTGCATTTAAAGCATAGGAAAAGAGGCAGAAGGTCGACAATGATGTACTTGGCCAAAAAGGGCGTATGCGTTTTTTCCTGAATATATTCAGGAAAAAACGCATACGCCCTTTTTGGCCAACCAAGCAAGCTTGCAAAGGAAATCTGCACTACAATGAAGTCTCACTCCCCCACCCCCGTCAAAAGGGCCATCTGAAAAAAGTGTAAAATCCAGAAAGGCAGGACAGGCCATGGAGAACTGGGAGCCTTGTTATGCTGATGGGCGGGATGTAACTTGCCAACAGCCACTCGGGAGAAGTGTATGGTGTTTCCTGAAACATCTAAAAAACAAAGCAACAGAGCCTAGGGCACTTCCACTTATGGTCCTATAGCTTAGGGAAATTAAAATCAAAAAGACACAGCCACCCCAAAGTTTGGGATGGCTCTGTTTACAAGAAACTCGTTTACGGTACAAGTTCAATATCGCATAAAGCGAAAAATGGATAAAGAAGTTGTGGTACTTACGTACAATGCAATATCACTCAGCAATGACATCTATGTCATCAGGCCCATAGCAGCATAATGAGTGGATTCAGGTATGATGATTCTAACTGAAATAAGTCACACAGAAAAAGAAACATCATAAGATATCACTAATACACGGAATGTAAACTTGGCTACACAGGAACTGAATTTCAAAACAGAACATGGTCCCAAATTTAGAAAACCAACTTATGCTTGCTTAAGGGGAAAGGTGAGTTGGGGTGCTGCATAAAACCAGAGATTGAAATGAGCACAGATAAAGTTCCTTAAGCCAAATATGTAATAGACAAGAGCTACTCCTTGCTCAACGAAATGGACTCAAAACCCCATATTAAACGCCTAATAATGTACCTGACTAGTAAGTATCTTAAAACCTATGGATTGCTATGTCTCTGAAAGTGAATCAATCGTGAGTACAGGGGCAAAAACGCAGCAGTGATAGGATTGGAGAGTTTTGGTGAGCAAATGAAGACCCTTTGAAGTCATATTGCATGGTACCCATTCCACGGGTCTCAACTCTCCAGGTTTAAGGGATTCTTCCTTCAGCTAAAACATGCATGTGGAACCCAGAGTATGATCAACCGTGTGATCGGGAGACGTGTTGAAATATGTCTCAGTTCTCGTCCCCTGGTACTCGGGTGCAACATTCCAGATGCTTTACTAACACTCTCCCGACTTGGAGAGTCAGTGCCTTTAACCTCCTGTTTGGCCCAGTTTGCAAATTCCGCGGAAGATGAACAGGAATAGGGAGAACCAATGAGAGACTAGCTGGAGGTGTCTGGACGGGAAAATTTAACTCTCATTTCCCACCAGGAAGAGGAATTAACCAAAGGCTCAGCGTGCCATGCCGGAACCAGATTAGGGCCTGAAGCAATCCTGCGGTGTTGCGGCCAGCTCACAAGAAAGCGAGTTGAAGAAAGGAGCTCAGGGGCACCGTAATTCACAAACCTTCAGAGTTATAAATGACAGCTATCATCCAAAAATATACTGAAGTAAGGCTGCCAAGAGGACTTGAAAGCCGGGCAGAATTGCAGGAAACCGATTTCAGGAGGTAGACTGGAATTGCATTTAAAGCATAGGAAAAGAGGCAGAAGGTCGACAATGATGCACTTGGCCAAAAAGGGCGTATGCATTTTTTCCTGAATATATTCAGGAAAAAACGCATACGCCCTTTTTGGCCAACCAAGCAAGCTTGCAAAGGAAATCTGCACTACAATGAAGTCTCACTTCCCCCCCGTCAAAAGGGCCATCTGAAAAAAGTGTAAAATCCAGAAAGGCAGGACAGGCCATGGAGAACTGGGAGCCTTGTTATGCTGATGGGCGGGATGTAACTTGCCAACAGCCACTCGGGAGAAGTGTATGGTGTTTCCTGAAACATCTAAAAAACAAAGCAACAGAGCCTAGGGCACTTCCACTTATGGTCCTATAGCTTAGGGAAATTAAAATCAAAAAGACACAGCCACCCCAAAGTTTGGGATGGCTCTGTTTACAAGAAACTCGTTTACGGTACAAGTTCAATATTGCATAAAGCGAAAAATGGATAAAGAAGTTGTGGTACTTACGTACAATGCAATATCACTCAGCAATGACATCTATGTCATCAAGCCCATAGCAGCATAATGAGTGGATTCAGGTATGATGATTCTAACTGAAATAAGTCACACAGAAAAAGAAACATCATAAGATATCACTAATACACGGAATGTAAACTTGGCTACACAGGAACTGAATTTCAAAACAGAACATGGTCCCAAATTTAGAAAACCAACTTATGCTTGCTTAAGGGGAAAGGTGAGTTGGGGTGCTGCATAAAACCAGAGATTGAAATGAGCACAGATAAAGTTCCTTAAGCCAAATATGTAATAGACAAGAGCTACTCCTTGCTCAACGAAATGGACTCAAAACCCCATATTAAACGCCTAATAATGTACCTGACTAGTAAGTATCTTAAAACCTATGGATTGCTATGTCTCTGAAAGTGAATCAATCGTGAGTACAGGGGCAAAAACGCAGCAGTGATAGGATTGGAGAGTTTTGGTGAGCAAATGAAGACCCTTTGAAGTCATATTGCATGGTACCCATTCCACGGGTCTCAACTCTCCAGGTTTAAGGGATTCTTCCTTCAGCTAAAACATGCATGTGGAACCCAGAGTATGATCAACCGTGTGATCGGGAGACGTGTTGAAATATGTCTCAGTTCTCGTCCCCTGGTACTCGGGTGCAACATTCCAGATGCTTTACTAACACTCTCCCGACTTGGAGAGTCAGTGCCTTTAACCTCCTGTTTGGCCCAGTTTGCAAATTCCGCGGAAGATGAACAGGAATAGGGAGAACCAATGAGAGACTAGCTGGAGGTGTCTGGACGGGCAAATTTAACTCTCATTTCCCACCAGGAAGAGGAATTAACCAAAGGCTCAGCGTGCCATGCCGGAACCAGATTAGGGCCTGAAGCAATCCTGCGGTGTTGCGGCCAGCTCACAAGAAAGCGAGTTGAAGAAAGGAGCTCAGGGGCACTGTAATTCACAAACCTGCAGAGTTATAAATGACAGCTATCATCCAAAAATATACTGAAGTAAGGCTGCCAAGAGGACTTGAAAGCCGGGCAGAATTGCAGGAAACCGATTTCAGGAGGTAGACTGGAATTGCATTTAAAGCATAGGAAAAGAGGCAGAAGGTCGACAATGATGCACTTGGCCAAAAAGGGCGTATGCGTTTTTTCCTGAATATATTCAGGAAAAAACGCATACGCCCTTTTTGGCCAACCAAGCAAGCTTGCAAAGGAAATCTGCACTACAATGAAGTCTCACTCCCCCACCCCCGTCAAAAGGGCCATCTGAAAAAAGTGTAAAATCCAGAAAGGCAGGACAGGCCATGGAGAACTGGGAGCCTTGTTATGCTGATGGGCAGGATGTAAATTGCCAACAGCCACTCCGGAGAAGTGTATGGTGTTTCCTGAAACATCTAAAAAACAAAGCAACAGAGCCTAGGGCACTTCCACTTATGGTCCTATAGCTTAGGGGAAATTAAAATCAAAAAGACACAGCCACCCCAAAGTTTGGGATGGCTCTGTTTACAAGAAACTCGTTTACGGTACAAGTTCAATATCGCATAAAGCGAAAAATGGATAAAGAAGTTGTGGTACTTACGTACAATGCAATATCACTCAGCAATGACATCTATGTCATCAGGCCCATAGCAGCATAATGAGTGGATTCAGGTATGATGATTCTAACTGAAATAAGTCACACAGAAAAAGAAACATCATAAGATATCACTAATACACGGAATTGTAAACTTGGCTACACAGGAACTGAATTTCAAAACAGAACATGGTCCCAAATTTAGAAAACCAACTTATGCTTGCTTAAGGGGAAAGGTGAGTTGGGGTGCTGCATAAAACCAGAGATTGAAATGAGCACAGATAAAGTTCCTTAAGCCAAATATGTAATAGACAAGAGCTACTCCTTGCTCAACGAAATGGACTCAAAACCCCATATTAAACGCCTAATAATGTACCTGACTAGTAAGTATCTTAAAACCTATGGATTGCTATGTCTCTGAAAGTGAATCAATCGTGAGTACAGGGGCAAAAACGCAGCAGTGATAGGATTGGAGAGTTTTGGTGAGCAAATGAAGACCCTTTGAAGTCATATTGCATGGTACCCATTCCACGGGTCTCAACTCTCCAGGTTTAAGGGATTCTTCCTTCAGCTAAAACATGCATGTGGAACCCAGAGTATGATCAACCGTGTGATCGGGAGACGTGTTGAAATATGTCTCAGTTCTCGTCCCCTGGTACTCGGGTGCAACATTCCAGATGCTTTACTAACACTCTCCCGACTTGGAGAGTCAGTGCCTTTAACCTCCTGTTTGGCCCAGTTTGCAAATCCGCGGAAGATGAACAGGAATAGGGAGAACCAATGAGAGACTAGCTGGAGGTGTCTGGACGGGAAAATTTAACTCTCATTTCCCACCAGGAAGAGGAATTAACCAAAGGCTCAGCGTGCCATGCCGGAACCAGATTAGGGCCTGAAGCAATCCTGCGGTGTTGCGGCCAGCTCACAAGAAAGCGAGTTGAAGAAAGGAGCTCAGGGGCACCGTAATTCACAAACCTTCAGAGTTATAAATGACAGCTATCATCCAAAAATATACTGAAGTAAGGCTGCCAAGAGGACTTGAAAGCCGGGCAGAATTGCAGGAAACCGATTTCAGGAGGTAGACTGGAATTGCATTTAAAGCATAGGAAAAGAGGCAGAAGGTCGACAATGATGCACTTGGCCAAAAAGGGCGTATGCGTTTTTTCCTGAATATATTCAGGAAAAAACGCATACGCCCTTTTTGGCCAACCAAGCAAGCTTGCAAAGGAAATCTGCACTACAATGAAGTCTCACTTCCCCCCCGTCAAAAGGGCCATCTGAAAAAAGTGTAAAATCCAGAAAGGCAGGACAGGCCATGGAGAACTGGGAGCCTTGTTATGCTGATGGGCGGGATGTAACTTGCCAACAGCCACTCGGGAGAAGTGTATGGTGTTTCCTGAAACATCTAAAAAACAAAGCAACAGAGCCTAGGGCACTTCCACTTATGGTCCTATAGCTTAGGGAAATTAAAATCAAAAAGACACAGCCACCCCAAAGTTTGGGATGGCTCTGTTTACAAGAAACTCGTTTACGGTACAAGTTCAATATCGCATAAAGCGAAAAATGGATAAAGAAGTTGTGGTACTTACGTACAATGCAATATCACTCAGCAATGACATCTATGTCATCAAGCCCATAGCAGCATAATGAGTGGATTCAGGTATGATGATTCTAACTGAAATAAGTCACACAGAAAAAGAAACATCATAAGATATCACTAATACACGGAATGTAAACTTGGCTACACAGGAACTGAATTTCAAAACAGAACATGGTCCCAAATTTAGAAAACCAACTTATGCTTGCTTAAGGGGAAAGGTGAGTTGGGGTGCTGCATAAAACCAGAGATTGAAATGAGCACAGATAAAGTTCCTTAAGCCAAATATGGAATAGACAAGAGCTACTCCTTGCTCAACGAAATGGACTCAAAACCCCATATTAAACGCCTAATAATGTACCTGACTAGTAAGTATCTTAAAACCTATGGATTGCTATGTCTCTGAAAGTGAATCAATCGTGAGTACAGGGGCAAAAACGCAGCAGTGATAGGATTGGAGAGTTTTGGTGAGCAAATGAAGACCCTTTGAAGTCATATTGCATGGTACCCATTCCACGGGTCTCAACTCTCCAGGTTTAAGGGATTCTTCCTTCAGCTAAAACATGCATGTGGAACCCAGAGTATGATCAACCGTGTGATCGGGAGACGTGTTGAAATATGTCTCAGTTCTCGTCCCCTGGTACTCGGGTGCAACATTCCAGATGCTTTACTAACACTCTCCCGACTTGGAGAGTCAGTGCCTTTAACCTCCTGTTTGGCCCAGTTTGCAAATTCCGCGGAAGATGAACAGGAATAGGGAGAACCAATGAGAGACTAGCTGGAGGTGTCTGGACGGGCAAATTTAACTCTCATTTCCCACCAGGAAGAGGAATTAACCAAAGGCTCAGCGTGCCATGCCGGAACCAGATTAGGGCCTGAAGCAATCCTGCGGTGTTGCGGCCAGCTCACAAGAAAGCGAGTTGAAGAAAGGAGCTCAGGGGCACTGTAATTCACAAACCTGCAGAGTTATAAATGACAGCTATCATCCAAAAATATACTGAAGTAAGGCTGCCAAGAGGACTTGAAAGCCGGGCAGAATTGCAGGAAACCGATTTCAGGAGGTAGACTGGAATTGCATCTAAAGCATAGGAAAAGAGGCAGAACGTCGACAATGATGCACTTGGCCAAAAAGGGCATATGCGTTTTTTCCTGAATATATTCAGGAAAAAACGCATACGCCCTTTTTGGCCAACCAAGCAAGCTTGCAAAGGAAATCTGCACTACAATGAAGTCTCACTCCCCCACCCCCGTCAAAAGGGCCATCTGAAAAAAGTGTAAAATCCAGAAAGGCAGGACAGGCCATGGAGAACTGGGAGCCTTGTTATGCTGATGGGCAGGATGTAAATTGCCAACAGCCACTCCGGAGAAGTGTATGGTGTTTCCTGAAACATCTAAAAAACAAAGCAACAGAGCCTAGGGCACTTCCACTTATGGTCCTATAGCTTAGGGAAATTAAAATCAAAAAGACACAGCCACCCCAAAGTTTGGGATGGCTCTGTTTACAAGAAACTCGTTTACGGTACAAGTTCAATATCGCATAAAGCGAAAAATGGATAAAGAAGTTGTGGTACTTACGTACAATGCAATATCACTCAGCAATGACATCTATGTCATCAGGCCCATAGCAGCATAATGAGTGGATTCAGGTATGATGATTCTAACTGAAATAAGTCACACAGAAAAAGAAACATCATAAGATATCACTAATACACGGAATGTAAACTTGGCTACACAGGAACTGAATTTCAAAACAGAACATGGTCCCAAATTTAGAAAACCAACTTATGCTTGCTTAAGGGGAAAGGTGAGTTGGGGTGCTGCATAAAACCAGAGATTGAAATGAGCACAGATAAAGTTCCTTAAGCCAAATATGTAATAGACAAGAGCTACTCCTTGCTCTACGAAATGGACTCAAAACCCCATATTAAACGCCTAATAATGTACCTGACTAGTAAGTATCTTAAAACCTATGGATTGCTATGTCTCTGAAAGTGAATCAATCGTGAGTACAGGGGCAAAAACGCAGCAGTGATAGGATTGGAGAGTTTTGGTGAGCAAATGAAGACCCTTTGAAGTCATATTGCATGGTACCCATTCCACGGGTCTCAACTCTCCAGGTTTAAGGGATTCTTCCTTCAGCTAAAACATGCATGTGGAACCCAGAGTATGATCAACCGTGTGATCGGGAGACGTGTTGAAATATGTCTCAGTTCTCGTCCCCTGGTACTCGGGTGCAACATTCCAGATGCTTTACTAACACTCTCCCGACTTGGAGAGTCAGTGCCTTTAACCTCCTGTTTGGCCCAGTTTGCAAATTCCGCGGAAGATGAACAGGAATAGGGAGAACCAATGAGAGACTAGCTGGAGGTGTCTGGACGGGAAAATTTAACTCTCATTTCCCACCAGGAAGAGGAATTAACCAAAGGCTCAGCGTGCCATGCCAGAACCAGATTAGGGCCTGAAGCAATCCTGCGGTGTTGCGGCCAGCACACAAGAAAGCGAGTTGAAGAAAGGAGCTCAGGGGCACTGTAATTCACAAACCTGCAGAGTTATAAATGACAGCTATCATCCAAAAATATACTGAAGTAAGGCTGCCAAGAGGACTTGAAAGCCGGGCAGAATTGCAGGAAACCGATTTCAGGAGGTAGACTGGAATTGCATTTAAAGCATAGGAAAAGAGGCAGAAGGTCGACAATGATGCACTTGGCCAAAAAGGGCGTATGCGTTTTTTCCTGAATATATTCAGGAAAAAACGCATACGCCCTTTTTGGCCAACCAAGCAAGCTTGCAAAGGAAATCTGCACTACAATGAAGTCTCACTCCCCCACCCCCGTCAAAAGGGCCATCTGAAAAAAGTGTAAAATCCAGAAAGGCAGGACAGGCCATGGAGAACTGGGAGCCTTGTTATGCTGATGGGCAGGATGTAAATTGCCAACAGCCACTTGGGAGAAGTGTATGGTGTTTCCTGAAACATCTAAAAAACAAAGCAACAGAGCCTAGGGCACTTCCACTTATGGTCCTATAGCTTAGGGAAATTAAAATCAAAAAGACACAGCCACCCCAAAGTTTGGGATGGCTCTGTTTACAAGAAACTCGTTTACGGTACAAGTTCAATATCGCATAAAGCGAAAAATGGATAAAGAAGTTGTGGTACTTACGTACAATGCAATATCACTCAGCAATGACATCTATGTCATCAGGCCCATAGCAGCATAATGAGTGGATTCAGGTATGATGATTCTAACTGAAATAAGTCACACAGAAAAAGAAACATCATAAGATATCACTAATACACGGAATGTAAACTTGGCTACACAGGAACTGAATTTCAAAACAGAACATGGTCCCAAATTTAGAAAACCAACTTATGCTTGCTTAAGGGGAAAGGTGAGTTGGGGTGCTGCATAAAACCAGAGATTGAAATGAGCACAGATAAAGTTCCTTAAGCCAAATATGTAATAGACAAGAGCTACTCCTTGCTCAACGAAATGGACTCAAAACCCCATATTAAACGCCTAATAATGTACCTGACTAGTAAGTATCTTAAAACCTATGGATTGCTATGTCTCTGAAAGTGAATCAATCGTGAGTACAGGGGCAAAAACGCAGCAGTGATAGGATTGGAGAGTTTTGGTGAGCAAATGAAGACCCTTTGAAGTCATATTGCATGGTACCCATTCCACGGGTCTCAACTCTCCAGGTTTAAGGGATTCTTCCTTCAGCTAAAACATGCATGTGGAACCCAGAGTATGATCAACCGTGTGATCGGGAGACGTGTTGAAATATGTCTCAGTTCTCGTCCCCTGGTACTCGGGTGCAACATTCCAGATGCTTTACTAACACTCTCCCGACTTGGAGAGTCAGTGCCTTTAACCTCCTGTTTGGCCCAGTTTGCAAATTCCGCGGAAGATGAACAGGAATAGGGAGAACCAATGAGAGACTAGCTGGAGGTGTCTGGACGGGAAAATTTAACTCTCATTTCCCACCAGGAAGAGGAATTAACCAAAGGCTCAGCGTGCCATGCCGGAACCAGATTAGGGCCTGAAGCAATCCTGCGGTGTTGCGGCCAGCTCACAAGAAAGCGAGTTGAAGAAAGGAGCTCAGGGGCACCGTAATTCACAAACCTTCAGAGTTATAAATGACAGCTATCATCCAAAAATATACTGAAGTAAGGCTGCCAAGAGGACTTGAAAGCCGGGCAGAATTGCAGGAAACCGATTTCAGGAGGTAGACTGGAATTGCATTTAAAGCATAGGAAAAGAGGCAGAAGGTCGACAATGATGCACTTGGCCAAAAAGGGCGTATGCGTTTTTTCCTGAATATATTCAGGAAAAAACGCATACGCCCTTTTTGGCCAACCAAGCAAGCTTGCAAAGGAAATCTGCACTACAATGAAGTCTCACTTCCCCCCCGTCAAAAGGGCCATCTGAAAAAAGTGTAAAATCCAGAAAGGCAGGACAGGCCATGGAGAACTGGGAGCCTTGTTATGCTGATGGGCGGGATGTAACTTGCCAACAGCCACTCGGGAGAAGTGTATGGTGTTTCCTGAAACATCTAAAAAACAAAGCAACAGAGCCTAGGGCACTTCCACTTATGGTCCTATAGCTTAGGGAAATTAAAATCAAAAAGACACAGCCACCCCAAAGTTTGGGATGGCTCTGTTTACAAGAAACTCGTTTACGGTACAAGTTCAATATCGCATAAAGCGAAAAATGGATAAAGAAGTTGTGGTACTTACGTACAATGCAATATCACTCAGCAATGACATCTATGTCATCAAGCCCATAGCAGCATAATGAGTGGATTCAGGTATGATGATTCTAACTGAAATAAGTCACACAGAAAAAGAAACATCATAAGATATCACTAATACACGGAATGTAAACTTGGCTACACAGGAACTGAATTTCAAAACAGAACATGGTCCCAAATTTAGAAAACCAACTTATGCTTGCTTAAGGGGAAAGGTGAGTTGGGGTGCTGCATAAAACCAGAGATTGAAATGAGCACAGATAAAGTTCCTTAAGCCAAATATGTAATAGACAAGAGCTACTCCTTGCTCAACGAAATGGACTCAAAACCCCATATTAAACGCCTAATAATGTACCTGACTAGTAAGTATCTTAAAACCTATGGATTGCTATGTCTCTGAAAGTGAATCAATCGTGAGTACAGGGGCAAAAACGCAGCAGTGATAGGATTGGAGAGTTTTGGTGAGCAAATGAAGACCCTTTGAAGTCATATTGCATGGTACCCATTCCACGGGTCTCAACTCTCCAGGTTTAAGGGATTCTTCCTTCAGCTAAAACATGCATGTGGAACCCAGAGTATGATCAACCGTGTGATCGGGAGACGTGTTGAAATATGTCTCAGTTCTCGTCCCCTGGTACTCGGGTGCAACATTCCAGATGCTTTACTAACACTCTCCCGACTTGGAGAGTCAGTGCCTTTAACCTCCTGTTTGGCCCAGTTTGCAAATTCCGCGGAAGATGAACAGGAATAGGGAGAACCAATGAGAGACTAGCTGGAGGTGTCTGGACGGGCAAATTTAACTCTCATTTCCCACCAGGAAGAGGAATTAACCAAAGGCTCAGCGTGCCATGCCGGAACCAGATTAGGGCCTGAAGCAATCCTGCGGTGTTGCGGCCAGCTCACAAGAAAGCGAGTTGAAGAAAGGAGCTCAGGGGCACTGTAATTCACAAACCTGCAGAGTTATAAATGACAGCTATCATCCAAAAATATACTGAAGTAAGGCTGCCAAGAGGACTTGAAAGCCGGGCAGAATTGCAGGAAACCGATTTCAGGAGGTAGACTGGAATTGCATTTAAAGCATAGGAAAAGAGGCAGAAGGTCGACAATGATGCACTTGGCCAAAAAGGGCGTATGCGTTTTTTCCTGAATATATTCAGGAAAAAACGCATACGCACTTTTTGGCCAACCAAGCAAGCTTGCAAAGGAAATCTGCACTACAATGAAGTCTCACTCCCCCACCCCCGTCAAAAGGGCCATCTGAAAAAAGTGTAAAATCCAGAAAGGCAGGACAGGCCATGGAGAACTGGGAGCCTTGTTATGCTGATGGGCAGGATGTAAATTGCCAACAGCCACTCCGGAGAAGTGTATGGTGTTTCCTGAAACATCTAAAAAACAAAGCAACAGAGCCTAGGGCACTTCCACTTATGGTCCTATAGCTTAGGGAAATTAAAATCAAAAAGACACAGCCACCCCAAAGTTTGGGATGGCTCTGTTTACAAGAAACTCGTTTACGGTACAAGTTCAATATCGCATAAAGCGAAAAATGGATAAAGAAGTTGTGGTACTTACGTACAATGCAATATCACTCAGCAATGACATCTATGTCATCAGGCCCATAGCAGCATAATGAGTGGATTCAGGTATGATGATTCTAACTGAAATAAGTCACACAGAAAAAGAAACATCATAAGATATCACTAATACACGGAATGTAAACTTGGCTACACAGGAACTGAATTTCAAAACAGAACATGGTCCCAAATTTAGAAAACCAACTTATGCTTGCTTAAGGGGAAAGGTGAGTTGGGGTGCTGCATAAAACCAGAGATTGAAATGAGCACAGATAAAGTTCCTTAAGCCAAATATGTAATAGACAAGAGCTACTCCTTGCTCTACGAAATGGACTCAAAACCCCATATTAAACGCCTAATAATGTACCTGACTAGTAAGTATCTTAAAACCTATGGATTGCTATGTCTCTGAAAGTGAATCAATCGTGAGTACAGGGGCAAAAACGCAGCAGTGATAGGATTGGAGAGTTTTGGTGAGCAAATGAAGACCCTTTGAAGTCATATTGCATGGTACCCATTCCACGGGTCTCAACTCTCCAGGTTTAAGGGATTCTTCCTTCAGCTAAAACATGCATGTGGAACCCAGAGTATGATCAACCGTGTGATCGGGAGACGTGTTGAAATATGTCTCAGTTCTCGTCCCCTGGTACTCGGGTGCAACATTCCAGATGCTTTACTAACACTCTCCCGACTTGGAGAGTCAGTGCCTTTAACCTCCTGTTTGGCCCAGTTTGCAAATTCCGCGGAAGATGAACAGGAATAGGGAGAACCAATGAGAGACTAGCTGGAGGTGTCTGGACGGGAAAATTTAACTCTCATTTCCCACCAGGAAGAGGAATTAACCAAAGGCTCAGCGTGCCATGCCGGAACCAGATTAGGGCCTGAAGCAATCCTGCGGTGTTGCGGCCAGCTCACAAGAAAGCGAGTTGAAGAAAGGAGCTCAGGGGCACTGTAATTCACAAACCTGCAGAGTTATAAATGACAGCTATCATCCAAAAATATACTGAAGTAAGGCTGCCAAGAGGACTTGAAAGCCGGGCAGAATTGCAGGAAACCGATTTCAGGAGGTAGACTGGAATTGCATTTAAAGCATAGGAAAAGAGGCAGAAGGTCGACAATGATGCACTTGGCCAAAAAGGGCGTATGCGTTTTTTCCTGAATATATTCAGGAAAAAACGCATACGCACTTTTTGGCCAACCAAGCAAGCTTGCAAAGGAAATCTGCACTACAATGAAGTCTCACTCCCCCACCCCCGTCAAAAGGGCCATCTGAAAAAAGTGTAAAATCCAGAAAGGCAGGACAGGCCATGGAGAACTGGGAGCCTTGTTATGCTGATGGGCAGGATGTAAATTGCCAACAGCCACTCCGGAGAAGTGTATGGTGTTTCCTGAAACATCTAAAAAACAAAGCAACAGAGCCTAGGGCACTTCCACTTATGGTCCTATAGCTTAGGGAAATTAAAATCAAAAAGACACAGCCACCCCAAAGTTTGGGATGGCTCTGTTTACAAGAAACTCGTTTACGGTACAAGTTCAATATCGCATAAAGCGAAAAATGGATAAAGAAGTTGTGGTACTTACGTACAATGCAATATCACTCAGCAATGACATCTATGTCATCAGGCCCATAGCAGCATAATGAGTGGATTCAGGTATGATGATTCTAACTGAAATAAGTCACACAGAAAAAGAAACATCATAAGATATCACTAATACACGGAATGTAAACTTGGCTACACAGGAACTGAATTTCAAAACAGAACATGGTCCCAAATTTAGAAAACCAACTTATGCTTGCTTAAGGGGAAAGGTGAGTTGGGGTGCTGCATAAAACCAGAGATTGAAATGAGCACAGATAAAGTTCCTTAAGCCAAATATGTAATAGACAAGAGCTACTCCTTGCTCAACGAAATGGACTCAAAACCCCATATTAAACGCCTAATAATGTACCTGACTAGTAAGTATCTTAAAACCTATGGATTGCTATGTCTCTGAAAGTGAATCAATCGTGAGTACAGGGGCAAAAACGCAGCAGTGATAGGATTGGAGAGTTTTGGTGAGCAAATGAAGACCCTTTGAAGTCATATTGCATGGTACCCATTCCAAGGGTCTCAACTCTCCAGGTTTAAGGGATTCTTCCTTCAGCTAAAACATGCATGTGGAACCCAGAGTATGATCAACCGTGTGATCGGGAGACGTGTTGAAATATGTCTCAGTTCTCGTCCCCTGGTACTCGGGTGCAACATTCCAGATGCTTTACTAACACTCTCCCGACTTGGAGAGTCAGTGCCTTTAACCTCCTGTTTGGCCCAGTTTGCAAATTCCGCGGAAGATGAACAGGAATAGGGAGAACCAATGAGAGACTAGCTGGAGGTGTCTGGACGGGAAAATTTAACTCTCATTTCCCACCAGGAAGAGGAATTAACCAAAGGCTCAGCGTGCCGTGCCGGAACCAGATTAGGGCCTGAAGCAATCCTGCGGTGTTGTGGCCAGCTCACAAGAAAGCGAGTTGAAGAAAGGAGCTCAGGGGCACTGTAATTCACAAACCTGCAGAGTTATAAATGACAGCTATCGTCCAAAAATATACTGAAGTAAGGCTGCCAAGAGGACTTGAAAGCGGGGCAGAATTGCAGGAAACCGATTTCAGGAGGTAGACTGGAATTGCATTTAAAGCATAGGAAAAGAGGCAAAACGTCTACAATGATGCACTTGGCCAAAAAGGGCGTATGCGTTTTTTCCTGAATATATTCAGGAAAAAACGCATGCGCCCTTTTTGGCCAACCAAGCAAGCTTGCAAAGGCAATCTGCACTACAATGAAGTCTCACTTCACCCGGGTCAAAAGGGCCATCTGAAAAAAGTGTAAAATCCAGAAAGGAAGGACAGGCCATGGAGAACTGGGAGACTTGTTATGCTGATGGGTGGGATGTAAATTGCCAACAACCACTGGGGAGAAGTGTATGGTGTTTCCTGAAACATCTACAAAACAAAGCAACAGAGCCTAGGGCACTTCCAGTTATGGTCCTATAGCTTAGGGAAATTAAAATCAAAAAGACACAGCCACCCCAAAGTTTGGGATGGCTCTGTTTACAAGAACCTCGTATAGAGTACAAGTTCAATATCACAGAAAGCGAAAAATGGATAAAGAAGTTGTGGTATTTACGTACAATGCAATATTCCTCAGCAATGACATCTATGTCATCAGGCCCGTAGCAGCATAATGAGTGGATTCAGGTATGATGATTCTAACTGAAATAAGTCACACAGAAAAAGAAACATCATAAGATATCACTAATACACGGAATGTAAACTTGGCTACACAGGAACTGAATTCCAAAACAGAACAGGGTCTCAAATTTAGAAAACCAGCTTATGCTTGCTTAAGGGGAAAGGTGAGTTGGGGTGCTGCATAAAACCAGAGATTGAAATGAGCACAGATAAAGTTCCTTAAGCCAAATATGTAATAGACAAGAGCTACTCCTTGCTCAACGAAATGGACTCAACACCCCATATTAAACGCCTAAGAATGTACCTGACTAGTAAGTATCTTAAAACCTATGGATTGCTATGTCTCCGAAAGAGAATCCAGCGTGTGTACAGGGTCATAAAGGCAGCAGTGATAGGATTGGAGAGGTTCGGTGGGCAAACGAAGACCCTTTGAAATCATATTGCATCGTACCCATTCCACGGTCTCAAATCTCCAGGTTTAATGGATTCTTCCTTCAGCTAAAACATGCATGTGGAACACAGAGTATGATCAACCGTGTGATCGGGAGACGTGTGCCATTATATCTCAGTTCTCGTCCCCTGGTACTCGGGTGCAACATTCCAGACCCTTTACTAACACTCTCCCGACTTGGAGAGTCAGTGCCTTTAACCTCCTGTTTGGCCCAGTTTGCAATTTCTGCGGAACATGAACAGGAATAGGGAGAAACAATGAGAGACTAGCTGGATGTGTCTGGACGGGCAAATTTAACTCTCATTTCCCACCAGGAAGAGGAATTAACCAAAGGCTCAGCGTGCCGTGCTGGAACCAGATTAGGGCCTGAAGCAATCCTGCGGTGTTGCGGCCAGCTCACAAGAAAGTGAGTTAAAGAAAGGAGCCCAGGGGCACTGTAATTCACAAACCTGCAGAGTTATAAATGACAGCTATCGTCCAAAAATATACTGAAGTAAGGCTGCCAAGAGGACTTGAAAGCGGGGCAGAATTGCAGGAAACTGATTTCAGGAGGTAGACTGGAATTGCATTTAAAGCATAGGAAAAGAGGCAGAACGTCGACAATGATGCACTTGGCCAAAAAGGGCGTATGGGTTTTTTCCTGAATATATTCAGGAAAAAACGCATACGCCCTTTTTGGCCAACCAAGCAAGCTTGCAAAGGAAATCTGCACTACAATGAAGTCTCACTTCCCCCCGGTCAAAAGGGCCATCTGAAAAAAGTGTAAAATCCAGAAAGGCAGGACAGGCCATGGAGAACTGGTAGCCTTGTTATGCTGATGGGCGGGATGTAAATTGCCAACAGCCACTCAGGAGAAGTGTATGGTGTTTCCTGAAACATCTACAAAACAAAGCAACAGAGCCTAGGGCACTTCCACTTATGGTCCTATAGCTTAGGGAAATTAAAATCAAAAAGACACAGCCACCCCAATATTTGGGACGGCTCTGTTTACAAAAACCTCGTTTACGGTACAAGTTCAATATCGCAGAAAGTGAAAAATGGATAAAGAATTTGTGGTACTTACGTAAAATGCAATATCACTCAGCCTTGACATCTATGTCATCAGGCCTGTAGCAGCATAATGAGTGGATTCAGGTATAATGATTCTAACTGAAATAAGTCACACAGAAAAAGAAACATCATAAGATATCACTAATACACGGAATGTAAACTTGGCTACACAGGAACTGAATTACAAAACAGAACAGGGTCTCAAATTTAGAAAACCAACTTATGCTTGCTTAAGGGCAAAGGTGAGTTGGGGTGCTGCATAAAACCAGAGATTGAAATGAGCACAGATAAAGTTCCTTAAGCCAAATATGTAATAGACAAGAGCTACTCCTTGCTCAACTAGATGGACTCAACACCCCATATTAAATGCCTAAGAATGTACCTGACTATTAAGTGTCTTAAAACCTATGGATTGCTATGTCTCCGAAAGAGAATCAAGCGTGTGTACAGGGGCATAAACGCAGCAGTGATAGGATTGGTGAGGTTCGGTGAGCAAATGAATACCCTTTGAAGTCATATCGCATGGTACCCATTCCACGGGTCTCAACTCTCCAGGTTTAAGGGATTCTTCCTTCAGCTAAAGCATGCATGTGGAACCCAGAGTATGATCAACCGTGTGATCAGGAGACGTGTTCCAATATGTCTCAGTTCTCGTCCCCTGGTACTCGGGTGCAACATTCCAGACGCTTTACTAACACTCTCCCGACTTGGAGAGTCAGTGTCTTTAACCTCCTGTTTGGCCCAGTTTGCAATTTCTGCGGAAGATGAACAAGAATAGGGAGGACCAATGAGAGACTAGCTGGGGGTGTCCGGACGGGCAAATTTAACTCTCATTACCCACCAGTAAGAGGAGTTAAACAAAGGCTCAGCATGCCGTGCCGGAACCAGATTAGGCCCTGAAGCAATCCTGCGGTGTTGTGGCCAGCTCACAAGAAAGCGAGTTGAAGAAAGGAGCTCAGGGGCACTGTAATTCACAAACCTGCAGAGTTATAAATGACAGCTATCGTCCAAAACTATACTGAAGTAAGGCTGCCAAGAGGACTTGAAAGCGGGGCAGAATTGCAGGAAACCGATTTCAGGAGGTAGACTGGAATTGCATCTAAAGCATAGGAAAAGAGGCAGAACGTCGACAATGATGCACTTGGCCAAAAAGGGCATATGCGTTTTTTCCTGAATATATTCAGGAAAAAACGCATACGCACTTTTTGGTCAACCAAGCAAGCTTGCAAAGGAAATCTGCACTACAATGAAGTCTCACTTCACCCGGGTCAAAAGGGCCATCTGAAAAAAGTGTAAAATCCAGAAAGGCAGGACAGGCCATGGAGAACTGGGAGCCTTGTTATGCTGATGGGCGGGATGAAAATTGCCAACAGCCACTCAGGAGAAGTGTATGGTGTTTCCTGAAACATCTACAAAACAAAGCAACAGAGCCTAGGGCACTTCCAGTTATGGTCCTATAGCTTAGGGAAATTAAAATCAAAAAGACACAGCCACCCCAAAGTTTGGGATGGCTCTGTTTACAAGAACCTCGTTTACGGTACAAGTTCAATATCACAGAAAGCGAAAAATGGATAAAGAAGTTGTGGTATTTACGTACAATGCAATATCCCTCAGTAATGACATCTATGTCATCAGGCCCATAGCAGCATAATGAGTGGATTCAGGTATGATGATTCTAACTGAAATAAGTCACACAGAAAAAGAAACATCATAAGATATCACTAATACACGGAATGTAAACTTGGCTACACAGGAACTGAATTCCAAAACAGAACAGGGTCTCAAATTTAGAAAACCAGCTTATGCTTGCTTAAGGTGAAAGGTGAGTTGGGGTGCTGCATAAAACCAGAGATTGAAATGAGCACAGATAAAGTTCCTTAAGCCAAATATGGAATAGAAAAGAGCTACTCCTTGCTCAACGAAATGGACTCAAAACCCCATATTAAACGCCTAAGAATGTACCTGACTAGTAATATCTTAAAATCTATGGATTGCTATGTCTCCGAAAGAGAATCAAGCATGTGTAGAGGGGCATAAACGCAGCCGTGATAGGATTGGAGAGGTTCAGTGAGCAAATGAAGACCCTTTGAAGTCATATTGCATGGTACCCATTCCACGGGTCTCAACTCTCAAGGTTTAAGGGATTCTTCCTTCAGCTAAAACATGCATGTGGAACCCAGAGTATGATCAACCGTGTGATCGGGAGACGTGTTCAAATATGTCTCAGTTCTCGTCGCCTGGTACTCGGGTGCAAAATTCCAGACGCTTTACTAACACTCTCTCGACTTGGAGAGTCAGTGCCTTTAACCTGCTGTTTCACTCAGTTTGCAATTTCTGTGGAAGATGAACAGGAATAGGGAGAACCAATGAGAGACTAGCTGGAGGTTTCTGGACGGGCAAATTTAACTCTCATTTCCAACCAGGAAGACGAATTAACCAAAGGCTCAGCATGCCGTGCCGGAACCAGATTAGGGCCTGAAGCAATCCTGCGGTGTTGCGGCCAGCTCACAAGAAAGCGAGTTGAAGAAAGGAGCTCAGGGGCACTGTAATTCACAACCATGCACAGTTATAAATGACAGCTATCGTACAAAAATATACGAAGTAAGGCTGCCAAGAGTTCTTGAATGCAGGGCAGAAATGCAGGAAACCAATTTCAGGAGGTAGACTGGAATTGCATTTAAAGCATAGGAAAAGAGGCAGAACGTCGACAATGATGCACTTGGCCAAAAAGGGCGTATGAATTTTTTCCTGAATATATTCAGGACAAAACGCATACGCACTTTTTGGCCAACCAAGCAAGCTTGCAAAGGAAATCTGCACTACAATGAAGTCTCCCTTCCTCCCGGTCAAAAGGGCCATCTGAATAAAGTGTAAAATCCAGAAAGTCAGGACAGTCCATGGAGAACTGGGAGCCCTGTTATGCTGATGGGTGGGATGTAAATTGCCAACAGCCCCTCGGGAGAAGTGTATGGTGTTTCCTGAAACATATAAAAAACAAAGCAACACAGCCTAGGGCACTTCCACTTATGGTCCTAGACCTTAGGGAAATTAAAATCAAAAAGACACAGCCAACCCAAAGTTTGGGACGGCTCTGTTTACAAGAACCTCATTTAGGGTACAAGTTCAATATCGCAGAAAGTGAAAAATGGATAAAGAAGTTGTGGTACTTACGTACAATGCAATATCACTCAGCAATGAAATGTATGTCATGAGGCCCGTAGTAGCATAATGAGTGGATTCAGGTATGATGATTCTAACTGAAATAAGTCACACAGAAAAATAAACATCATAAGATATCACAAATACACGGAATGTAAACATGGCTACACAGGAACTGGATTACACAACAGAACAGGGTCTCAAATTTAGAAAACCAACTTATGCTTGCTTAAGGGGAAAGGTGAGTTGGGGTGCTGCATAAAACCAGAGATTGAAATGAGCACAGATAAAGTTCCTTAAGCCAAATATGTAATAGACAAGAGCTACTCCTTGCTCAACGAAATGGACTCAACACCCCATATTAAACGCCTAAGAATGTACCTGACTAGTAAGTATCTTAAAACCTATGGATCACTATGTCTCCGAAAGAGAATCAAGCGTGTGTACAGGGGCATAAACGCAGCAGTGATAGGATTGGAGAGGTTCGGTGAGCAAATGAAGACCCTTTGAAGTCATATTGCATGGTACCCCTTCCACGGGTCTCAACTCTCCAGGTTTAAGGGATTCTTCCTTCAGCTAAAGCATGCATGTGGAACCCAGAGTATGATCAACCGTGTGATTGGGAGACGTGTTCAAGTATGTCTCAGTTCTTGTCCCCTGGTATTCGGGTGCAACATTCCAGACACTTTACTAACACTCTCCCGACTTGGAGAGTCAGTGCCTTTAACCTCCTGTTTGGCCCAGTTTGCAATTTCTGCGGAAGATGAACAGGAATAGGGAGAACCAATGAGAGACTAGCTGGAGGTGTCTGGACGGGTAAATTTAACTCTCATTTCCCACCAGGAAGAGGAATTAACCAAAGGCTCAGCGTGCTGTGCTGGAACCAGATTAGGGCCTGAAGCAATCCTGCAGTGTTGCGGCCAGCTCACAAGAAAGCGAGTTGAAGAAAGGAGCTCAGGGGCACTGTAATTCACAAACCTGCAGAGTTATAAATGACAGCTATCGTCCAAAAATATACTGAAGTAAGGCTGCCAAGAGGACTTGAAAGCGGGGCAGAATTGCAGGAAACCGATTTCAGGAGGTAGACTGGAATTGCATTTAAAGCATAGGAAAAGAGGCAGAAGGTCGACAATGATGCACTTGGCCAAAAAGGGCGTATGCGTTTTTTCCTGAATATATTCAGGAAAAAACGCATACGCCCTTTTTGGCCAACCAAGCAAGCTTGCAAAGGAAATCTGCACTACAATGAAGTCTCACTCCCCCACCCCCGTCAAAAGGGCCATCTGAAAAAAGTGTAAAATCCAGAAAGGCAGGACAGGCCATGGAGAACTGGGAGCCTTGTTATGCTGATGGGCAGGATGTAAATTGCCAACAGCCACTCCGGAGAAGTGTATGGTGTTTCCTGAAACATCTAAAAAACAAAGCAACAGAGCCTAGGGCACTTCCACTTATGGTCCTATAGCTTAGGGAAATTAAAATCAAAAAGACACAGCCACCCCAAAGTTTGGGATGGCTCTGTTTACAAGAAACTCGTTTACGGTACAAGTTCAATATCGCATAAAGCGAAAAATGGATAAAGAAGTTGTGGTACTTACGTACAATGCAATATCACTCAGCAATGACATCTATGTCATCAGGCCCATAGCAGCATAATGAGTGGATTCAGGTATGATGATTCTAACTGAAATAAGTCACACAGAAAAAGAAACATCATAAGATATCACTAATACACGGAATGTAAACTTGGCTACACAGGAACTGAATTTCAAAACAGAACATGGTCCCAAATTTAGAAAACCAACTTATGCTTGCTTAAGGGGAAAGGTGAGTTGGGGTGCTGCATAAAACCAGAGATTGAAATGAGCACAGATAAAGTTCCTTAAGCCAAATATGTAATAGACAAGAGCTACTCCTTGCTCAACGAAATGGACTCAAAACCCCATATTAAACGCCTAATAATGTACCTGACTAGTAAGTATCTTAAAACCTATGGATTGCTATGTCTCTGAAAGTGAATCAATCGTGAGTACAGGGGCAAAAACGCAGCAGTGATAGGATTGGAGAGTTTTGGTGAGCAAATGAAGACCCTTTGAAGTCATATTGCATGGTACCCATTCCACGGGTCTCAACTCTCCAGGTTTAAGGGATTCTTCCTTCAGCTAAAACATGCATGTGGAACCCAGAGTATGATCAACCGTGTGATCGGGAGACGTGTTGAAATATGTCTCAGTTCTCATCCCCTGGTACTCGGGTGCAACATTCCAGATGCTTTACTAACACTCTCCCGACTTGGAGAGTCAGTGCCTTTAACCTCCTGTTTGGCCCAGTTTGCAAATTCCGCGGAAGATGAACAGGAATAGGGAGAACCAATGAGAGACTAGCTGGAGGTGTCTGGACGGGCAAATTTAACTCTCATTTCCCACCAGGAAGAGGAATTAACCAAAGGCTCAGCGTGCCATGCCGGAACCAGATTAGGGCCTGAAGCAATCCTGCGGTGTTGCGGCCAGCTCACAAGAAAGCGAGTTGAAGAAAGGAGCTCAGGGGCACTGTAATTCACAAACCTGCAGAGTTATAAATGACAGCTATCATCCAAAAATATACTGAAGTAAGGCTGCCAAGAGGACTTGAAAGCCGGGCAGAATTGCAGGAAACCGATTTCAGGAGGTAGACTGGAATTGCATTTAAAGCATAGGAAAAGAGGCAGAAGGTCGACAATGATGCACTTGGCCAAAAAGGGCGTATGCGTTTTTTCCTGAATATATTCAGGAAAAAACGCATACGCCCTTTTTGGCCAACCAAGCAAGCTTGCAAAGGAAATCTGCACTACAATGAAGTCTCACTCCCCCACCCCCGTCAAAAGGGCCATCTGAAAAAAGTGTAAAATCCAGAAAGGCAGGACAGGCCATGGAGAACTGGGAGCCTTGTTATGCTGATGGGCAGGATGTAAATTGCCAACAGCCACTCCGGAGAAGTGTATGGTGTTTCCTGAAACATCTAAAAAACAAAGCAACAGAGCCTAGGGCACTTCCACTTATGGTCCTATAGCTTAGGGAAATTAAAATCAAAAAGACACAGCCACCCCAAAGTTTGGGATGGCTCTGTTTACAAGAAACTCGTTTACGGTACAAGTTCAATATCGCATAAAGCGAAAAATGGATAAAGAAGTTGTGGTACTTACGTACAATGCAATATCACTCAGCAATGACATCTATGTCATCAGGCCCATAGCAGCATAATGAGTGGATTCAGGTATGATGATTCTAACTGAAATAAGTCACACAGAAAAAGAAACATCATAAGATATCACTAATACACGGAATGTAAACTTGGCTACACAGGAACTGAATTTCAAAACAGAACATGGTCCCAAATTTAGAAAACCAACTTATGCTTGCTTAAGGGGAAAGGTGAGTTGGGGTGCTGCATAAAACCAGAGATTGAAATGAGCACAGATAAAGTTCCTTAAGCCAAATATGTAATAGACAAGAGCTACTCCTTGCTCTACGAAATGGACTCAAAACCCCATATTAAACGCCTAATAATGTACCTGACTAGTAAGTATCTTAAAACCTATGGATTGCTATGTCTCTGAAAGTGAATCAATCGTGAGTACAGGGGCAAAAACGCAGCAGTGATAGGATTGGAGAGTTTTGGTGAGCAAATGAAGACCCTTTGAAGTCATATTGCATGGTACCCATTCCACGGGTCTCAACTCTCCAGGTTTAAGGGATTCTTCCTTCAGCTAAAACATGCATGTGGAACCCAGAGTATGATCAACCGTGTGATCGGGAGACGTGTTGAAATATGTCTCAGTTCTCGTCCCCTGGTACTCGGGTGCAACATTCCAGATGCTTTACTAACACTCTCCCGACTTGGAGAGTCAGTGCCTTTAACCTCCTGTTTGGCCCAGTTTGCAAATTCCGCGGAAGATGAACAGGAATAGGGAGAACCAATGAGAGACTAGCTGGAGGTGTCTGGACGGGAAAATTTAACTCTCATTTCCCACCAGGAAGAGGAATTAACCAAAGGCTCAGCGTGCCATGCCGGAACCAGATTAGGGCCTGAAGCAATCCTGCGGTGTTGCGGCCAGCTCACAAGAAAGCGAGTTGAAGAAATGAGCTCAGGGGCACTGTAATTCACAAACCTGCAGAGTTATAAATGACAGCTATCATCCAAAAATATACTGAAGTAAGGCTGCCAAGAGGACTTGAAAGCCGGGCAGAATTGCAGGAAACCGATTTCAGGAGGTAGACTGGAATTGCATTTAAAGCATAGGAAAAGAGGCAGAAGGTCGACAATGATGCACTTGGCCAAAAAGGGCGTATGCGTTTTTTCCTGAATATATTCAGGAAAAAACGCATACGCCCTTTTTGGCCAACCAAGCAAGCTTGCAAAGGAAATCTGCACTACAATGAAGTCTCACTCCCCCACCCCCGTCAAAAGGGCCATCTGAAAAAAGTGTAAAATCCAGAAAGGCAGGACAGGCCATGGAGAACTGGGAGCCTTGTTATGCTGATGGGCAGGATGTAAATTGCCAACAGCCACTCCGGAGAAGTGTATGGTGTTTCCTGAAACATCTAAAAAACAAAGCAACAGAGCCTAGGGCACTTCCACTTATGGTCCTATAGCTTAGGGAAATTAAAATCAAAAAGACACAGCCACCCCAAAGTTTGGGATGGCTCTGTTTACAAGAAACTCGTTTACGGTACAAGTTCAATATCGCATAAAGCGAAAAATGGATAAAGAAGTTGTGGTACTTACGTACAATGCAATATCACTCAGCAATGACATCTATGTCATCAGGCCCATAGCAGCATAATGAGTGGATTCAGGTATGATGATTCTAACTGAAATAAGTCACACAGAAAAAGAAACATCATAAGATATCACTAATACACGGAATGTAAACTTGGCTACACAGGAACTGAATTTCAAAACAGAACATGGTCCCAAATTTAGAAAACCAACTTATGCTTGCTTAAGGGGAAAGGTGAGTTGGGGTGCTGCATAAAACCAGAGATTGAAATGAGCACAGATAAAGTTCCTTAAGCCAAATATGTAATAGACAAGAGCTACTCCTTGCTCAACGAAATGGACTCAAAACCCCATATTAAACGCCTAATAATGTACCTGACTAGTAAGTATCTTAAAACCTATGGATTGCTATGTCTCTGAAAGTGAATCAATCGTGAGTACAGGGGCAAAAACGCAGCAGTGATAGGATTGGAGAGTTTTGGTGAGCAAATGAAGACCCTTTGAAGTCATATTGCATGGTACCCATTCCAAGGGTCTCAACTCTCCAGGTTTAAGGGATTCTTCCTTCAGCTAAAACATGCATGTGGAACCCAGAGTATGATCAACCGTGTGATCGGGAGACGTGTTGAAATATGTCTCAGTTCTCGTCCCCTGGTACTCGGGTGCAACATTCCAGATGCTTTACTAACACTCTCCCGACTTGGAGAGTCAGTGCCTTTAACCTCCTGTTTGGCCCAGTTTGCAAATTCCGCGGAAGATGAACAGGAATAGGGAGAACCAATGAGAGACTAGCTGGAGGTGTCTGGACGGGAAAATTTAACTCTCATTTCCCACCAGGAAGAGGAATTAACCAAAGGCTCAGCGTGCCGTGCCGGAACCAGATTAGGGCCTGAAGCAATCCTGCGGTGTTGTGGCCAGCTCACAAGAAAGCGAGTTGAAGAAAGGAGCTCAGGGGCACTGTAATTCACAAACCTGCAGAGTTATAAATGACAGCTATCGTCCAAAAATATACTGAAGTAAGGCTGCCAAGAGGACTTGAAAGCGGGGCAGAATTGCAGGAAACCGATTTCAGGAGGTAGACTGGAATTGCATTTAAAGCATAGGAAAAGAGGCAAAACGTCTACAATGATGCACTTGGCCAAAAAGGGCGTATGCGTTTTTTCCTGAATATATTCAGGAAAAAACGCATGCGCCCTTTTTGGCCAACCAAGCAAGCTTGCAAAGGCAATCTGCACTACAATGAAGTCTCACTTCACCCGGGTCAAAAGGGCCATCTGAAAAAAGTGTAAAATCCAGAAAGGAAGGACAGGCCATGGAGAACTGGGAGACTTGTTATGCTGATGGGTGGGATGTAAATTGCCAACAACCACTGGGGAGAAGTGTATGGTGTTTCCTGAAACATCTACAAAACAAAGCAACAGAGCCTAGGGCACTTCCAGTTATGGTCCTATAGCTTAGGGAAATTAAAATCAAAAAGACACAGCCACCCCAAAGTTTGGGATGGCTCTGTTTACAAGAACCTCGTATAGAGTACAAGTTCAATATCACAGAAAGCGAAAAATGGATAAAGAAGTTGTGGTATTTACGTACAATGCAATATTCCTCAGCAATGACATCTATGTCATCAGGCCCGTAGCAGCATAATGAGTGGATTCAGGTATGATGATTCTAACTGAAATAAGTCACACAGAAAAAGAAACATCATAAGATATCACTAATACACGGAATGTAAACTTGGCTACACAGGAACTGAATTCCAAAACAGAACAGGGTCTCAAATTTAGAAAACCAGCTTATGCTTGCTTAAGGGGAAAGGTGAGTTGGGGTGCTGCATAAAACCAGAGATTGAAATGAGCACAGATAAAGTTCCTTAAGCCAAATATGTAATAGACAAGAGCTACTCCTTGCTCAACGAAATGGACTCAACACCCCATATTAAACGCCTAAGAATGTACCTGACTAGTAAGTATCTTAAAACCTATGGATTGCTATGTCTCCGAAAGAGAATCCAGCGTGTGTACAGGGTCATAAAGGCAGCAGTGATAGGATTGGAGAGGTTCGGTGGGCAAACGAAGACCCTTTGAAATCATATTGCATCGTACCCATTCCACGGTCTCAAATCTCCAGGTTTAATGGATTCTTCCTTCAGCTAAAACATGCATGTGGAACACAGAGTATGATCAACCGTGTGATCGGGAGACGTGTGCCATTATATCTCAGTTCTCGTCCCCTGGTACTCGGGTGCAACATTCCAGACCCTTTACTAACACTCTCCCGACTTGGAGAGTCAGTGCCTTTAACCTCCTGTTTGGCCCAGTTTGCAATTTCTGCGGAACATGAACAGGAATAGGGAGAAACAATGAGAGACTAGCTGGATGTGTCTGGACGGGCAAATTTAACTCTCATTTCCCACCAGGAAGAGGAATTAACCAAAGGCTCAGCGTGCCGTGCTGGAACCAGATTAGGGCCTGAAGCAATCCTGCGGTGTTGCGGCCAGCTCACAAGAAAGTGAGTTAAAGAAAGGAGCCCAGGGGCACTGTAATTCACAAACCTGCAGAGTTATAAATGACAGCTATCGTCCAAAAATATACTGAAGTAAGGCTGCCAAGAGGACTTGAAAGCGGGGCAGAATTGCAGGAAACTGATTTCAGGAGGTAGACTGGAATTGCATTTAAAGCATAGGAAAAGAGGCAGAACGTCGACAATGATGCACTTGGCCAAAAAGGGCGTATGGGTTTTTTCCTGAATATATTCAGGAAAAAACGCATACGCCCTTTTTGGCCAACCAAGCAAGCTTGCAAAGGAAATCTGCACTACAATGAAGTCTCACTTCCCCCCGGTCAAAAGGGCCATCTGAAAAAAGTGTAAAATCCAGAAAGGCAGGACAGGCCATGGAGAACTGGTAGCCTTGTTATGCTGATGGGCGGGATGTAAATTGCCAACAGCCACTCAGGAGAAGTGTATGGTGTTTCCTGAAACATCTACAAAACAAAGCAACAGAGCCTAGGGCACTTCCACTTATGGTCCTATAGCTTAGGGAAATTAAAATCAAAAAGACACAGCCACCCCAATATTTGGGACGGCTCTGTTTACAAAAACCTCGTTTACGGTACAAGTTCAATATCGCAGAAAGTGAAAAATGGATAAAGAATTTGTGGTACTTACGTAAAATGCAATATCACTCAGCCTTGACATCTATGTCATCAGGCCTGTAGCAGCATAATGAGTGGATTCAGGTATAATGATTCTAACTGAAATAAGTCACACAGAAAAAGAAACATCATAAGATATCACTAATACACGGAATGTAAACTTGGCTACACAGGAACTGAATTACAAAACAGAACAGGGTCTCAAATTTAGAAAACCAACTTATGCTTGCTTAAGGGCAAAGGTGAGTTGGGGTGCTGCATAAAACCAGAGATTGAAATGAGCACAGATAAAGTTCCTTAAGCCAAATATGTAATAGACAAGAGCTACTCCTTGCTCAACTAGATGGACTCAACACCCCATATTAAATGCCTAAGAATGTACCTGACTATTAAGTGTCTTAAAACCTATGGATTGCTATGTCTCCGAAAGAGAATCAAGCGTGTGTACAGGGGCATAAACGCAGCAGTGATAGGATTGGTGAGGTTCGGTGAGCAAATGAATACCCTTTGAAGTCATATCGCATGGTACCCATTCCACGGGTCTCAACTCTCCAGGTTTAAGGGATTCTTCCTTCAGCTAAAGCATGCATGTGGAACCCAGAGTATGATCAACCGTGTGATCGGGAGACGTGTTCCAATATGTCTCAGTTCTCGTCCCCTGGTACTCGGGTGCAACATTCCAGACGCTTTACTAACACTCTCCCGACTTGGAGAGTCAGTGTCTTTAACCTCCTGTTTGGCCCAGTTTGCAATTTCTGCGGAAGATGAACAAGAATAGGGAGGACCAATGAGAGACTAGCTGGGGGTGTCCGGACGGGCAAATTTAACTCTCATTACCCACCAGTAAGAGGAGTTAAACAAAGGCTCAGCATGCCGTGCCGGAACCAGATTAGGCCCTGAAGCAATCCTGCGGTGTTGTGGCCAGCTCACAAGAAAGCGAGTTGAAGAAAGGAGCTCAGGGGCACTGTAATTCACAAACCTGCAGAGTTATAAATGACAGCTATCGTCCAAAACTATACTGAAGTAAGGCTGCCAAGAGGACTTGAAAGCGGGGCAGAATTGCAGGAAACCGATTTCAGGAGGTAGACTGGAATTGCATCTAAAGCATAGGAAAAGAGGCAGAACGTCGACAATGATGCACTTGGCCAAAAAGGGCATATGCGTTTTTTCCTGAATATATTCAGGAAAAAACGCATACGCACTTTTTGGTCAACCAAGCAAGCTTGCAAAGGAAATCTGCACTACAATGAAGTCTCACTTCACCCGGGTCAAAAGGGCCATCTGAAAAAAGTGTAAAATCCAGAAAGGCAGGACAGGCCATGGAGAACTGGGAGCCTTGTTATGCTGATGGGCGGGATGAAAATTGCCAACAGCCACTCAGGAGAAGTGTATGGTGTTTCCTGAAACATCTACAAAACAAAGCAACAGAGCCTAGGGCACTTCCAGTTATGGTCCTATAGCTTAGGGAAATTAAAATCAAAAAGACACAGCCACCCCAAAGTTTGGGATGGCTCTGTTTACAAGAACCTCGTTTACGGTACAAGTTCAATATCACAGAAAGCGAAAAATGGATAAAGAAGTTGTGGTATTTACGTACAATGCAATATCCCTCAGCAATGACATCTATGTCATCAGGCCCATAGCAGCATAATGAGTGGATTCAGGTATGATGATTCTAACTGAAATAAGTCACACAGAAAAAGAAACATCATAAGATATCACTAATACACGGAATGTAAACTTGGCTACACAGGAACTGAATTCCAAAACAGAACAGGGTCTCAAATTTAGAAAACCAGCTTATGCTTGCTTAAGGTGAAAGGTGAGTTGGGGTGCTGCATAAAACCAGAGATTGAAATGAGCACAGATAAAGTTCCTTAAGCCAAATATGGAATAGAAAAGAGCTACTCCTTGCTCAACGAAATGGACTCAAAACCCCATATTAAACGCCTAAGAATGTACCTGACTAGTAATATCTTAAAATCTATGGATTGCTATGTCTCCGAAAAAGAATCAAGCATGTGTAGAGGGGCATAAACGCAGCCGTGATAGGATTGGAGAGGTTCAGTGAGCAAATGAAGACCCTTTGAAGTCATATTGCATGGTACCCATTCCACGGGTCTCAACTCTCAAGGTTTAAGGGATTCTTCCTTCAGCTAAAACATGCATGTGGAACCCAGAGTATGATCAACCGTGTGATCGGGAGACGTGTTCAAATATGTCTCAGTTCTCGTCGCCTGGTACTCGGGTGCAAAATTCCAGACGCTTTACTAACACTCTCTCGACTTGGAGAGTCAGTGCCTTTAACCTGCTGTTTCACTCAGTTTGCAATTTCTGTGGAAGATGAACAGGAATAGGGAGAACCAATGAGAGACTAGCTGGAGGTTTCTGGACGGGCAAATTTAACTCTCATTTCCAACCAGGAAGACGAATTAACCAAAGGCTCAGCATGCCGTGCCGGAACCAGATTAGGGCCTGAAGCAATCCTGCGGTGTTGCGGCCAGCTCACAAGAAAGCGAGTTGAAGAAAGGAGCTCAGGGGCACTGTAATTCACAACCATGCACAGTTATAAATGACAGCTATCGTACAAAAATATACGAAGTAAGGCTGCCAAGAGTTCTTGAATGCAGGGCAGAAATGCAGGAAACCAATTTCAGGAGGTAGACTGGAATTGCATTTAAAGCATAGGAAAAGAGGCAGAACGTCGACAATGATGCACTTGGCCAAAAAGGGCGTATGAATTTTTTCCTGAATATATTCAGGACAAAACGCATACGCACTTTTTGGCCAACCAAGCAAGCTTGCAAAGGAAATCTGCACTACAATGAAGTCTCCCTTCCTCCCGGTCAAAAGGGCCATCTGAATAAAGTGTAAAATCCAGAAAGTCAGGACAGTCCATGGAGAACTGGGAGCCCTGTTATGCTGATGGGTGGGATGTAAATTGCCAACAGCCCCTCGGGAGAAGTGTATGGTGTTTCCTGAAACATATAAAAAACAAAGCAACACAGCCTAGGGCACTTCCACTTATGGTCCTAGACCTTAGGGAAATTAAAATCAAAAAGACACAGCCAACCCAAAGTTTGGGACGGCTCTGTTTACAAGAACCTCATTTAGGGTACAAGTTCAATATCGCAGAAAGTGAAAAATGGATAAAGAAGTTGTGGTACTTACGTACAATGCAATATCACTCAGCAATGAAATGTATGTCATGAGGCCCGTAGTAGCATAATGAGTGGATTCAGGTATGATGATTCTAACTGAAATAAGTCACACAGAAAAATAAACATCATAAGATATCACAAATACACGGAATGTAAACATGGCTACACAGGAACTGGATTACACAACAGAACAGGGTCTCAAATTTAGAAAACCAACTTATGCTTGCTTAAGGGGAAAGGTGAGTTGGGGTGCTGCATAAAACCAGAGATTGAAATGAGCACAGATAAAGTTCCTTAAGCCAAATATGTAATAGACAAGAGCTACTCCTTGCTCAACGAAATGGACTCAACACCCCATATTAAACGCCTAAGAATGTACCTGACTAGTAAGTATCTTAAAACCTATGGATCACTATGTCTCCGAAAGAGAATCAAGCGTGTGTACAGGGGCATAAACGCAGCAGTGATAGGATTGGAGAGGTTCGGTGAGCAAATGAAGACCCTTTGAAGTCATATTGCATGGTACCCCTTCCACGGGTCTCAACTCTCCAGGTTTAAGGGATTCTTCCTTCAGCTAAAGCATGCATGTGGAACCCAGAGTATGATCAACCGTGTGATTGGGAGACGTGTTCAAGTATGTCTCAGTTCTTGTCCCCTGGTATTCGGGTGCAACATTCCAGACACTTTACTAACACTCTCCCGACTTGGAGAGTCAGTGCCTTTAACCTCCTGTTTGGCCCAGTTTGCAATTTCTGCGGAAGATGAACAGGAATAGGGAGAACCAATGAGAGACTAGCTGGAGGTGTCTGGACGGGTAAATTTAACTCTCATTTCCCACCAGGAAGAGGAATTAACCAAAGGCTCAGTGTGCTGTGCTGGAACCAGATTAGGGCCTGAAGCAATCCTGCAGTGTTGCGGCCAGCTCACAAGAAAGCGAGTTGAAGAAAGGAGCTCAGGGGCACTGTAATTCACAAACCTGCAGAGTTATAAATGACAGCTATCGTCCAAAAATATACTGAAGTAAGGCTGCCAAGAGGACTTGAAAGCGGGGCAGAATTGCAGGAAACCGATTTCAGGAGGTAGACTGGAATTGCATTTAAAGCATAGGAAAAGAGGCAGAACGTCGACAATGATGCACTTGGCCAAAAAGGACGTATGCGTTTTTTCCTGAATATATTCAGGAAAAAACGCATACGTCCTTTTTGGCCAACCAAGCAAGCTTGCAAACGAAATCTGCACTACAATGAAGTCTCACTTCCCCCTGGTCCAAAGGGCCATCTGAAAAAAGTGTAAAATCCAGAAAGACAGGACAGGCCATGGAGAACTGGGAGCCTTGTTATGCTGATGGGCGGGATGTAAATTGCCAACAGCCACTCGGGAGAAGTGTATGGTGTTTCCTGAAACATCTAAAAAACAAAGCAACAGAGACTAGGGCACTTCCACTTATGGTCCTATAGCTTAGGGAAATTAAAATCAAAAAGACACCGCCACCCAAAAATTTGGGACGGCTCTGTTTACAAGAACCTCATTTATGGTACAAGTTCAATATCGCAGAAAGTGAACACTGGATAAAGAATTTGTGGTACTTACGTACAATGCAATATCATTCAGCATTGACATCTGTGTCATCAGGCCTGTAGGAGCATAATGAGTGGATTCAGGTATGATGATTCTAACTGAAATAAGTCACACAGAAAAAGAAACATCATAAGATATCATTAATACACGGAATGTAAACTTGGCTACACAGAACTGGATTACAAAACAGAACAGGGTCTCAAATTTAGAAAACCAACTTATGCTTGCTTAAGGGGAAAGGTGAGTTGGGGTGCTGCATAAAACCAGAGATTGAAATGAGCACAGATAAAGTTCCTTAAGCCAAATATGGAATAGACAAGAGCTACTCCTTGCTCAACGAGATGGACTCAACACCCCATATTAAACGCCTAAGAATGTACCTGACTAGTAAGTATCTTAAAACCTATGGATTGCTATGTCTCCGAAAGAGAATCCAGCGTGTGTACAGGGGCATAAACGCAGCAGTGATAGGATTGGAGAGGTTCGGTGAGCAAATGAAGACCCTTTGAAGTCATATTGCATGGTACCCATTCCACGGGTCTCAACTCTCCAGGTTTAAGGGATTCTTCCTTCAGCTAAAACATGCATGTGGAACCCAGAGTATGATCAACCGTGTGATCGGGAGACGTGTTGAAATATGTCTCAGTTCTCGTCCCCTGGTACTCGGGTGCAACATTCCAGATGCTTTACTAACACTCTCCCGACTTGGAGAGTCAGTGCCTTTAACCTCCTGTTTGGCCCAGTTTGCAAATTCCGCGGAAGATGAACAGGAATAGGGAGAACCAATGAGAGACTAGCTGGAGGTGTCTGGACGGGAAAATTTAACTCTCATTTCCCACCAGGAAGAGGAATTAACCAAAGGCTCAGCGTGCCATGCCGGAACCAGATTAGGGCCTGAAGCAATCCTGCGGTGTTGCGGCCAGCTCACAAGAAAGCGAGTTGAAGAAAGGAGCTCAGGGGCACTGTAATTCACAAACCTGCAGAGTTATAAATGACAGCTATCATCCAAAAATATACTGAAGTAAGGCTGCCAAGAGGACTTGAAAGCCGGGCAGAATTGCAGGAAACCGATTTCAGGAGGTAGACTGGAATTGCATTTAAAGCATAGGAAAAGAGGCAGAAGGTCGACAATGATGTACTTGGCCAAAAAGGGCGTATGCGTTTTTTCCTGAATATATTCAGGAAAAAACGCATACGCCCTTTTTGGCCAACCAAGCAAGCTTGCAAAGGAAATCTGCACTACAATGAAGTCTCACTCCCCCACCCCCGTCAAAAGGGCCATCTGAAAAAAGTGTAAAATCCAGAAAGGCAGGACAGGCCATGGAGAACTGGGAGCCTTGTTATGCTGATGGGCGGGATGTAACTTGCCAACAGCCACTCGGGAGAAGTGTATGGTGTTTCCTGAAACATCTAAAAAACAAAGCAACAGAGCCTAGGGCACTTCCACTTATGGTCCTATAGCTTAGGGAAATTAAAATCAAAAAGACACAGCCACCCCAAAGTTTGGGATGGCTCTGTTTACAAGAAACTCGTTTACGGTACAAGTTCAATATCGCATAAAGCGAAAAATGGATAAAGAAGTTGTGGTACTTACGTACAATGCAATATCACTCAGCAATGACATCTATGTCATCAGGCCCATAGCAGCATAATGAGTGGATTCAGGTATGATGATTCTAACTGAAATAAGTCACACAGAAAAAGAAACATCATAAGATATCACTAATACACGGAATGTAAACTTGGCTACACAGGAACTGAATTTCAAAACAGAACATGGTCCCAAATTTAGAAAACCAACTTATGCTTGCTTAAGGGGAAAGGTGAGTTGGGGTGCTGCATAAAACCAGAGATTGAAATGAGCACAGATAAAGTTCCTTAAGCCAAATATGTAATAGACAAGAGCTACTCCTTGCTCAACGAAATGGACTCAAAACCCCATATTAAACGCCTAATAATGTACCTGACTAGTAAGTATCTTAAAACCTATGGATTGCTATGTCTCTGAAAGTGAATCAATCGTGAGTACAGGGGCAAAAACGCAGCAGTGATAGGATTGGAGAGTTTTGGTGAGCAAATGAAGACCCTTTGAAGTCATATTGCATGGTACCCATTCCAAGGGTCTCAACTCTCCAGGTTTAAGGGATTCTTCCTTCAGCTAAAACATGCATGTGGAACCCAGAGTATGATCAACCGTGTGATCGGGAGACGTGTTGAAATATGTCTCAGTTCTCGTCCCCTGGTACTCGGGTGCAACATTCCAGATGCTTTACTAACACTCTCCCGACTTGGAGAGTCAGTGCCTTTAACCTCCTGTTTGGCCCAGTTTGCAAATTCCGCGGAAGATGAACAGGAATAGGGAGAACCAATGAGAGACTAGCTGGAGGTGTCTGGACGGGAAAATTTAACTCTCATTTCCCACCAGGAAGAGGAATTAACCAAAGGCTCAGCGTGCCATGCTGGAACCAGATTAGGGCCTGAAGCAATCCTGCGGTGTTGCGGCCAGCTCACAAGAAAGCGAGTTGAAGAAAGGAGCTCAGGGGCACCGTAATTCACAAACCTTCAGAGTTATAAATGACAGCTATCATCCAAAAATATACTGAAGTAAGGCTGCCAAGAGGACTTGAAAGCCGGGCAGAATTGCAGGAAACCGATTTCAGGAGGTAGACTGGAATTGCATTTAAAGCATAGGAAAAGAGGCAGAAGGTCGACAATGATGCACTTGGCCAAAAAGGGCGTATGCGTTTTTTCCTGAATATATTCAGGAAAAAACGCATACGCCCTTTTTGGCCAACCAAGCAAGCTTGCAAAGGAAATCTGCACTACAATGAAGTCTCACTTCCCCCCCGTCAAAAGGGCCATCTGAAAAAAGTGTAAAATCCAGAAAGGCAGGACAGGCCATGGAGAACTGGGAGCCTTGTTATGCTGATGGGCGGGATGTAACTTGCCAACAGCCACTCGGGAGAAGTGTATGGTGTTTCCTGAAACATCTAAAAAACAAAGCAACAGAGCCTAGGGCACTTCCACTTATGGTCCTATAGCTTAGGGAAATTAAAATCAAAAAGACACAGCCACCCCAAAGTTTGGGATGGCTCTGTTTACAAGAAACTCGTTTACGGTACAAGTTCAATATCGCATAAAGCGAAAAATGGATAAAGAAGTTGTGGTACTTACGTACAATGCAATATCACTCAGCAATGACATCTATGTCATCAAGCCCATAGCAGCATAATGAGTGGATTCAGGTATGATGATTCTAACTGAAATAAGTCACACAGAAAAAGAAACATCATAAGATATCACTAATACACGGAATGTAAACTTGGCTACACAGGAACTGAATTTCAAAACAGAACATGGTCCCAAATTTAGAAAACCAACTTATGCTTGCTTAAGGGGAAAGGTGAGTTGGGGTGCTGCATAAAACCAGAGATTGAAATGAGCACAGATAAAGTTCCTTAAGCCAAATATGTAATAGACAAGAGCTACTCCTTGCTCAACGAAATGGACTCAAAACCCCATATTAAACGCCTAATAATGTACCTGACTAGTAAGTATCTTAAAACCTATGGATTGCTATGTCTCTGAAAGTGAATCAATCGTGAGTACAGGGGCAAAAACGCAGCAGTGATAGGATTGGAGAGTTTTGGTGAGCAAATGAAGACCCTTTGAAGTCATATTGCATGGTACCCATTCCACGGGTCTCAACTCTCCAGGTTTAAGGGATTCTTCCTTCAGCTAAAACATGCATGTGGAACCCAGAGTATGATCAACCGTGTGATCGGGAGACGTGTTGAAATATGTCTCAGTTCTCGTCCCCTGGTACTCGGGTGCAACATTCCAGATGCTTTACTAACACTCTCCCGACTTGGAGAGTCAGTGCCTTTAACCTCCTGTTTGGCCCAGTTTGCAAATTCCGCGGAAGATGAACAGGAATAGGGAGAACCAATGAGAGACTAGCTGGAGGTGTCTGGACGGGAAAATTTAACTCTCATTTCCCACCAGGAAGAGGAATTAACCAAAGGCTCAGCGTGCCATGCCGGAACCAGATTAGGGCCTGAAGCAATCCTGCGGTGTTGCGGCCAGCTCACAAGAAAGCGAGTTGAAGAAAGGAGCTCAGGGGCACTGTAATTCACAAACCTGCAGAGTTATAAATGACAGCTATCATCCAAAAATATACTGAAGTAAGGCTGCCAAGAGGACTTGAAAGCCGGGCAGAATTGCAGGAAACCGATTTCAGGAGGTAGACTGGAATTGCATTTAAAGCATAGGAAAAGAGGCAGAAGGTCGACAATGATGCACTTGGCCAAAAAGGGCGTATGCGTTTTTTCCTGAATATATTCAGGAAAAAACGCATACGCCCTTTTTGGCCAACCAAGCAAGCTTGCAAAGGAAATCTGCACTACAATGAAGTCTCACTCCCCCACCCCCGTCAAAAGGGCCATCTGAAAAAAGTGTAAAATCCAGAAACGCAGGACAGGCCATGGAGAACTGGGAGCCTTGTTATGCTGATGGGCAGGATGTAAATTGCCAACAGCCACTCCGGAGAAGTGTATGGTGTTTCCTGAAACATCTAAAAAACAAAGCAACAGAGCCTAGGGCACTTCCACTTATGGTCCTATAGCTTAGGGAAATTAAAATCAAAAAGACACAGCCACCCCAAAGTTTGGGATGGCTCTGTTTACAAGAAACTCGTTTACGGTACAAGTTCAATATCGCATAAAGCGAAAAATGGATAAAGAAGTTGTGGTACTTACGTACAATGCAATATCACTCAGCAATGACATCTATGTCATCAGGCCCATAGCAGCATAATGAGTGGATTCAGGTATGATGATTCTAACTGAAATAAGTCACACAGAAAAAGAAACATCATAAGATATCACTAATACACGGAATGTAAACTTGGCTACACAGGAACTGAATTTCAAAACAGAACATGGTCCCAAATTTAGAAAACCAACTTATGCTTGCTTAAGGGGAAAGGTGAGTTGGGGTGCTGCATAAAACCAGAGATTGAAATGAGCACAGATAAAGTTCCTTAAGCCAAATATGTAATAGACAAGAGCTACTCCTTGCTCTACGAAATGGACTCAAAACCCCATATTAAACGCCTAATAATGTACCTGACTAGTAAGTATCTTAAAACCTATGGATTGCTATGTCTCTGAAAGTGAATCAATCGTGAGTACAGGGGCAAAAACGCAGCAGTGATAGGATTGGAGAGTTTTGGTGAGCAAATGAAGACCCTTTGAAGTCATATTGCATGGTACCCATTCCACGGGTCTCAACTCTCCAGGTTTAAGGGATTCTTCCTTCAGCTAAAACATGCATGTGGAACCCAGAGTATGATCAACCGTGTGATCGGGAGACGTGTTGAAATATGTCTCAGTTCTCGTCCCCTGGTACTCGGGTGCAACATTCCAGATGCTTTACTAACACTCTCCCGACTTGGAGAGTCAGTGCCTTTAACCTCCTGTTTGGCCCAGTTTGCAAATTCCGCGGAAGATGAACAGGAATAGGGAGAACCAATGAGAGACTAGCTGGAGGTGTCTGGACGGGAAAATTTAACTCTCATTTCCCACCAGGAAGAGGAATTAACCAAAGGCTCAGCGTGCCATGCCAGAACCAGATTAGGGCCTGAAGCAATCCTGCGGTGTTGCGGCCAGCTCACAAGAAAGCGAGTTGAAGAAAGGAGCTCAGGGGCACTGTAATTCACAAACCTGCAGAGTTATAAATGACAGCTATCATCCAAAAATATACTGAAGTAAGGCTGCCAAGAGGACTTGAAAGCCGGGCAGAATTGCAGGAAACCGATTTCAGGAGGTAGACTGGAATTGCATTTAAAGCATAGGAAAAGAGGCAGAAGGTCGACAATGATGCACTTGGCCAAAAAGGGCGTATGCGTTTTTTCCTGAATATATTCAGGAAAAAACGCATACGCCCTTTTTGGCCAACCAAGCAAGCTTGCAAAGGAAATCTGCACTACAATGAAGTCTCACTCCCCCACCCCCGTCAAAAGGGCCATCTGAAAAAAGTGTAAAATCCAGAAAGGCAGGACAGGCCATGGAGAACTGGGAGCCTTGTTATGCTGATGGGCAGGATGTAAATTGCCAACAGCCACTCCGGAGAAGTGTATGGTGTTTCCTGAAACATCTAAAAAACAAAGCAACAGAGCCTAGGGCACTTCCACTTATGGTCCTATAGCTTAGGGAAATTAAAATCAAAAAGACACTGCCACCCCAAAGTTTGGGATGGCTCTGTTTACAAGAAACTCGTTTACGGTACAAGTTCAATATCGCATAAAGCGAAAAATGGATAAAGAAGTTGTGGTACTTACGTACAATGCAATATCACTCAGCAATGACATCTATGTCATCAGGCCCATAGCAGCATAATGAGTGGATTCAGGTATGATGATTCTAACTGAAATAAGTCACACAGAAAAAGAAACATCATAAGATATCACTAATACACGGAATGTAAACTTGGCTACACAGGAACTGAATTTCAAAACAGAACATGGTCCCAAATTTAGAAAACCAACTTATGCTTGCTTAAGGGGAAAGGTGAGTTGGGGTGCTGCATAAAACCAGAGATTGAAATGAGCACAGATAAAGTTCCTTAAGCCAAATATGTAATAGACAAGAGCTACTCCTTGCTCAACGAAATGGACTCAAAACCCCATATTAAACGCCTAATAATGTACCTGACTAGTAAGTATCTTAAAACCTATGGATTGCTATGTCTCTGAAAGTGAATCAATCGTGAGTACAGGGGCAAAAACGCAGCAGTGATAGGATTGGAGAGTTTTGGTGAGCAAATGAAGACCCTTTGAAGTCATATTGCATGGTACCCATTCCACGGGTCTCAACTCTCCAGGTTTAAGGGATTCTTCCTTCAGCTAAAACATGCATGTGGAACCCAGAGTATGATCAACCGTGTGATCGGGAGACGTGTTGAAATATGTCTCAGTTCTCGTCCCCTGGTACTCGGGTGCAACATTCCAGATGCTTTACTAACACTCTCCCGACTTGGAGAGTCAGTGCCTTTAACCTCCTGTTTGGCCCAGTTTGCAAATTCCGCGGAAGATGAACAGGAATAGGGAGAACCAATGAGAGACTAGCTGGAGGTGTCTGGACGGGAAAATTTAACTCTCATTTCCCACCAGGAAGAGGAATTAACCAAAGGCTCAGCGTGCCATGCCGGAACCAGATTAGGGCCTGAAGCAATCCTGCGGTGTTGCGGCCAGCTCACAAGAAAGCGAGTTGAAGAAAGGAGCTCAGGGGCACCGTAATTCACAAACCTTCAGAGTTATAAATGACAGCTATCATCCAAAAATATACTGAAGTAAGGCTGCCAAGAGGACTTGAAAGCCGGGCAGAATTGCAGGAAACCGATTTCAGGAGGTAGACTGGAATTGCATTTAAAGCATAGGAAAAGAGGCAGAAGGTCGACAATGATGCACTTGGCCAAAAAGGGCGTATGCGTTTTTTCCTGAATATATTCAGGAAAAAACGCATACGCCCTTTTTGGCCAACCAAGCAAGCTTGCAAAGGAAATCTGCACTACAATGAAGTCTCACTTCCCCCCCGTCAAAAGGGCCATCTGAAAAAAGTGTAAAATCCAGAAAGGCAGGACAGGCCATGGAGAACTGGGAGCCTTGTTATGCTGATGGGCGGGATGTAACTTGCCAACAGCCACTCGGGAGAAGTGTATGGTGTTTCCTGAAACATCTAAAAAACAAAGCAACAGAGCCTAGGGCACTTCCACTTATGGTCCTATAGCTTAGGGAAATTAAAATCAAAAAGACACAGCCACCCCAAAGTTTGGGATGGCTCTGTTTACAAGAAACTCGTTTACGGTACAAGTTCAATATCGCATAAAGCGAAAAATGGATAAAGAAGTTGTGGTACTTACGTACAATGCAATATCACTCAGCAATGACATCTATGTCATCAAGCCCATAGCAGCATAATGAGTGGATTCAGGTATGATGATTCTAACTGAAATAAGTCACACAGAAAAAGAAACATCATAAGATATCACTAATACACGGAATGTAAACTTGGCTACACAGGAACTGAATTTCAAAACAGAACATGGTCCCAAATTTAGAAAACCAACTTATGCTTGCTTAAGGGGAAAGGTGAGTTGGGGTGCTGCATAAAACCAGAGATTGAAATGAGCACAGATAAAGTTCCTTAAGCCAAATATGTAATAGACAAGAGCTACTCCTTGCTCAACGAAATGGACTCAAAACCCCATATTAAACGCCTAATAATGTACCTGACTAGTAAGTATCTTAAAACCTATGGATTGCTATGTCTCTGAAAGTGAATCAATCGTGAGTACAGGGGCAAAAACGCAGCAGTGATAGGATTGGAGAGTTTTGGTGAGCAAATGAAGACCCTTTGAAGTCATATTGCATGGTACCCATTCCACGGGTCTCAACTCTCCAGGTTTAAGGGATTCTTCCTTCAGCTAAAACATGCATGTGGAACCCAGAGTATGATCAACCGTGTGATCGGGAGACGTGTTGAAATATGTCTCAGTTCTCATCCCCTGGTACTCGGGTGCAACATTCCAGATGCTTTACTAACACTCTCCCGACTTGGAGAGTCAGTGCCTTTAACCTCCTGTTTGGCCCAGTTTGCAAATTCCGCGGAAGATGAACAGGAATAGGGAGAACCAATGAGAGACTAGCTGGAGGTGTCTGGACGGGAAAATTTAACTCTCATTTCCCACCAGGAAGAGGAATTAACCAAAGGCTCAGCGTGCCATGCCGGAACCAGATTAGGGCCTGAAGCAATCCTGCGGTGTTGCGGCCAGCTCACAAGAAAGCGAGTTGAAGAAAGGAGCTCAGGGGCACTGTAATTCACAAACCTGCAGAGTTATAAATGACAGCTATCATCCAAAAATATACTGAAGTAAGGCTGCCAAGAGGACTTGAAAGCCGGGCAGAATTGCAGGAAACCGATTTCAGGAGGTAGACTGGAATTGCATTTAAAGCATAGGAAAAGAGGCAGAAGGTCGACAATGATGCACTTGGCCAAAAAGGGCGTATGCGTTTTTTCCTGAATATATTCAGGAAAAAACGCATACGCCCTTTTTGGCCAACCAAGCAAGCTTGCAAAGGAAATCTGCACTACAATGAAGTCTCACTCCCCCACCCCCGTCAAAAGGGCCATCTGAAAAAAGTGTAAAATCCAGAAAGGCAGGACAGGCCATGGAGAACTGGGAGCCTTGTTATGCTGATGGGCAGGATGTAAATTGCCAACAGCCACTCCGGAGAAGTGTATGGTGTTTCCTGAAACATCTAAAAAACAAAGCAACAGAGCCTAGGGCACTTCCACTTATGGTCCTATAGCTTAGGGAAATTAAAATCAAAAAGACACAGCCACCCCAAAGTTTGGGATGGCTCTGTTTACAAGAAACTCGTTTACGGTACAAGTTCAATATCGCATAAAGCGAAAAATGGATAAAGAAGTTGTGGTACTTACGTACAATGCAATATCACTCAGCAATGACATCTATGTCATCAGGCCCATAGCAGCATAATGAGTGGATTCAGGTATGATGATTCTAACTGAAATAAGTCACACAGAAAAAGAAACATCATAAGATATCACTAATACACGGAATGTAAACTTGGCTACACAGGAACTGAATTTCAAAACAGAACATGGTCCCAAATTTAGAAAACCAACTTATGCTTGCTTAAGGGGAAAGGTGAGTTGGGGTGCTGCATAAAACCAGAGATTGAAATGAGCAGAGATAAAGTTCCTTAAGCCAAATATGTAATAGACAAGAGCTACTCCTTGCTCTACGAAATGGACTCAAAACCCCATATTAAACGCCTAATAATGTACCTGACTAGTAAGTATCTTAAAACCTATGGATTGCTATGTCTCTGAAAGTGAATCAATCGTGAGTACAGGGGCAAAAACGCAGCAGTGATAGGATTGGAGAGTTTTGGTGAGCAAATGAAGACCCTTTGAAGTCATATTGCATGGTACCCATTCCACGGGTCTCAACTCTCCAGGTTTAAGGGATTCTTCCTTCAGCTAAAACATGCATGTGGAACCCAGAGTATGATCAACCGTGTGATCGGGAGACGTGTTGAAATATGTCTCAGTTCTCGTCCCCTGGTACTCGGGTGCAACATTCCAGATGCTTTACTAACACTCTCCCGACTTGGAGAGTCAGTGTCTTTAACCTCCTGTTTGGCCCAGTTTGCAAATTCCGCGGAAGATGAACAGGAATAGGGAGAACCAATGAGAGACTAGCTGGAGGTGTCTGGACGGGAAAATTTAACTCTCATTTCCCACCAGGAAGAGGAATTAACCAAAGGCTCAGCGTGCCATGCCGGAACCAGATTAGGGCCTGAAGCAATCCTGCGGTGTTGCGGCCAGCTCACAAGAAAGCGAGTTGAAGAAAGGAGCTCAGGGGCACTGTAATTCACAAACCTGCAGAGTTATAAATGACAGCTATCATCCAAAAATATACTGAAGTAAGGCTGCCAAGAGGACTTGAAAGCCGGGCAGAATTGCAGGAAACCGATTTCAGGAGGTAGACTGGAATTGCATTTAAAGCATAGGAAAAGAGGCAGAAGGTCGACAATGATGCACTTGGCCAAAAAGGGCGTATGCGTTTTTTCCTGAATATATTCAGGAAAAAACGCATACGCCCTTTTTGGCCAACCAAGCAAGCTTGCAAAGGAAATCTGCACTACAATGAAGTCTCACTTCCCCCCGGTCAAAAGGGCCATCTGAAAAAAGTGTAAAATCCAGAAAGGCAGGACAGGCCATGGAGAACTGGTAGCCTTGTTATGCTGATGGGCGGGATGTAAATTGCCAACAGCCACTCAGGAGAAGTGTATGGTGTTTCCTGAAACATCTACAAAACAAAGCAACAGAGCCTAGGGCACTTCCACTTATGGTCCTATAGCTTAGGGAAATTAAAATCAAAAAGACACAGCCACCCCAATATTTGGGACGGCTCTGTTTACAAAAACCTCGTTTACGGTACAAGTTCAATATCGCAGAAAGTGAAAAATGGATAAAGAATTTGTGGTACTTACGTAAAATGCAATATCACTCAGCCTTGACATCTATGTCATCAGGCCTGTAGCAGCATAATGAGTGGATTCAGGTATAATGATTCTAACTGAAATAAGTCACACAGAAAAAGAAACATCATAAGATATCACTAATACACGGAATGTAAACTTGGCTACACAGGAACTGAATTACAAAACAGAACAGGGTCTCAAATTTGGAAAACCAACTTATGCTTGCTTAAGGGCAAAGGTGAGTTGGGGTGCTGCATAAAACCAGAGATTGAAATGAGCACAGATAAAGTTCCTTAAGCCAAATATGTAATAGACAAGAGCTACTCCTTGCTCAACTAGATGGACTCAACACCCCATATTAAATGCCTAAGAATGTACCTGACTATTAAGTGTCTTAAAACCTATGGATTGCTATGTCTCCGAAAGAGAATCAAGCGTGTGTACAGGGGCATAAACGCAGCAGTGATAGGATTGGTGAGGTTCGGTGAGCAAATGAATACCCTTTGAAGTCATATCGCATGGTACCCATTCCACGGGTCTCAACTCTCCAGGTTTAAGGGATTCTTCCTTCAGCTAAAGCATGCATGTGGAACCCAGAGTATGATCAACCGTGTGATCGGGAGACGTGTTCCAATATGTCTCAGTTCTCGTCCCCTGGTACTCGGGTGCAACATTCCAGACGCTTTACTAACACTCTCCCGACTTGGAGAGTCAGTGTCTTTAACCTCCTGTTTGGCCCAGTTTGCAATTTCTGCGGAAGATGAACAAGAATAGGGAGGACCAATGAGAGACTAGCTGGAGGTGTCCGGACGGGCAAATTTAACTCTCATTACCCACCAGTAAGAGGAGTTAAACAAAGGCTCAGCATGCCGTGCCGGAACCAGATTAGGCCCTGAAGCAATCCTGCGGTGTTGTGGCCAGCTCACAAGAAAGCGAGTTGAAGAAAGGAGCTCAGGGGCACTGTAATTCACAAACCTGCAGAGTTATAAATGACAGCTATCGTCCAAAACTATACTGAAGTAAGGCTGCCAAGAGGACTTGAAAGCGGGGCAGAATTGCAGGAAACCGATTTCAGGAGGTAGACTGGAATTGCATCTAAAGCATAGGAAAAGAGGCAGAACGTCGACAATGATGCACTTGGCCAAAAAGGGCATATGCGTTTTTTCCTGAATATATTCAGGAAAAAACGCATACGCCCTTTTTGGTCAACCAAGCAAGCTTGCAAAGGAAATCTGCACTACAATGAAGTCTCACTTCACCCGGGTCAAAAGGGCCATCTGAAAAAAGTGTAAAATCCAGAAAGGCAGGACAGGCCATGGAGAACTGGGAGCCTTGTTATGCTGATGGGCGGGATGAAAATTGCCAACAGCCACTCAGGAGAAGTGTATGGTGTTTCCTGAAACATCTACAAAACAAAGCAACAGAGCCTAGGGCACTTCCAGTTATGGTCCTATAGCTTAGGGAAATTAAAATCAAAAAGACACAGCCACCCCAAAGTTTGGGATGGCTCTGTTTACAAGAACCTCGTTTACGGTACAAGTTCAATATCACAGAAAGCGAAAAATGGATAAAGAAGTTGTGGTATTTACGTACAATGCAATATCCCTCAGCAATGACATCTATGTCATCAGGCCCATAGCAGCATAATGAGTGGATTCAGGTATGATGATTCTAACTGAAATAAGTCACACAGAAAAAGAAACATCATAAGATATCACTAATACACGGAATGTAAACTTGGCTACACAGGAACTGAATTCCAAAACAGAACAGGGTCTCAAATTTAGAAAACCAGCTTATGCTTGCTTAAGGTGAAAGGTGAGTTGGGGTGCTGCATAAAACCAGAGATTGAAATGAGCACAGATAAAGTTCCTTAAGCCAAATATGGAATAGAAAAGAGCTACTCCTTGCTCAACGAAATGGACTCAAAACCCCATATTAAACGCCTAAGAATGTACCTGACTAGTAATATCTTAAAATCTATGGATTGCTATGTCTCCGAAAGAGAATCAAGCATGTGTAGAGGGGCATAAACGCAGCCGTGATAGGATTGGAGAGGTTCAGTGAGCAAATGAAGACCCTTTGAAGTCATATTGCATGGTACCCATTCCACGGGTCTCAACTCTCAAGGTTTAAGGGATTCTTCCTTCAGCTAAAACATGCATGTGGAACCCAGAGTATGATCAACCGTGTGATCGGGAGACGTGTTCAAATATGTCTCAGTTCTCGTCGCCTGGTACTCGGGTGCAAAATTCCAGACGCTTTACTAACACTCTCTCGACTTGGAGAGTCAGTGCCTTTAACCTGCTGTTTCACTCAGTTTGCAATTTCTGTGGAAGATGAACAGGAATAGGGAGAACCAATGAGAGACTAGCTGGAGGTTTCTGGACGGGCAAATTTAACTCTCATTTCCAACCAGGAAGACGAATTAACCAAAGGCTCAGCATGCCGTGCCGGAACCAGATTAGGGCCTGAAGCAATCCTGCGGTGTTGCGGCCAGCTCACAAGAAAGCGAGTTGAAGAAAGGAGCTCAGGGGCACTGTAATTCACAACCATGCACAGTTATAAATGACAGCTATCGTACAAAAATATACGAAGTAAGGCTGCCAAGAGTTCTTGAATGCAGGGCAGAAATGCAGGAAACCAATTTCAGGAGGTAGACTGGAATTGCATTTAAAGCATAGGAAAAGAGGCAGAACGTCGACAATGATGCACTTGGCCAAAAAGGGCGTATGAATTTTTTCCTGAATATATTCAGGACAAAACGCATACGCACTTTTTGGCCAACCAAGCAAGCTTGCAAAGGAAATCTGCACTACAATGAAGTCTCACTCCCCCACCCCCGTCAAAAGGGCCATCTGAAAAAAGTGTAAAATCCAGAAAGGCAGGACAGGCCATGGAGAACTGGGAGCCTTGTTATGCTGATGGGCGGGATGTAACTTGCCAACAGCCACTCGGGAGAAGTGTATGGTGTTTCCTGAAACATCTAAAAAACAAAGCAACAGAGCCTAGGGCACTTCCACTTATGGTCCTATAGCTTAGGGAAATTAAAATCAAAAAGACACAGCCACCCCAAAGTTTGGGATGGCTCTGTTTACAAGAAACTCGTTTACGGTACAAGTTCAATATCGCATAAAGCGAAAAATGGATAAAGAAGTTGTGGTACTTACGTACAATGCAATATCACTCAGCAATGACATCTATGTCATCAGGCCCATAGCAGCATAATGAGTGGATTCAGGTATGATGATTCTAACTGAAATAAGTCACACAGAAAAAGAAACATCATAAGATATCACTAATACACGGAATGTAAACTTGGCTACACAGGAACTGAATTTCAAAACAGAACATGGTCCCAAATTTAGAAAACCAACTTATGCTTGCTTAAGGGGAAAGGTGAGTTGGGGTGCTGCATAAAACCAGAGATTGAAATGAGCACAGATAAAGTTCCTTAAGCCAAATATGTAATAGACAAGAGCTACTCCTTGCTCAACGAAATGGACTCAAAACCCCATATTAAACGCCTAATAATGTACCTGACTAGTAAGTATCTTAAAACCTATGGATTGCTATGTCTCTGAAAGTGAATCAATCGTGAGTACAGGGGCAAAAACGCAGCAGTGATAGGATTGGAGAGTTTTGGTGAGCAAATGAAGACCCTTTGAAGTCATATTGCATGGTACCCATTCCACGGGTCTCAACTCTCCAGGTTTAAGGGATTCTTCCTTCAGCTAAAACATGCATGTGGAACCCAGAGTATGATCAACCGTGTGATCGGGAGACGTGTTGAAATATGTCTCAGTTCTCGTCCCCTGGTACTCGGGTGCAACATTCCAGATGCTTTACTAACACTCTCCCGACTTGGAGAGTCAGTGCCTTTAACCTCCTGTTTGGCCCAGTTTGCAAATTCCGAGGAAGATGAACAGGAATAGGGAGAACCAATGAGAGACTAGCTGGAGGTGTCTGGACGGGAAAATTTAACTCTCATTTCCCACCAGGAAGAGGAATTAACCAAAGGCTCAGCGTGCCGTGCCGGAACCAGATTAGGGCCTGAAGCAATCCTGCGGTGTTGCGGCCAGCTCACAAGAAAGCGAGTTGAAGAAAGGAGCTCAGGGGCACCGTAATTCACAAACCTTCAGAGTTATAAATGACAGCTATCATCCAAAAATATACTGAAGTAAGGCTGCCAAGAGGACTTGAAAGCCGGGCAGAATTGCAGGAAACCGATTTCAGGAGGTAGACTGGAATTGCATTTAAAGCATAGGAAAAGAGGCAGAAGGTCGACAATGATGCACTTGGCCAAAAAGGGCGTATGCGTTTTTTCCTGAATATATTCAGGAAAAAACGCATACGCCCTTTTTGGCCAACCAAGCAAGCTTGCAAAGGAAATCTGCACTACAATGAAGTCTCACTTCCCCCCCGTCAAAAGGGCCATCTGAAAAAAGTGTAAAATCCAGAAAGGCAGGACAGGCCATGGAGAACTGGGAGCCTTGTTATGCTGATGGGCGGGATGTAACTTGCCAACAGCCACTCGGGAGAAGTGTATGGTGTTTCCTGAAACATCTAAAAAACAAAGCAACAGAGCCTAGGGCACTTCCACTTATGGTCCTATAGCTTAGGGAAATTAAAATCAAAAAGACACAGCCACCCCAAAGTTTGGGATGGCTCTGTTTACAAGAAACTCGTTTACGGTACAAGTTCAATATCGCATAAAGCGAAAAATGGATAAAGAAGTTGTGGTACTTACGTACAATGCAATATCACTCAGCAATGACATCTATGTCATCAAGCCCATAGCAGCATAATGAGTGGATTCAGGTATGATGATTCTAACTGAAATAAGTCACACAGAAAAAGAAACATCATAAGATATCACTAATACACGGAATGTAAACTTGGCTACACAGGAACTGAATTTCAAAACAGAACATGGTCCCAAATTTAGAAAACCAACTTATGCTTGCTTAAGGGGAAAGGTGAGTTGGGGTGCTGCATAAAACCAGAGATTGAAATGAGCACAGATAAAGTTCCTTAAGCCAAATATGTAATAGACAAGAGCTACTCCTTGCTCAACGAAATGGACTCAAAACCCCATATTAAACGCCTAATAATGTACCTGACTAGTAAGTATCTTAAAACCTATGGATTGCTATGTCTCTGAAAGTGAATCAATCGTGAGTACAGGGGCAAAAACGCAGCAGTGATAGGATTGGAGAGTTTTGGTGAGCAAATGAAGACCCTTTGAAGTCATATTGCATGGTACCCATTCCACGGGTCTCAACTCTCCAGGTTTAAGGGATTCTTCCTTCAGCTAAAACATGCATGTGGAACCCAGAGTATGATCAACCGTGTGATCGGGAGACGTGTTGAAATATGTCTCAGTTCTCGTCCCCTGGTACTCGGGTGCAACATTCCAGATGCTTTACTAACACTCTCCCGACTTGGAGAGTCAGTGCCTTTAACCTCCTGTTTGGCCCAGTTTGCAAATTCCGCGGAAGATGAACAGGAATAGGGAGAACCAATGAGAGACTAGCTGGAGGTGTCTGGACGGGAAAATTTAACTCTCATTTCCCACCAGGAAGAGGAATTAACCAAAGGCTCAGCGTGCCATGCCGGAACCAGATTAGGGCCTGAAGCAATCCTGTGGTGTTGCGGCCAGCTCACAACAAAGCGAGTTGAAGAAAGGAGCTCAGGGGCACTGTAATTCACAAACCTGCAGAGTTATAAATGACAGCTATCATCCAAAAATATACTGAAGTAAGGCTGCCAAGAGGACTTGAAAGCCGGGCAGAATTGCAGGAAACCGATTTCAGGAGGTAGACTGGAATTGCATTTAAAGCATAGGAAAAGAGGCAGAAGGTCGACAATGATGCACTTGGCCAAAAAGGGCGTATGCGTTTTTTCCTGAATATATTCAGGAAAAAACGCATACGCCCTTTTTGGCCAACCAAGCAAGCTTGCAAAGGAAATCTGCACTACAATGAAGTCTCACTCCCCCACCCCCGTCAAAAGGGCCATCTGAAAAAAGTGTAAAATCCAGAAAGGCAGGACAGGCCATGGAGAACTGGGAGCCTTGTTATGCTGATGGGCGGGATGTAACTTGCCAACAGCCACTCGGGAGAAGTGTATGGTGTTTCCTGAAACATCTAAAAAACAAAGCAACAGAGCCTAGGGCACTTCCACTTATGGTCCTATAGCTTAGGGAAATTAAAATCAAAAAGACACAGCCACCCCAAAGTTTGGGATGGCTCTGTTTACAAGAAACTCGTTTACGGTACAAGTTCAATATCGCATAAAGCGAAAAATGGATAAAGAAGTTGTGGTACTTACGTACAATGCAATATCACTCAGCAATGACATCTATGTCATCAGGCCCATAGCAGCATAATGAGTGGATTCAGGTATGATGATTCTAACTGAAATAAGTCACACAGAAAAAGAAACATCATAAGATATCACTAATACACGGAATGTAAACTTGGCTACACAGGAACTGAATTTCAAAACAGAACATGGTCCCAAATTTAGAAAACCAACTTATGCTTGCTTAAGGGGAAAGGTGAGTTGGGGTGCTGCATAAAACCAGAGATTGAAATGAGCACAGATAAAGTTCCTTAAGCCAAATATGTAATAGACAAGAGCTACTCCTTGCTCAACGAAATGGACTCAAAACCCCATATTAAACGCCTAATAATGTACCTGACTAGTAAGTATCTTAAAACCTATGGATGGCTATGTCTCTGAAAGTGAATCAATCGTGAGTACAGGGGCAAAAACGCAGCAGTGATAGGATTGGAGAGTTTTGGTGAGCAAATGAAGACCCTTTGAAGTCATATTGCATGGTACCCATTCCACGGGTCTCAACTCTCCAGGTTTAAGGGATTCTTCCTTCAGCTAAAACATGCATGTGGAACCCAGAGTATGATCAACCGTGTGATCGGGAGACGTGTTGAAATATGTCTCAGTTCTCGTCCCCTGGTACTCGGGTGCAACATTCCAGATGCTTTACTAACACTCTCCCGACTTGGAGAGTCAGTGCCTTTAACCTCCTGTTTGGCCCAGTTTGCAAATTCCGCGGAAGATGAACAGGAATAGGGAGAACCAATGAGAGACTAGCTGGAGGTGTCTGGACGGGAAAATTTAACTCTCATTTCCCACCAGGAAGAGGAATTAACCAAAGGCTCAGCGTGCCATGCCGGAACCAGATTAGGGCCTGAAGCAATCCTGCGGTGTTGCGGCCAGCTCACAAGAAAGCGAGTTGAAGAAAGGAGCTCAGGGGCACCGTAATTCACAAACCTTCAGAGTTATAAATGTCAGCTATCATCCAAAAATATACTGAAGTAAGGCTGCCAAGAGGACTTGAAAGCCGGGCAGAATTGCAGGAAACCGATTTCAGGAGGTAGACTGGAATTGCATTTAAAGCATAGGAAAAGAGGCAGAAGATCGACAATGATGCACTTGGCCAAAAAGGGCGTATGCGTTTTTTCCTGAATATATTCAGGAAAAAACGCATACGCCCTTTTTGGCCAACCAAGCAAGCTTGCAAAGGAAATCTGCACTACAATGAAGTCTCACTTCCCCCCCGTCAAAAGGGCCATCTGAAAAAAGTGTAAAATCCAGAAAGGCAGGACAGGCCATGGAGAACTGGGAGCCTTGTTATGCTGATGGGCGGGATGTAACTTGCCAACAGCCACTCGGGAGAAGTGTATGGTGTTTCCTGAAACATCTAAAAAACAAAGCAACAGAGCCTAGGGCACTTCCACTTATGGTCCTATAGCTTAGGGAAATTAAAATCAAAAAGACACAGCCACCCCAAAGTTTGGGATGGCTCTGTTTACAAGAAACTCGTTTACGGTACAAGTTCAATATCGCATAAAGCGAAAAATGGATAAAGAAGTTGTGGTACTTACGTACAATGCAATATCACTCAGCAATGACATCTATGTCATCAAGCCCATAGCAGCATAATGAGTGGATTCAGGTATGATGATTCTAACTGAAATAAGTCACACAGAAAAAGAAACATCATAAGATATCACTAATACACGGAATGTAAACTTGGCTACACAGGAACTGAATTTCAAAACAGAACATGGTCCCAAATTTAGAAAACCAACTTATGCTTGCTTAAGGGGAAAGGTGAGTTGGGGTGCTGCATAAAACCAGAGATTGAAATGAGCACAGATAAAGTTCCTTAAGCCAAATATGTAATAGACAAGAGCTACTCCTTGCTCAACGAAATGGACTCAAAACCCCATATTAAACGCCTAATAATGTACCTGACTAGTAAGTATCTTAAAACCTATGGATTGCTATGTCTCTGAAAGTGAATCAATCGTGAGTACAGGGGCAAAAACGCAGCAGTGATAGGATTGGAGAGTTTTGGTGAGCAAATGAAGACCCTTTGAAGTCATATTGCATGGTACCCATTCCACGGGTCTCAACTCTCCAGGTTTAAGGGATTCTTCCTTCAGCTAAAACATGCATGTGGAACCCAGAGTATGATCAACCGTGTGATCGGGAGACGTGTTGAAATATGTCTCAGTTCTCGTCCCCTGGTACTCGGGTGCAACATTCCAGATGCTTTACTAACACTCTCCCGACTTGGAGAGTCAGTGCCTTTAACCTCCTGTTTGGCCCAGTTTGCAAATTCCGCGGAAGATGAACAGGAATAGGGAGAACCAATGAGAGACTAGCTGGAGGTGTCTGGACGGGAAAATTTAACTCTCATTTCCCACCAGGAAGAGGAATTAACCAAAGGCTCAGCGTGCCATGCCGGAACCAGATTAGGGCCTGAAGCAATCCTGCGGTGTTGCGGCCAGCTCACAAGAAAGCGAGTTGAAGAAAGGAGCTCAGGGGCACTGTAATTCACAAACCTGCAGAGTTATAAATGACAGCTATCATCCAAAAATATACTGAAGTAAGGCTGCCAAGAGGACTTGAAAGCCGGGCAGAATTGCAGGAAACCGATTTCAGGAGGTAGACTGGAATTGCATTTAAAGCATAGGAAAAGAGGCAGAAGGTCGACAATGATGCACTTGGCCAAAAAGGGCGTATGCGTTTTTTCCTGAATATATTCAGGAAAAAACGCATACGCCCTTTTTGGCCAACCAAGCAAGCTTGCAAAGGAAATCTGCACTACAATGAAGTCTCACTCCCCCACCCCCGTCAAAAGGGCCATCTGAAAAAAGTGTAAAATCCAGAAAGGCAGGACAGGCCATGGAGAACTGGGAGCCTTGTTATGCTGATGGGCAGGATGTAAATTGCCAACAGCCACTCCGGAGAAGTGTATGGTGTTTCCTGAAACATCTACAAAACAAAGCAACAGAGCCTAGGGCACTTCCACTTATGGTCCTATAGCTTAGGGAAATTAAAATCAAAAAGACACAGCCACCCCAAAGTTTGGGATGGCTCTGTTTACAAGAAACTCGTTTACGGTACAAGTTCAATATCGCATAAAGCGAAAAATGGATAAAGAAGTTGTGGTACTTACGTACAATGCAATATCACTCAGCAATGACATCTATGTCATCAGGCCCATAGCAGCATAATGAGTGGATTCAGGTATGATGATTCTAACTGAAATAAGTCACACAGAAAAAGAAACATCATAAGATATCACTAATACACGGAATGTAAACTTGGCTACACAGGAACTGAATTTCAAAACAGAACATGGTCCCAAATTTAGAAAACCAACTTATGCTTGCTTAAGGGGAAAGGTGAGTTGGGGTGCTGCATAAAACCAGAGATTGAAATGAGCACAGATAAAGTTCCTTAAGCCAAATATGTAATAGACAAGAGCTACTCCTTGCTCTACGAAATGGACTCAAAACCCCATATTAAACGCCTAATAATGTACCTGACTAGTAAGTATCTTAAAACCTATGGATTGCTATGTCTCTGAAAGTGAATCAATCGTGAGTACAGGGGCAAAAACGCAGCAGTGATAGGATTGGAGAGTTTTGGTGAGCAAATGAAGACCCTTTGAAGTCATATTGCATGGTACCCATTCCACGGGTCTCAACTCTCCAGGTTTAAGGGATTCTTCCTTCAGCTAAAACATGCATGTGGAACCCAGAGTATGATCAACCGTGTGATCGGGAGACGTGTTGAAATATGTCTCAGTTCTCGTCCCCTGGTACTCGGGTGCAACATTCCAGATGCTTTACTAACACTCTCCCGACTTGGAGAGTCAGTGCCTTTAACCTCCTGTTTGGCCCAGTTTGCAAATTCCGCGGAAGATGAACAGGAATAGGGAGAACCAATGAGAGACTAGCTGGAGGTGTCTGGACGGGAAAATTTAACTCTCATTTCCCACCAGGAAGAGGAATTAACCAAAGGCTCAGCGTGCCATGCCGGAACCAGATTAGGGCCTGAAGCAATCCTGCGGTGTTGCGGCCAGCTCACAAGAAAGCGAGTTGAAGAAAGGAGCTCAGGGGCACTGTAATTCACAAACCTGCAGAGTTATAAATGACAGCTATCATCCAAAAATATACTGAAGTAAGGCTGCCAAGAGGACTTGAAAGCCGGGCAGAATTGCAGGAAACCGATTTCAGGAGGTAGACTGGAATTGCATTTAAAGCATAGGAAAAGAGGCAGAAGGTCGACAATGATGCACTTGGCCAAAAAGGGCGTATGCGTTTTTTCCTGAATATATTCAGGAAAAAACGCATACGCCCTTTTTGGCCAACCAAGCAAGCTTGCAAAGGAAATCTGCACTACAATGAAGTCTCACTCCCCCACCCCCGTCAAAAGGGCCATCTGAAAAAAGTGTAAAATCCAGAAAGGCAGGACAGGCCATGGAGAACTGGGAGCCTTGTTATGCTGATGGGCAGGATGTAAATTGCCAACAGCCACTCCGGAGAAGTGTATGGTGTTTCCTGAAACATCTAAAAAACAAAGCAACAGAGCCTAGGGCACTTCCACTTATGGTCCTATAGCTTAGGGAAATTAAAATCAAAAAGACACAGCCACCCCAAAGTTTGGGATGGCTCTGTTTACAAGAAACTCGTTTACGGTACAAGTTCAATATCGCATAAAGCGAAAAATGGATAAAGAAGTTGTGGTACTTACGTACAATGCAATATCACTCAGCAATGACATCTATGTCATCAGGCCCATAGCAGCATAATGAGTGGATTCAGGTATGATGATTCTAACTGAAATAAGTCACACAGAAAAAGAAACATCATAAGATATCACTAATACACGGAATGTAAACTTGGCTACACAGGAACTGAATTTCAAAACAGAACATGGTCCCAAATTTAGAAAACCAACTTATGCTTGCTTAAGGGGAAAGGTGAGTTGGGGTGCTGCATAAAACCAGAGATTGAAATGAGCACAGATAAAGTTCCTTAAGCCAAATATGTAATAGACAAGAGCTACTCCTTGCTCAACGAAATGGACTCAAAACCCCATATTAAACGCCTAATAATGTACCTGACTAGTAAGTATCTTAAAACCTATGGATTGCTATGTCTCTGAAAGTGAATCAATCGTGAGTACAGGGGCAAAAACGCAGCAGTGATAGGATTGGAGAGTTTTGGTGAGCAAATGAAGACCCTTTGAAGTCATATTGCATGGTACCCATTCCAAGGGTCTCAACTCTCCAGGTTTAAGGGATTCTTCCTTCAGCTAAAACATGCATGTGGAACCCAGAGTATGATCAACCGTGTGATCGGGAGACGTGTTGAAATATGTCTCAGTTCTCGTCCCCTGGTACTCGGGTGCAACATTCCAGATGCTTTACTAACACTCTCCCGACTTGGAGAGTCAGTGCCTTTAACCTCCTGTTTGGCCCAGTTTGCAAATTCCGCGGAAGATGAACAGGAATAGGGAGAACCAATGAGAGACTAGCTGGAGGTGTCTGGACGGGAAAATTTAACTCTCATTTCCCACCAGGAAGAGGAATTAACCAAAGGCTCAGCGTGCCATGCCGGAACCAGATTAGGGCCTGAAGCAATCCTGCGGTGTTGCGGCCAGCTCACAAGAAAGCGAGTTGAAGAAAGGAGCTCAGGGGCACTGTAATTCACAAACCTGCAGAGTTATAAATGACAGCTATCATCCAAAAATATACTGAAGTAAGGCTGCCAAGAGGACTTGAAAGCCGGGCAGAATTGCAGGAAACCGATTTCAGGAGGTAGACTGGAATTGCATTTAAAGCATAGGAAAAGAGGCAGAAGGTCGACAATGATGCACTTGGCCAAAAAGGGCGTATGCGTTTTTTCCTGAATATATTCAGGAAAAAACGCATACGCCCTTTTTGGCCAACCAAGCAAGCTTGCAAAGGAAATCTGCACTACAATGAAGTCTCACTCCCCCACCCCCGTCAAAAGGGCCATCTGAAAAAAGTGTAAAATCCAGAAAGGCAGGACAGGCCATGGAGAACTGGGAGCCTTGTTATGCTGATGGGCGGGATGTAAATTGCCAACAGCCACTCCGGAGAAGTGTATGGTGTTTCCTGAAACATCTAAAAAACAAAGCAACAGAGCCTAGGGCACTTCCACTTATGGTCCTGTAGCTTAGGGAAATTAAAATCAAAAAGACACAGCCACCCCAAAGTTTGGGATGGCTCTGTTTACAAGAAACTCGTTTACGGTACAAGTTCAATATCGCATAAAGCGAAAAATGGATAAAGAAGTTGTGGTACTTACGTACAATGCAATATCACTCAGCAATGACATCTATGTCATCAGGCCCATAGCAGCATAATGAGTGGATTCAGGTATGATGATTCTAACTGAAATAAGTCACACAGAAAAAGAAACATCATAAGATATCACTAATACACGGAATGTAAACTTGGCTACACAGGAACTGAATTTCAAAACAGAACATGGTCCCAAATTTAGAAAACCAACTTATGCTTGCTTAAGGGGAAAGGTGAGTTGGGGTGCTGCATAAAACCAGAGATTGAAATGAGCACAGATAAAGTTCCTTAAGCCAAATATGTAATAGACAAGAGCTACTCCTTGCTCAACGAAATGGACTCAAAACCCCATATTAAACGCCTAATAATGTACCTGACTAGTAAGTATCTTAAAACCTATGGATTGCTATGTCTCTGAAAGTGAATCAATCGTGAGTACAGGGGCAAAAACGCAGCAGTGATAGGATTGGAGAGTTTTGGTGAGCAAATGAAGACCCTTTGAAGTCATATTGCATGGTACCCATTCCACGGGTCTCAACTCTCCAGGTTTAAGGGATTCTTCCTTCAGCTAAAACATGCATGTGGAACCCAGAGTATGATCAACCGTGTGATCGGGAGACGTGTTGAAATATGTCTCAGTTCTCGTCCCCTGGTACTCGGGTGCAACATTCCAGATGCTTTACTAACACTCTCCCGACTTGGAGAGTCAGTGCCTTTAACCTCCTGTTTGGCCCAGTTTGCAAATTCCGCGGAAGATGAACAGGAATAGGCAGAACCAATGAGAGACTAGCTGGAGGTGTCTGGACGGGAAAATTTAACTCTCATTTCCCACCAGGAAGAGGAATTAACCAAAGGCTCAGCGTGCCATGCCGGAACCAGATTAGGGCCTGAAGCAATCCTGCGGTGTTGCGGCCAGCTCACAAGAAAGCGAGTTGAACAAAGGAGCTCAGGGGCACTGTAATTCACAAACCTGCAGAGTTATAAATGACAGCTATCATCCAAAAATATACTGAAGTAAGGCTGCCAAGAGGACTTGAAAGCCGGGCAGAATTGCAGGAAACCGATTTCAGGAGGTAGACTGGAATTGCATTTAAAGCATAGGAAAAGAGGCAGAAGGTCGACAATGATGCACTTGGCCAAAAAGGGCGTATGCGTTTTTTCCTGAATATATTCAGGAAAAAACGCATACGCCCTTTTTGGCCAACCAAGCAAGCTTGCAAAGGAAATCTGCACTACAATGAAGTCTCACTCCCCCACCCCCGTCAAAAGGGCCATCTGAAAAAAGTGTAAAATCCAGAAAGGCAGGACAGGCCATGGAGAACTGGGAGCCTTGTTATGCTGATGGGCGGGATGTAAATTGCCAACAGCCACTCCTGAGAAGTGTATGGTGTTTCCTGAAACATCTAAAAAACAAAGCAACAGAGCCTAGGGCACTTCCACTTATGGTCCTGTAGCTTAGGGAAATTAAAATCAAAAAGACACAGCCACCCCAAAGTTTGGGATGGCTCTGTTTACAAGAAACTCATTTACGGTACAAGTTCAATATCGCATAAAGCGAAAAATGGATAAAGAAGTTGTGGTACTTACGTACAATGCAATATCACTCAGCAATGACATCTATGTCATCAGGCCCATAGCAGCATAATGAGTGGATTCAGGTATGATGATTCTAACTGAAATAAGTCACACAGAAAAAGAAACATCATAAGATATCACTAATACATGGAATGTAAACTTGGCTACACAGGAACTGAATTTCAAAACAGAACATGGTCCCAAATTTAGAAAACCAACTTATGCTTGCTTAAGGGGAAAGGTGAGTTGGGGTGCTGCATAAAACCAGAGATTGAAATGAGCACAGATAAAGTTCCTTAAGCCAAATATGTAATAGACAAGAGCTACTCCTTGCTCAACGAAATGGACTCAAAACCCCATATTAAACGCCTAATAATGTACCTGACTAGTAAGTATCTTAAAACCTATGGATTGCTATGTCTCTGAAAGTGAATCAATCGTGAGTACAGGGGCAAAAACGCAGCAGTGATAGGATTGGAGAGTTTTGGTGAGCAAATGAAGACCCTTTGAAGTCATATTGCATGGTACCCATTCCACGGGTCTCAACTCTCCAGGTTTAAGGGATTCTTCCTTCAGCTAAAACATGCATGTGGAACCCAGAGTATGATCAACCGTGTGATCGGGAGACGTGTTGAAATATGTCTCAGTTCTCGTCCCCTGGTACTCGGGTGCAACATTCCAGATGCTTTACTAACACTCTCCCGACTTGGAGAGTCAGTGCCTTTAACCTCCTGTTTGGCCCAGTTTGCAAATTCCGCGGAAGATGAACAGGAATAGGGAGAACCAATGAGAGACTAGCTGGAGGTGTCTGGACGGGAAAATTTAACTCTCATTTCCCACCAGGAAGAGGAATTAACCAAAGGCTCAGCGTGCCATGCCGGAACCAGATTAGGGCCTGAAGCAATCCTGCGGTGTTGCGGCCAGCTCACAAGAAAGCGAGTTGAAGAAAGGAGCTCAGGGGCACTGTAATTCACAAACCTGCAGAGTTATAAATGACAGCTATCATCCAAAAATATACTGAAGTAAGGCTGCCAAGAGGACTTGAAAGCCGGGCAGAATTGCAGGAAACCGATTTCAGGAGGTAGACTGGAATTGCATTTAAAGCATAGGAAAAGAGGCAGAAGGTCGACAATGATGCACTTGGCCAAAAAGGGCGTATGCGTTTTTTCCTGAATATATTCAGGAAAAAACGTATACGCCCTTTTTGGCCAACCAAGCAAGCTTGCAAAGGAAATCTGCACTACAATGAAGTCTCACTTCCCCCCCCCGTCAAAAGGGCCATCTGAAAAAAGTGTAAAATCCAGAAAGGCAGGACAGGCCATGGAGAACTGGGAGCCTTGTTATGCTGATGGGCGGGATGTAAATTGCCAACAGCCACTCTGGAGAAGTGTATGGTGTTTCCTGAAACATCTAAGAAACAAAGCAACAGAGCCTAGGGCACTTCCACTTATGGTCCTGTAGCTTAGGGAAATTAAAATCAAAAAGACACAGCCACCCCAAAGTTTGGGATGGCTCTGTTTACAAGAAACTCGTTTACGGTACAAGTTCAATATCGCATAAAGCGAAAAATGGATAAAGAAGTTGTGGTAATTACGTACAATGCAATATCACTCAGCAATGACATCTATGTCATCAGGCCCATAGCAGCATAATGAGTGGATTCAGGTATGATGATTCTAACTGAAATAAGTCACACAGAAAAAGAAACATCATAAGATATCACTAATACACGGAATGTAAACTTGGCTACACAGGAACTGAATTTCAAAACAGAACATGGTCCCAAATTTAGAAAACCAACTTATGCTTGCTTAAGGGGAAAGGTAAGTTGGGGTGCTGCATAAAACCAGAGATTGAAATGAGCACAGATAAAGTTCCTTAAGTCAAATATGTAATAGACAAGAGCTACTCCTTGCTCAACGAAATGGACTCAAAACCCCATATTAAACGCCTAATAATGTACCTGACTAGTAAGTATCTTAAAACCTATGGATTGCTATGTCTCTGAAAGTGAATCAATCGTGAGTACAGGGGCAAAAACGCAGCAGTGATAGGATTGGAGAGTTTTGGTGAGCAAATGAAGACCCTTTGAAGTCATATTGCATGGTACCCATTCCACGGGTCTCAACTCTCCAGGTTTAAGGGATTCTTCCTTCAGCTAAAACATGCATGTGGAACCCAGAGTATGATCAACCGTGTGATCGGGAGACGTGTTGAAATATGTCTCAGTTCTCGTCCCCTGGTACTCGGGTGCAACATTCCAGATGCTTTACTAACACTCTCCCGACTTGGAGAGTCAGTGCCTTTAACCTCCTGTTTGGCCCAGTTTGCAAATTCCGCGGAAGATGAACAGGAATAGGGAGAACCAATGAGAGACTAGCTGGAGGTGTCTGGACGGGAAAATTTAACTCTCATTTCCCACCAGGAAGAGGAATTAACCAAAGGCTCAGCGTGCCATGCCGGAACCAGATTAGGGCCTGAAGCAATCCTGCGGTGTTGCGGCCAGCTCACAAGAAAGCGAGTTGAAGAAAGGAGCTCAGGGGCACTGTAATTCACAAACCTGCAGAGTTATAAATGACAGCTATCATCCAAAAATATACTGAAGTAAGGCTGCCAAGAGGACTTGAAAGCCGGGCAGAATTGCAGGAAACCGATTTCAGGAGGTAGACTGGAATTGCATTTAAAGCATAGGAAAAGAGGCAGAAGGTCGACAATGATGCACTTGGCCAAAAAGGGCGTATGCGTTTTTTCCTGAATATATTCAGGAAAAAACGTATACGCCCTTTTTGGCCAACCAAGCAAGCTTGCAAAGGAAATCTGCACTACAATGAAGTCTCACTTCCCCCCCCCGTCAAAAGGGCCATCTGAAAAAAGTGTAAAATCCAGAAAGGCAGGACAGGCCATGGAGAACTGGGAGCCTTGTTATGCTGATGGGCGGGATGTAAATTGCCAACAGCCACTCTGGAGAAGTGTATGGTGTTTCCTGAAACATCTAAGAAACAAAGCAACAGAGCCTAGGGCACTTCCACTTATGGTCCTGTAGCTTAGGGAAATTAAAATCAAAAAGACACAGCCACCCCAAAGTTTGGGATGGCTCTGTTTACAAGAAACTCGTTTACGGTACAAGTTCAATATCGCATAAAGCGAAAAATGGATAAAGAAGTTGTGGTAATTACGTACAATGCAATATCACTCAGCAATGACATCTATGTCATCAGGCCCATAGCAGCATAATGAGTGGATTCAGGTATGATGATTCTAACTGAAATAAGTCACACAGAAAAAGAAACATCATAAGATATCACTAATACACGGAATGTAAACTTGGCTACACAGGAACTGAATTTCAAAACAGAACATGGTCCCAAATTTAGAAAACCAACTTATGCTTGCTTAAGGGGAAAGGTGAGTTGGGGTGCTGCATAAAACCAGAGATTGAAATGAGCACAGATAAAGTTCCTTAAGTCAAATATGTAATAGACAAGAGCTACTCCTTGCTCAACGAAATGGACTCAAAACCCCATATTAAACGCCTAATAATGTACCTGACTAGTAAGTATCTTAAAACCTATGGATTGCTATGTCTCTGAAAGTGAATCAATCGTGAGTACAGGGGCAAAAACGCAGCAGTGATAGGATTGGAGAGTTTTGGTGAGCAAATGAAGACCCTTTGAAGTCATATTGCATGGTACCCATTCCACGGGTCTCAACTCTCCAGGTTTAAGGGATTCTTCCTTCAGCTAAAACATGCATGTGGAACCCAGAGTATGATCAACCGTGTGATCGGGAGACGTGTTGAAATATGTCTCAGTTCTCGTCCCCTGGTACTCGGGTGCAACATTCCAGATGCTTTACTAACACTCTCCCGACTTGGAGAGTCAGTGCCTTTAACCTCCTGTTTGGCCCAGTTTGCAAATTCCGTGGAAGATGAACAGGAATAGGCAGAACCAATGAGAGACTAGCTGGAGGTGTCTGGACGGGCAAATTTAACTCTCATTTCCCACCAGGAAGAGGAATTAACCAAAGGCTCAGCGTGCCATGCCGGAACCAGATTAGGGCCTGAAGCAATCCTGCGGTGTTGCGGCCAGCTCACAAGAAAGCGAGTTGAACAAAGGAGCTCAGGGGCACTGTAATTCACAAACCTGCAGAGTTATAAATGACAGCTATCATCCAAAAATATACTGAAGTAAGGCTGCCAAGAGGACTTGAAAGCCGGGCAGAATTGCAGGAAACCGATTTCAGGAGGTAGACTGGAATTGCATTTAAAGCATAGGAAAAGAGGCAGAAGGTCGACAATGATGCACTTGGCCAAAAAGGGCGTATGCGTTTTTTCCTGAATATATTCAGGAAAAAACGCATACGCCCTTTTTGGCCAACCAAGCAAGCTTGCAAAGGAAATCTGCACTACAATGAAGTCTCACTTCCCCCCCGTCAAAAGGGCCATCTGAAAAAAGTGTAAAATCCAGAAAGGCAGGACAGGCCATGGAGAACTGGGAGCCTTGTTATGCTGATGGGCGGGATGTAAATTGCCAACAGCCACTCCGGAGAAGTGTATGGTGTTTCCTGAAACATCTAAAAAACAAAGCAACAGAGCCTAGGGCACTTCCACTTATGGTCCTGTAGCTTAGGGAAATTAAAATCAAAAAGACACAGCCACCCCAAAGTTTGGGATGGCTCTGTTTACAAGAAACTCATTTACGGTACAAGTTCAATATCGCATAAAGCGAAAAATGGATAAAGAAGTTGTGGTACTTACGTACAATGCAATATCACTCAGCAATGACATCTATGTCATCAGGCCCATAGCAGCATAATGAGTGGATTCAGGTATGATGATTCTAACTGAAATAAGTCACACAGAAAAAGAAACATCATAAGATATCACTAATACACGGAATGTAAACTTGGCTACACAGGAACTGAATTTCAAAACAGAACATGGTCCCAAATTTAGAAAACCAACTTATGCTTGCTTAAGGGGAAAGGTGAGTTGGGGTGCTGCATAAAACCAGAGATTGAAATGAGCACAGATAAAGTTCCTTAAGCCAAATATGTAATAGACAAGAGCTACTCCTTGCTCAACGAAATGGACTCAAAACCCCATATTAAACGCCTAATAATGTACCTGACTAGTAAGTATCTTAAAACCTATGGATTGCTATGTCTCTGAAAGTGAATCAATCGTGAGTACAGGGGCAAAAACGCAGCAGTGATAGGATTGGAGAGTTTTGGTGAGCAAATGAAGACCCTTTGAAGTCATATTGCATGGTACCCATTCCACGGGTCTCAACTCTCCAGGTTTAAGGGATTCTTCCTTCAGCTAAAACATGCATGTGGAACCCAGAGTATGATCAACCGTGTGATCGGGAGACGTGTTGAAATATGTCTCAGTTCTTGTCCCCTGGTACTCGGGTACAACATTCCAGATGCTTTACTAACACTCTCCCGACTTGGAGAGTCAGTGCCTTTAACCTCCTGTTTGGCCCAGTTTGCAAATTCCGCGGAAGATGAACAGGAATAGGGAGAACCAATGAGAGACTAGCTGGAGGTGTCTGGACGGGAAAATTTAACTCTCATTTCCCACCAGGAAGAGGAATTAACCAAAGGCTCAGCGTGCCATGCCGGAACCAGATTAGGGCCTGAAGCAATCCTGCGGTGTTGCGGCCAGCTCACAAGAAAGCGAGTTGAAGAAAGGAGCTCAGGGGCACTGTAATTCACAAACCTGCAGAGTTATAAATGACAGCTATCATCCAAAAATATACTGAAGTAAGGCTGCCAAGAGGACTTGAAAGCCGGGCAGAATTGCAGGAAACCGATTTCAGGAGGTAGACTGGAATTGCATTTAAAGCATAGGAAAAGAGGCAGAAGGTCGACAATGATGCACTTGGCCAAAAAGGGCGTATGCGTTTTTTCCTGAATATATTCAGGAAAAAACGCATACGCCCTTTTTGGCCAACCAAGCAAGCTTGCAAAGGAAATCTGCACTACAATGAAGTCTCACTCCCCCCCCGCCCCCGTCAAAAGGGCCATCTGAAAAAAGTGTAAAATCCAGAAAGGCAGGACAGGCCATGGAGAACTGGGAGCCTTGTTATGCTGATGGGCGGGATGTAAATTGCCAACAGCCACTTGGGAGAAGTGTATGGTGTTTCCTGAAACATCTAAAAAACAAAGCAACAGAGCCTAGGGCACTTCCACTTATGGTCCTATAGCTTAGGGAAATTAAAATCAAAAAGACACAGCCACCCCAAAGTTTGGGATGGCTCTGTTTACAAGAAACTCGTTTACGGTACAAGTTCAATATCGCATAAAGCGAAAAATGGATAAAGAAGTTGTGGTACTTACGTACAATGCAATATCACTCAGCAATGACATCTATGTCATCAGGCCCATAGCAGCATAATGAGTGGATTCAGGTATGATGATTCTAACTGAAATAAGTCACACAGAAAAAGAAACATCATAAGATATCACTAATACACGGAATGTAAACTTGGCTACACAGGAACTGAATTTCAAAACAGAACATGGTCCCAAATTTAGAAAACCAACTTATGCTTGCTTAAGGGGAAAGGTGAGTTGGGGTGCTGCATAAAACCAGAGATTGAAATGAGCACAGATAAAGTTCCTTAAGCCAAATATGTAATAGACAAGAGCTACTCCTTGCTCAACGAAATGGACTCAAAACCCCATATTAAACGCCTAATAATGTACCTGACTAGTAAGTATCTTAAAACCTATGGATTGCTATGTCTCTGAAAGTGAATCAATCGTGAGTACAGGGGCAAAAACGCAGCAGTGATAGGATTGGAGAGTTTTGGTGAGCAAATGAAGACCCTTTGAAGTCATATTGCATGGTACCCATTCCACGGGTCTCAACTCTCCAGGTTTAAGGGATTCTTCCTTCAGCTAAAACATGCATGTGGAACCCAGAGTATGATCAACCGTGTGATCGGGAGACGTGTTGAAATATGTCTCAGTTCTCGTCCCCTGGTACTCGGGTGCAACATTCCAGATGCTTTACTAACACTCTCCCGACTTGGAGAGTCAGTGCCTTTAACCTCCTGTTTGGCCCAGTTTGCAAATTCCGCGGAAGATGAACAGGAATAGGGAGAACCAATGAGAGACTAGCTGGAGGTGTCTGGACGGGAAAATTTAACTCTCATTTCCCACCAGGAAGAGGAATTAACCAAAGGCTCAGCGTGCCATGCCGGAACCAGATTAGGGCCTGAAGCAATCCTGCGGTGTTGCGGCCAGCTCACAAGAAAGCGAGTTGAAGAAAGGAGCTCAGGGGCACTGTAATTCACAAACCTGCAGAGTTATAAATGACAGCTATCATCCAAAAATATACTGAAGTAAGGCTGCCAAGAGGACTTGAAAGCCGGGCAGAATTGCAGGAAACCGATTTCAGGAGGTAGACTGGAATTGCATTTAAAGCATAGGAAAAGAGGCAGAAGGTCGACAATGATGCACTTGGCCAAAAAGGGCGTATGCGTTTTTTCCTGAATATATTCAGGAAAAAACGCATACGCCCTTTTTGGCCAACCAAGCAAGCTTGCAAAGGAAATCTGCACTACAATGAAGTCTCACTTCCCCCCTCCCCCCCCGTCAAAAGGGCCATCTGAAAAAAGTGTAAAATCCAGAAAGGCAGGACAGGCCATGGAGAACTGGGAGCCTTGTTATGCTGATGGGCGGGATGTAAATTGCCAACAGCCACTCGGGAGAAGTGTATGGTGTTTCCTGAAACATCTAAAAAACAAAGCAACAGAGCCTAGGGCACTTCCACTTATGGTCCTATAGCTTAGGGAAATTAAAATCAAAAAGACACAGCCACCCCAAAGTTTGGGATGGCTCTGTTTACAAGAAACTCGTTTACGGTACACGTTCAATATCGCATAAAGCGAAAAATGGATAAAGAAGTTGTGGTACTTACGTACAATGCAATATCACTCAGCAATGACATCTATGTCATCAGGTCCATAGCAGCATAATGAGTGGATTCAGGTATGATGATTCTAACTGAAATAAGTCACACAGAAAAAGAAACATCATAAGATATCACTAATACACGGAATGTAAACTTGGCTACACAGGAACTGAATTTCAAAACAGAACATGGTCCCAAATTTAGAAAATCAACTTATGCTTGCTTAAGGGGAAAGGTGAGTTGGGGTGCTGCATAAAACCAGAGATTGAAATGAGCACAGATAAAGTTCCTTAAGCCAAATATGTAATAGACAAGAGCTACTCCTTGCTCAACGAAATGGACTCAAAACCCCATATTAAACGCCTAATAATGTACCTGACTAGTAAGTATCTTAAAACCTATGGATTGCTATGTCTCTGAAAGTGAATCAATCGTGAGTACAGGGGCAAAAACGCAGCAGTGATAGGATTGGAGAGTTTTGGTGAGCAAATGAAGACCCTTTGAAGTCATATTGCATGGTACCCATTCCACGGGTCTCAACTCTCCAGGTTTAAGGGATTCTTCCTTCAGCTAAAACATGCATGTGGAACCCAGAGTATGATCAACCGTGTTATCGGGAGACGTGTTGAAATATGTCTCAGTTCTCGTCCCCTGGTACTCGGGTGCAACATTCCAGATGCTTTACTAACACTCTCCCGACTTGGAGAGTCAGTGCCTTTAACCTCCTGTTTGGCCCAGTTTGCAAATTCTGCGGAAGATGAACAGGAATAGGGAGAACCAATGAGAGACTAGCTGGAGGTGTCTGGACGGGAAAATTTAACTCTCATTTCCCACCAGGAAGAGGAATTAACCAAAGGCTCAGCGTGCCATGCCGGAACCAGATTAGGGCCTGAAGCAATCCTGCGGTGTTGCGGCCAGCTCACAAGAAAGCGAGTTGAAGAAAGGAGCTCAGGGGCACTGTAATTCACAAACCTGCAGAGTTATAAATGACAGCTATCATCCAAAAATATACTGAAGTAAGGCTGCCAAGAGGACTTGAAAGCCGGGCAGAATTGCAGGAAACCGATTTCAGGAGGTAGACTGGAATTGCATTTAAAGCATAGGAAAAGAGGCAGAAGGTCGACAATGATGCACTTGGCCAAAAAGGGCGTATGCGTTTTTTCCTGAATATATTCAGGAAAAAACGCATACGCCCTTTTTGGCCAACCAAGCAAGCTTGCAAAGGAAATCTGCACTACAATGAAGTCTCACTTCCCCCCCGTCAAAAGGGCCATCTGAAAAAAGTGTAAAATCCAGAAAGGCAGGACAGGCCATGGAGAACTGGGAGCCTTGTTATGCTGATGGGCGGGATGTAACTTGCCAACAGCCACTCGGGAGAAGTGTATGGTGTTTCCTGAAACATCTAAAAAACAAAGCAACAGAGCCTAGGGCACTTCCACTTATGGTCCTATAGCTTAGGGAAATTAAAATCAAAAAGACACAGCCACCCCAAAGTTTGGGATGGCTCTGTTTACAAGAAACTCGTTTACGGTACAAGTTCAATATCGCATAAAGCGAAAAATGGATAAAGAAGTTGTGGTACTTACGTACAATGCAATATCACTCAGCAATGACATCTATGTCATCAAGCCCATAGCAGCATAATGAGTGGATTCAGGTATGATGATTCTAACTGAAATAAGTCACACAGAAAAAGAAACATCATAAGATATCACTAATACACGGAATGTAAACTTGGCTACACAGGAACTGAATTTCAAAACAGAACATGGTCCCAAATTTAGAAAACCAACTTATGCTTGCTTAAGGGGAAAGGTGAGTTGGGGTGCTGCAAAAAACCAGAGATTGAAATGAGCACAGATAAAGTTCCTTAAGCCAAATATGTAATAGACAAGAGCTACTCCTTGCTCAACGAAATGGACTCAAAACCCCATATTAAACGCCTAATAATGTACCTGACTAGTAAGTATCTTAAAACCTATGGATTGCTATGTCTCTGAAAGTGAATCAATCGTGAGTACAGGGGCAAAAACGCAGCAGTGATAGGATTGGAGAGTTTTGGTGAGCAAATGAAGACCCTTTGAAGTCATATTGCATGGTACCCATTCCACGGGTCTCAAATCTCCAGGTTTAAGGGATTCTTCCTTCAGCTAAAACATGCATGTGGAACGCAGAGTATGATCAACCGTGTGATTGGGAGACGTGTTGAAATATGTCTCAGTTCTCGTCCCCTGGTACTCGGGTACAACATTCCAGATGCTTTACTAACACTCTCCCGACTTGGAGAGTCAGTGCCTTTAACCTCCTGTTTGGCCCAGTTTGCAAATTCCACGGAAGATGAACAGGAATAGGGAGAACCAATGAGAGACTAGCTGGAGGTGTCTGGACAGGAAAATTTAACTCTCATTTCCCACCAGGAAGAGGAATTAACCAAAGGCTCAGTGTGCCATGCTGGAACCAGATTAGGGCCTGAAGCAATCCTGTGGTGTTGTGGCCAGCTCACAAGAAAGCGAGTTGAAGAAAGGAGCTCAGGGGCACTGTAATTCACAAACCTTCAGAGTTATAAATGACAGCTATCATCCAAAAATATACTGAAGTAAGGCTGCCAAGAGGACTTGAAAGCCGGGCAGAATTGCAGGAAACCGATTTCAGGAGGTAGACTGGAATTGCATTTAAAGCATAGGAAAAGAGGCAGAAGGTCGACAATGATGCACTTGGCCAAAAAGGGCGTATGCGTTTTTTCCTGAATATATTCAGGAAAAAACGCATACGCCCTTTTTGGTCAACCAAGCAATCTTGCAAAGGAAATCTGCACTACAATGAAGTCTCACTTCCCCCCCGTCAAAAGGGCCATCTGAAAAAAGTGTAAAATCCAGAAAGGCAGGACAGGCCATGGAGAACTGGGAGCCTTGTTATGCTGATGGGCGGGATGTAAATTGCCAACAGCCACTCTGGAGAAGTGTATGGTGTTTCCTGAAACATCTAAAAAACAAAGCAACAGAGCCTAGGGCACTTCCACTTATGGTCCTGTAGCTTAGGGAAATTAAAATCAAAAAGACACAGCCACCCCAAAGTTTGGGATGGCTCTGTTTACAAGAAACTCGTTTACGGTACAAGTTCAATATCGCATAAAGCGAAAAATGGATAAAGAAGTTGTGGTACTTACGTACAATGCAATATCACTCAGCAATGACATCTATGTCATCAGGCCCATAGCAGCATAATGAGTGGATTCAGGTATGATGATTCTAACTGAAATAAGTCACACAGAAAAAGAAACATCATAAGATATCACTAATACACGGAATGTAAACTTGGCTACACAGGAACTGAATTTCAAAACAGAACATGGTCCCAAATTTAGAAAACCAACTTATGCTTGCTTAAGGGGAAAGGTGAGTTGGGGTGCTGCATAAAACCAGAGATTGAAATGAGCACAGATAAAGTTCCTTAAGCCAAATATGTAATAGACAAGAGCTACTCCTTGCTCAACGAAATGGACTCAAAACCCCATATTAAACGCCTAATAATGTACCTGACTACTAAGTATCTTAAAACCTATGGATTGCTATGTCTCTGAAAGTGAATCAATCGTGAGTACAGGGGCAAAAACGCAGCAGTGATAGGATTGGAGAGTTTTGGTGAGCAAATGAAGACCCTTTGAAGTCATATTGCATGGTACCCATTCCACGGGTCTCAACTCTCCAGGTTTAAGGGATTCTTCCTTCAGCTAAAACATGCATGTGGAACCCAGAGTATGATCAACCGTGTGATCGGGAGACGTGTTGAAATATGTCTCAGTTCTCGTCCCCTGGTACTCGGGTGCAACATTCCAGATGCTTTACTAACACTCTCCCGACTTGGAGAGTCAGTGCCTTTAACCTCCTGTTTGGCCCAGTTTGCAAATTCCGCGGAAGATGAACAGGAATAGGGAGAACCAATGAGAGACTAGCTGGAGGTGTCTGGACGGGAAAATTTAACTCTCATTTCCCACCAGGAAGAGGAATTAACCAAAGGCTCAGCGTGCCATGCCGGAACCAGATTAGGGCCTGAAGCAATCCTGCGGTGTTGCGGCCAGCTCACAAGAAAGTGAGTTGAAGAAAGGAGCTCAGGGGCACTGTAATTCACAAACCTGCAGAGTTATAAATGACAGCTATCATCCAAAAATATACTGAAGTAAGGCTGCCAAGAGGACTTGAAAGCCGGGCAGAATTGCAGGAAACCGATTTCAGGAGGTAGACTGGAATTGCATTTAAAGCATAGGAAAAGAGGCAGAAGGTCGACAATGATGCACTTGGCCAAAAAGGGCGTATGCGTTTTTTCCTGAATATATTCAGGAAAAAACGCATACGCCCTTTTTGGCCAACCAAGCAAGCTTGCAAAGGAAATCTGCACTACAATGAAGTCTCACTCCCCCACCCCCGTCAAAAGGGCCATCTGAAAAAAGTGTAAAATCCAGAAAGGCAGGACAGGCCATGGAGAACTGGGAGCCTTGTTATGCTGATGGGCAGGATGTAAATTGCCAACAGCCACTCCGGAGAAGTGTATGGTGTTTCCTGAAACATCTACAAAACAAAGCAACAGAGCCTAGGGCACTTCCACTTATGGTCCTATAGCTTAGGGAAATTAAAATCAAAAAGACACAGCCACCCCAAAGTTTGGGATGGCTCTGTTTACAAGAAACTCGTTTACGGTACAAGTTCAATATCGCATAAAGCGAAAAATGGATAAAGAAGTTGTGGTACTTACGTACAATGCAATATCACTCAGCAATGACATCTATGTCATCAGGCCCATAGCAGCATAATGAGTGGATTCAGGTATGATGATTCTAACTGAAATAAGTCACACAGAAAAAGAAACATCATAAGATATCACTAATACACGGAATGTAAACTTGGCTACACAGGAACTGAATTTCAAAACAGAACATGGTCCCAAATTTAGAAAACCAACTTATGCTTGCTTAAGGGGAAAGGTGAGTTGGGGTGCTGCATAAAACCAGAGATTGAAATGAGCACAGATAAAGTTCCTTAAGCCAAATATGTAATAGACAAGAGCTACTCCTTGCTCTACGAAATGGACTCAAAACCCCATATTAAACGCCTAATAATGTACCTGACTAGTAAGTATCTTAAAACCTATGGATTGCTATGTCTCTGAAAGTGAATCAATCGTGAGTACAGGGGCAAAAACGCAGCAGTGATAGGATTGGAGAGTTTTGGTGAGCAAATGAAGACCCTTTGAAGTCATATTGCATGGTACCCATTCCACGGGTCTCAACTCTCCAGGTTTAAGGGATTCTTCCTTCAGCTAAAACATGCATGTGGAACCCAGAGTATGATCAACCGTGTGATCGGGAGACGTGTTGAAATATGTCTCAGTTCTCGTCCCCTGGTACTCGGGTGCAACATTCCAGATGCTTTACTAACACTCTCCCGACTTGGAGAGTCAGTGCCTTTAACCTCCTGTTTGGCCCAGTTTGCAAATTCCGCGGAAGATGAACAGGAATAGGGAGAACCAATGAGAGACTAGCTGGAGGTGTCTGGACGGGAAAATTTAACTCTCATTTCCCACCAGGAAGAGGAATTAACCAAAGGCTCAGCGTGCCATGCCGGAACCAGATTAGGGCCTGAAGCAATCCTGCGGTGTTGCGGCCAGCTCACAAGAAAGCGAGTTGAAGAAAGGAGCTCAGGGGCACTGTAATTCACAAACCTGCAGAGTTATAAATGACAGCTATCATCCAAAAATATACTGAAGTAAGGCTGCCAAGAGGACTTGAAAGCCGGGCAGAATTGCAGGAAACCGATTTCAGGAGGTAGACTGGAATTGCATTTAAAGCATAGGAAAAGAGGCAGAAGGTCGACAATGATGCACTTGGCCAAAAAGGGCGTATGCGTTTTTTCCTGAATATATTCAGGAAAAAACGCATACGCCCTTTTTGGCCAACCAAGCAAGCTTGCAAAGGAAATCTGCACTACAATGAAGTCTCACTCCCCCACCCCCGTCAAAAGGGCCATCTGAAAAAAGTGTAAAATCCAGAAAGGCAGGACAGGCCATGGAGAACTGGGAGCCTTGTTATGCTGATGGGCAGGATGTAAATTGCCAACAGCCACTCCGGAGAAGTGTATGGTGTTTCCTGAAACATCTAAAAAACAAAGCAACAGAGCCTAGGGCACTTCCACTTATGGTCCTATAGCTTAGGGAAATTAAAATCAAAAAGACACAGCCACCCCAAAGTTTGGGATGGCTCTGTTTACAAGAAACTCGTTCACGGTACAAGTTCAATATCGCATAAAGCGAAAAATGGATAAAGAAGTTGTGGTACTTACGTACAATGCAATATCACTCAGCAATGACATCTATGTCATCAGGCCCATAGCAGCATAATGAGTGGATTCAGGTATGATGATTCTAACTGAAATAAGTCACACAGAAAAAGAAACATCATAAGATATCACTAATACACGGAATGTAAACTTGGCTACACAGGAACTGAATTTCAAAACAGAACATGGTCCCAAATTTAGAAAACCAACTTATGCTTGCTTAAGGGGAAAGGTGAGTTGGGGTGCTGCATAAAACCAGAGATTGAAATGAGCACAGATAAAGTTCCTTAAGCCAAATATGTAATAGACAAGAGCTACTCCTTGCTCAACGAAATGGACTCAAAACCCCATATTAAACGCCTAATAATGTACCTGACTAGTAAGTATCTTAAAACCTATGGATTGCTATGTCTCTGAAAGTGAATCAATCGTGAGTACAGGGGCAAAAACGCAGCAGTGATAGGATTGGAGAGTTTTGGTGAGCAAATGAAGACCCTTTGAAGTCATATTGCATGGTACCCATTCCAAGGGTCTCAACTCTCCAGGTTTAAGGGATTCTTCCTTCAGCTAAAACATGCATGTGGAACCCAGAGTATGATCAACCGTGTGATCGGGAGACGTGTTGAAATATGTCTCAGTTCTCGTCCCCTGGTACTCGGGTGCAACATTCCAGATGCTTTACTAACACTCTCCCGACTTGGAGAGTCAGTGCCTTTAACCTCCTGTTTGGCCCAGTTTGCAAATTCCGCGGAAGATGAACAGGAATAGGGAGAACCAATGAGAGACTAGCTGGAGGTGTCTGGACGGGAAAATTTAACTCTCATTTCCCACCAGGAAGAGGAATTAACCAAAGGCTCAGCGTGCCATGCCGGAACCAGATTAGGGCCTGAAGCAATCCTGCGGTGTTGCGGCCAGCTCACAAGAAAGCGAGTTGAAGAAAGGAGCTCAGGGGCACTGTAATTCACAAACCTGCAGAGTTATAAATGACAGCTATCATCCAAAAATATACTGAAGTAAGGCTGCCAAGAGGACTTGAAAGCCGGGCAGAATTGCAGGAAACCGATTTCAGGAGGTAGACTGGAATTGCATTTAAAGCATAGGAAAAGAGGCAGAAGGTCGACAATGATGCACTTGGCCAAAAAGGGCGTATGCGTTTTTTCCTGAATATATTCAGGAAAAAACGCATACGCCCTTTTTGGCCAACCAAGCAAGCTTGCAAAGGAAATCTGCACTACAATGAAGTCTCACTCCCCCACCCCCGTCAAAAGGGCCATCTGAAAAAAGTGTAAAATCCAGAAAGGCAGGACAGGCCATGGAGAACTGGGAGCCTTGTTATGCTGATGGGCGGGATGTAAATTGCCAACAGCCACTCCGGAGAAGTGTATGGTGTTTCCTGAAACATCTAAAAAACAAAGCAACAGAGCCTAGGGCACTTCCACTTATGGTCCTGTAGCTTAGGGAAATTAAAATCAAAAAGACACAGCCACCCCAAAGTTTGGGATGGCTCTGTTTACAAGAAACTCGTTTACGGTACAAGTTCAATATCGCATAAAGCGAAAAATGGATAAAGAAGTTGTGGTACTTACGTACAATGCAATATCACTCAGCAATGACATCTATGTCATCAGGCCCATAGCAGCATAATGAGTGGATTCAGGTATGATGATTCTAACTGAAATAAGTCACACAGAAAAAGAAACATCATAAGATATCACTAATACACGGAATGTAAACTTGGCTACACAGGAACTGAATTTCAAAACAGAACATGGTCCCAAATTTAGAAAACCAACTTATGCTTGCTTAAGGGGAAAGGTGAGTTGGGGTGCTGCATAAAACCAGAGATTGAAATGAGCACAGATAAAGTTCCTTAAGCCAAATATGTAATAGACAAGAGCTACTCCTTGCTCAACGAAATGGACTCAAAACCCCATATTAAACGCCTAATAATGTACCTGACTAGTAAGTATCTTAAAACCTATGGATTGCTATGTCTCTGAAAGTGAATCAATCGTGAGTACAGGGGCAAAAACGCAGCAGTGATAGGATTGGAGAGTTTTGGTGAGCAAATGAAGACCCTTTGAAGTCATATTGCATGGTACCCATTCCACGGGTCTCAACTCTCCAGGTTTAAGGGATTCTTCCTTCAGCTAAAACATGCATGTGGAACCCAGAGTATGATCAACCGTGTGATCGGGAGACGTGTTGAAATATGTCTCAGTTCTCGTCCCCTGGTACTCGGGTGCAACATTCCAGATGCTTTACTAACACTCTCCCGACTTGGAGAGTCAGTGCCTTTAACCTCCTGTTTGGCCCAGTTTGCAAATTCCGCGGAAGATGAACAGGAATAGGGAGAACCAATGAGAGACTAGCTGGAGGTGTCTGGACGGGAAAATTTAACTCTCATTTCCCACCAGGAAGAGGAATTAACCAAAGGCTCAGCGTGCCATGCCGGAACCAGATTAGGGCCTGAAGCAATCCTGCGGTGTTGCGGCCAGCTCACAAGAAAGCGAGTTGAAGAAAGGAGCTCAGGGGCACTGTAATTCACAAACCTGCAGAGTTATAAATGACAGCTATCATCCAAAAATATACTGAAGTAAGGCTGCCAAGAGGACTTGAAAGCCGGGCAGAATTGCAGGAAACCGATTTCAGGAGGTAGACTGGAATTGCATTTAAAGCATAGGAAAAGAGGCAGAAGGTCGACAATGATGCACTTGGCCAAAAAGGGCGTATGCGTTTTTTCCTGAATATATTCAGGAAAAAACGTATACGCCCTTTTTGGCCAACCAAGCAAGCTTGCAAAGGAAATCTGCACTACAATGAAGTCTCACTTCCCCCCCCCGTCAAAAGGGCCATCTGAAAAAAGTGTAAAATCCAGAAAGGCAGGACAGGCCATGGAGAACTGGGAGCCTTGTTATGCTGATGGGCGGGATGTAAATTGCCAACAGCCACTCTGGAGAAGTGTATGGTGTTTCCTGAAACATCTAAGAAACAAAGCAACAGAGCCTAGGGCACTTCCACTTATGGTCCTGTAGCTTAGGGAAATTAAAATCAAAAAGACACAGCCACCCCAAAGTTTGGGATGGCTCTGTTTACAAGAAACTCGTTTACGGTACAAGTTCAATATCGCATAAAGTGAAAAATGGATAAAGAAGTTGTGGTAATTACGTACAATGCAATATCACTCAGCAATGACATCTATGTCATCAGGCCCATAGCAGCATAATGAGTGGATTCAGGTATGATGATTCTAACTGAAATAAGTCACACAGAAAAAGAAACATCATAAGATATCACTAATACACGGAATGTAAACTTGGCTACACAGGAACTGAATTTCAAAACAGAACATGGTCCCAAATTTAGAAAACCAACTTATGCTTGCTTAAGGGGAAAGGTGAGTTGGGGTGCTGCATAAAACCAGAGATTGAAATGAGCACAGATAAAGTTCCTTAAGTCAAATATGTAATAGACAAGAGCTACTCCTTGCTCAACGAAATGGACTCAAAACCCCATATTAAACGCCTAATAATGTACCTGACTAGTAAGTATCTTAAAACCTATGGATTGCTATGTCTCTGAAAGTGAATCAATCGTGAGTACAGGGGCAAAAACGCAGCAGTGATAGGATTGGAGAGTTTTGGTGAGCAAATGAAGACCCTTTGAAGTCATATTGCATGGTACCCATTCCACGGGTCTCAACTCTCCAGGTTTAAGGGATTCTTCCTTCAGCTAAAACATGCATGTGGAACCCAGAGTATGATCAACCGTGTGATCGGGAGACGTGTTGAAATATGTCTCAGTTCTCGTCCCCTGGTACTCGGGTGCAACATTCCAGATGCTTTACTAACACTCTCCCGACTTGGAGAGTCAGTGCCTTTAACCTCCTGTTTGGCCCAGTTTGCAAATTCCGCGGAAGATGAACAGGAATAGGGAGAACCAATGAGAGACTAGCTGGAGGTGTCTGGACGGGAAAATTTAACTCTCATTTCCCACCAGGAAGAGGAATTAACCAAAGGCTCAGCGTGCCATGCCGGAACCAGATTAGGGCCTGAAGCAATCCTGCGGTGTTGCGGCCAGCTCACAAGAAAGCGAGTTGAAGAAAGGAGCTCAGGGGCACTGTAATTCACAAACCTGCAGAGTTATAAATGACAGCTATCATCCAAAAATATACTGAAGTAAGGCTGCCAAGAGGACTTGAAAGCCGGGCAGAATTGCAGGAAACCGATTTCAGGAGGTAGACTGGAATTGCATTTAAAGCATAGGAAAAGAGGCAGAAGGTCGACAATGATGCACTTGGCCAAAAAGGGCGTATGCGTTTTTTCCTGAATATATTCAGGAAAAAACGTATACGCCCTTTTTGGCCAACCAAGCAAGCTTGCAAAGGAAATCTGCACTACAATGAAGTCTCACTTCCCCCCCCCGTCAAAAGGGCCATCTGAAAAAAGTGTAAAATCCAGAAAGGCAGGACAGGCCATGGAGAACTGGGAGCCTTGTTATGCTGATGGGCGGGATGTAAATTGCCAACAGCCACTCTGGAGAAGTGTATGGTGTTTCCTGAAACATCTAAGAAACAAAGCAACAGAGCCTAGGGCACTTCCACTTATGGTCCTGTAGCTTAGGGAAATTAAAATCAAAAAGACACAGCCACCCCAAAGTTTGGGATGGCTCTGTTTACAAGAAACTCGTTTACGGTACAAGTTCAATATCGCATAAAGCGAAAAATGGATAAAGAAGTTGTGGTAATTACGTACAATGCAATATCACTCAGCAATGACATCTATGTCATCAGGCCCATAGCAGCATAATGAGTGGATTCAGGTATGATGATTCTAACTGAAATAAGTCACACAGAAAAAGAAACATCATAAGATATCACTAATACACGGAATGTAAACTTGGCTACACAGGAACTGAATTTCAAAACAGAACATGGTCCCAAATTTAGAAAACCAACTTATGCTTGCTTAAGGGGAAAGGTGAGTTGGGGTGCTGCATAAAACCAGAGATTGAAATGAGCACAGATAAAGTTCCTTAAGTCAAATATGTAATAGACAAGAGCTACTCCTTGCTCAACGAAATGGACTCAAAACCCCATATTAAACGCCTAATAATGTACCTGACTAGTAAGTATCTTAAAACCTATGGATTGCTATGTCTCTGAAAGTGAATCAATCGTGAGTACAGGGGCAAAAACGCAGCAGTGATAGGATTGGAGAGTTTTGGTGAGCAAATGAAGACCCTTTGAAGTCATATTGCATGGTACCCATTCCACGGGTCTCAACTCTCCAGGTTTAAGGGATTCTTCCTTCAGCTAAAACATGCATGTGGAACCCAGAGTATGATCAACCGTGTGATCGGGAGACGTGTTGAAATATGTCTCAGTTCTCGTCCCCTGGTACTCGGGTGCAACATTCCAGATGCTTTACTAACACTCTCCCGACTTGGAGAGTCAGTGCCTTTAACCTCCTGTTTGGCCCAGTTTGCAAATTCCGCGGAAGATGAACAGGAATAGGGAGAACCAATGAGAGACTAGCTGGAGGTGTCTGGACGGGAAAATTTAACTCTCATTTCCCACCAGGAAGAGGAATTAACCAAAGGCTCAGCGTGCCATGCCGGAACCAGATTAGGGCCTGAAGCAATCCTGCGGTGTTGCGGCCAGCTCACAAGAAAGCGAGTTGAACAAAGGAGCTCAGGGGCACTGTAATTCACAAACCTGCAGAGTTATAAATGACAGCTATCATCCAAAAATATACTGAAGTAAGGCTGCCAAGAGGACTTGAAAGCCGGGCAGAATTGCAGGAAACCGATTTCAGGAGGTAGACTGGAATTGCATTTAAAGCATAGGAAAAGAGGCAGAAGGTCGACAATGATGCACTTGGCCAAAAAGGGCGTATGCGTTTTTTCCTGAATATATTCAGGAAAAAACGCATACGCCCTTTTTGGCCAACCAAGCAAGCTTGCAAAGGAAATCTGCACTACAATGAAGTCTCACTTCCCCCCCGTCAAAAGGGCCATCTGAAAAAAGTGTAAAATCCAGAAAGGCAGGACAGGCCATGGAGAACTGGGAGCCTTGTTATGCTGATGGGCGGGATGTAAATTGCCAACAGCCACTCCGGAGAAGTGTATGGTGTTTCCTGAAACATCTAAAAAACAAAGCAACAGAGCCTAGGGCACTTCCACTTATGGTCCTGTAGCTTAGGGAAATTAAAATCAAAAAGACACAGCCACCCCAAAGTTTGGGATGGCTCTGTTTACAAGAAACTCATTTACGGTACAAGTTCAATATCGCATAAAGCGAAAATTGGATAAAGAAGTTGTGGTACTTACGTACAATGCAGTATCACTCAGCAATGACATCTATGTCATCAGGCCCATAGCAGCATAATGAGTGGATTCAGGTATGATGATTCTAACTGAAATAAGTCACACAGAAAAAGAAACATCATAAGATATCACTAATACACGGAATGTAAACTTGGCTACACAGGAACTGAATTTCAAAACAGAACATGGTCCCAAATTTATAAAACCAACTTATGCTTGCTTAAGGGGAAAGGTGAGTTGGGGTGCTGCATAAAACCAGAGATTGAAATGAGCACAGATAAAGTTCCTTAAGCCAAATATGTAATAGACAAGAGCTACTCCTTGCTCAACGAAATGGACTCAAAACCCCATATTAAACGCCTAATAATGTACCTGACTAGTAAGTATCTTAAAACCTATGGATTGCTATGTCTCTGAAAGTGAATCAATCGTGAGTACAGGGGCAAAAACGCAGCAGTGATAGGATTGGAGAGTTTTGGTGAGCAAATGAAGACCCTTTGAAGTCATATTGCATGGTACCCATTCCACGGGTCTCAAATCTCCAGGTTTAAGGGATTCTTCCTTCAGCTAAAACATGCATGTGGAACCCAGAGTATGATCAACCGTGTGATCGGGAGACGTGTTGAAATATGTCTCAGTTCTTGTCCCCTGGTACTCGGGTACAACATTCCAGATGCTTTACTAACACTCTCCCGACTTGGAGAGTCAGTGCCTTTAACCTCCTGTTTGGCCCAGTTTGCAAATTCCGCGGAAGATGAACAGGAATAGGGAGAACCAATGAGAGACTAGCTGGAGGTGTCTGGACGGGAAAATTTAACTCTCATTTCCCACCAGGAAGAGGAATTAACCAAAGGCTCAGCGTGCCATGCCGGAACCAGATTAGGGCCTGAAGCAATCCTGCGGTGTTGCGGCCAGCTCACAAGAAAGCGAGTTGAAGAAAGGAGCTCAGGGGCACTGTAATTCACAAACCTGCAGAGTTATAAATGACAGCTATCATCCAAAAATATACTGAAGTAAGGCTGCCAAGAGGACTTGAAAGCCGGGCAGAATTGCAGGAAACCGATTTCAGGAGGTAGACTGGAATTGCATTTAAAGCATAGGAAAAGAGGCAGAAGGTCGACAATGATGCACTTGGCCAAAAAGGGCGTATGCGTTTTTTCCTGAATATATTCAGGAAAAAACGCATACGCCCTTTTTGGCCAACCAAGCAAGCTTGCAAAGGAAATCTGCACTACAATGAAGTCTCACTTCCCCCCCGTCAAAAGGGCCATCTGAAAAAAGTGTAAAATCCAGAAAGGCAGGACAGGCCATGGAGAACTGGGAGCCTTGTTATGCTGATGGGCGGGATGTAAATTGCCAACAGCCACTCCGGAGAAGTGTATGGTGTTTCCTGAAACATCTAAAAAACAAAGCAACAGAGCCTAGGGCACTTCCACTTATGGTCCTGTAGCTTAGGGAAATTAAAATCAAAAAGACACAGCCACCCCAAAGTTTGGGATGGCTCTGTTTACAAGAAACTCGTTTACGGTACAAGTTCAATATCGCATAAAGCGAAAAATGGATAAAGAAGTTGTGGTACTTACGTACAATGCAATATCACTCAGCAATGACATCTATGTCATCAGGCCCATAGCAGCATAATGAGTGGATTCAGGTATGATGATTCTAACTGAAATAAGTCACACAGAAAAAGAAACATCATAAGATATCACTAATACACGGAATGTAAACTTGGCTACACAGGAACTGAATTTCAAAACAGAACATGGTCCCAAATTTATAAAACCAACTTATGCTTGCTTAAGGGGAAAGGTGAGTTGGGGTGCTGCATAAAACCAGAGATTGAAATGAGCACAGATAAAGTTCCTTAAGCCAAATATGTAATAGACAAGAGCTACTCCTTGCTCAACGAAATGGACTCAAAACCCCATATTAAACGCCTAATAATGTACCTGACTAGTAAGTATCTTAAAACCTATGGATTGCTATGTCTCTGAAAGTGAATCAATCGTGAGTACAGGGGCAAAAACGCAGCAGTGATAGGATTGGAGAGTTTTGGTGAGCAAATGAAGACCCTTTGAAGTCATATTGCATGGTACCCATTCCACGGGTCTCAAATCTCCAGGTTTAAGGGATTCTTCCTTCAGCTAAAACATGCATGTGGAACCCAGAGTATGATCAACCGTGTGATCGGGAGACGTGTTGAAATATGTCTCAGTTCTTGTCCCCTGGTACTCGGGTACAACATTCCAGATGCTTTACTAACACTCTCCCGACTTGGAGAGTCAGTGCCTTTAACCTCCTGTTTGGCCCAGTTTGCAAATTCCGCGGAAGATGAACAGGAATAGGGAGAACCAATGAGAGACTAGCTGGAGGTGTCTGGACGGGAAAATTTAACTCTCATTTCCCACCAGGAAGAGGAATTAACCAAAGGCTCAGCGTGCCATGCCGGAACCAGATTAGGGCCTGAAGCAATCCTGCGGTGTTGCGGCCAGCTCACAAGAAAGCGAGTTGAAGAAAGGAGCTCAGGGGCACTGTAATTCACAAACCTGCAGAGTTATAAATGACAGCTATCATCCAAAAATATACTGAAGTAAGGCTGCCAAGAGGACTTGAAAGCCGGGCAGAATTGCAGGAAACCGATTTCAGGAGGTAGACTGGAATTGCATTTAAAGCATAGGAAAAGAGGCAGAAGGTCGACAATGATGCACTTGGCCAAAAAGGGCGTATGCGTTTTTTCCTGAATATATTCAGGAAAAAACGCATACGCCCTTTTTGGCCAACCAAGCAAGCTTGCAAAGGAAATCTGCACTACAATGAAGTCTCACTCCCCCCCCGCCCCCGTCAAAAGGGCCATCTGAAAAAAGTGTAAAATCCAGAAAGGCAGGACAGGCCATGGAGAACTGGGAGCCTTGTTATGCTGATGGGCGGGATGTAAATTGCCAACAGCCACTCGGGAGAAGTGTATGGTGTTTCCTGAAACATCTAAAAAACAAAGCAACAGAGCCTAGGGCACTTCCACTTATGGTCCTATAGCTTAGGGAAATTAAAATCAAAAAGACACAGCCACCCCAAAGTTTGGGATGGCTCTGTTTACAAGAAACTCGTTTACGGTACAAGTTCAATATCGCATAAAGCGAAAAATGGATAAAGAAGTTGTGGTACTTACGTACAATGCAATATCACTCAGCAATGACATCTATGTCATCAGGCCCATAGCAGCATAATGAGTGGATTCAGGTATGATGATTCTAACTGAAATAAGTCACACAGAAAAAGAAACATCATAAGATATCACTAATACACGGAATGTAAACTTGGCTACACAGGAACTGAATTTCAAAACAGAACATGGTCCCAAATTTAGAAAACCAACTTATGCTTGCTTAAGGGGAAAGGTGAGTTGGGGTGCTGCATAAAACCAGAGATTGAAATGAGCACAGATAAAGTTCCTTAAGCCAAATATGTAATAGACAAGAGCTACTCCTTGCTCAACGAAATGGACTCAAAACCCCATATTAAACGCCTAATAATGTACCTGACTAGTAAGTATCTTAAAACCTATGGATTGCTATGTCTCTGAAAGTGAATCAATCGTGAGTACAGGGGCAAAAACGCAGCAGTGATAGGATTGGAGAGTTTTGGTGAGCAAATGAAGACCCTTTGAAGTCATATTGCATGGTACCCATTCCACGGGTCTCAACTCTCCAGGTTTAAGGGATTCTTCCTTCAGCTAAAACATGCATGTGGAACCCAGAGTATGATCAACCGTGTGATCGGGAGACGTGTTGAAATATGTCTCAGTTCTCGTCCCCTGGTACTCGGGTGCAACATTCCAGATGCTTTACTAACACTCTCCCGACTTGGAGAGTCAGTGCCTTTAACCTCCTGTTTGGCCCAGTTTGCAAATTCCGCGGAAGATGAACAGGAATAGGGAGAACCAATGAGAGACTAGCTGGAGGTGTCTGGACGGGAAAATTTAACTCTCATTTCCCACCAGGAAGAGGAATTAACCAAAGGCTCAGCGTGCCATGCCGGAACCAGATTAGGGCCTGAAGCAATCCTGCGGTGTTGCGGCCAGCTCACAAGAAAGCGAGTTGAAGAAAGGAGCTCAGGGGCACTGTAATTCACAAACCTGCAGAGTTATAAATGACAGCTATCATCCAAAAATATACTGAAGTAAGGCTGCCAAGAGGACTTGAAAGCCGGGCAGAATTGCAGGAAACCGATTTCAGGAGGTAGACTGGAATTGCATTTAAAGCATAGGAAAAGAGGCAGAAGGTCGACAATGATGCACTTGGCCAAAAAGGGCGTATGCGTTTTTTCCTGAATATATTCAGGAAAAAACGTATACGCCCTTTTTGGCCAACCAAGCAAGCTTGCAAAGGAAATCTGCACTACAATGAAGTCTCACTTCCCCCCCCCCGTCAAAAGGGCCATCTGAAAAAAGTGTAAAATCCAGAAAGGCAGGACAGGCCATGGAGAACTGGGAGCCTTGTTATGCTGATGGGCGGGATGTAAATTGCCAACAGCCACTCTGGAGAAGTGTATGGTGTTTCCTGAAACATCTAAGAAACAAAGCAACAGAGCCTAGGGCACTTCCACTTATGGTCCTGTAGCTTAGGGAAATTAAAATCAAAAAGACACAGCCACCCCAAAGTTTGGGATGGCTCTGTTTACAAGAAACTCGTTTACGGTACAAGTTCAATATCGCATAAAGCGAAAAATGGATAAAGAAGTTGTGGTAATTACGTACAATGCAATATCACTCAGCAATGACATCTATGTCATCAGGCCCATAGCAGCATAATGAGTGGATTCAGGTATGATGATTCTAACTGAAATAAGTCACACAGAAAAAGAAACATCATAAGATATCACTAATACACGGAATGTAAACTTGGCTACACAGGAACTGAATTTCAAAACAGAACATGGTCCCAAATTTAGAAAACCAACTTATGCTTGCTTAAGGGGAAAGGTGAGTTGGGGTGCTGCATAAAACCAGAGATTGAAATGAGCACAGATAAAGTTCCTTAAGTCAAATATGTAATAGACAAGAGCTACTCCTTGCTCAACGAAATGGACTCAAAACCCCATATTAAACGCCTAATAATGTACCTGACTAGTAAGTATCTTAAAACCTATGGATTGCTATGTCTCTGAAAGTGAATCAATCGTGAGTACAGGGGCAAAAACGCAGCAGTGATAGGATTGGAGAGTTTTGGTGAGCAAATGAAGACCCTTTGAAGTCATATTGCATGGTACCCATTCCACGGGTCTCAACTCTCCAGGTTTAAGGGATTCTTCCTTCAGCTAAAACATGCATGTGGAACCCAGAGTATGATCAACCGTGTGATCGGGAGACGTGTTGAAATATGTCTCAGTTCTCGTCCCCTGGTACTCGGGTGCAACATTCCAGATGCTTTACTAACACTCTCCCGACTTGGAGAGTCAGTGCCTTTAACCTCCTGTTTGGCCCAGTTTGCAAATTCCGCGGAAGATGAACAGGAATAGGGAGAACCAATGAGAGACTAGCTGGAGGTGTCTGGACGGGAAAATTTAACTCTCATTTCCCACCAGGAAGAGGAATTAACCAAAGGCTCAGCGTGCCATGCCGGAACCAGATTAGGGCCTGAAGCAATCCTGCGGTGTTGCGGCCAGCTCACAAGAAAGCGAGTTGAAGAAAGGAGCTCAGGGGCACTGTAATTCACAAACCTGCAGAGTTATAAATGACAGCTATCATCCAAAAATATACTGAAGTAAGGCTGCCAAGAGGACTTGAAAGCCGGGCAGAATTGCAGGAAACCGATTTCAGGAGGTAGACTGGAATTGCATTTAAAGCATAGGAAAAGAGGCAGAAGGTCGACAATGATGCACTTGGCCAAAAAGGGCGTATGCGTTTTTTCCTGAATATATTCAGGAAAAAACGCATACGCCCTTTTTGGCCAACCAAGCAAGCTTGCAAAGGAAATCTGCACTACAATGAAGTCTCACTTCCCCCCCGTCAAAAGGGCCATCTGAAAAAAGTGTAAAATCCAGAAAGGCAGGACAGGCCATGGAGAACTGGGAGCCTTGTTATGCTGATGGGCGGGATGTAAATTGCCAACAGCCACTCCGGAGAAGTGTATGGTGTTTCCTGAAACATCTAAAAAACAAAGCAACAGAGCCTAGGGCACTTCCACTTATGGTCCTGTAGCTTAGGGAAATTAAAATCAAAAAGACACAGCCACCCCAAAGTTTGGGATGGCTCTGTTTACAAGAAACTCATTTACGGTACAAGTTCAATATCGCATAAAGCGAAAATTGGATAAAGAAGTTGTGGTACTTACGTACAATGCAGTATCACTCAGCAATGACATCTATGTCATCAGGCCCATAGCAGCATAATGAGTGGATTCAGGTATGATGATTCTAACTGAAATAAGTCACACAGAAAAAGAAACATCATAAGATATCACTAATACACGGAATGTAAACTTGGCTACACAGGAACTGAATTTCAAAACAGAACATGGTCCCAAATTTAGAAAACCAACTTATGCTTGCTTAAGGGGAAAGGTGAGTTGGGGTGCTGCATAAAACCAGAGATTGAAATGAGCACAGATAAAGTTCCTTAAGCCAAATATGTAATAGACAAGAGCTACTCCTTGCTCAACGAAATGGACTCAAAACCCCATATTAAACGCCTAATAATGTACCTGACTAGTAAGTATCTTAAAACCTATGGATTGCTATGTCTCTGAAAGTGAATCAATCGTGAGTACAGGGGCAAAAACGCAGCAGTGATAGGATTGGAGAGTTTTGGTGAGCAAATGAAGACCCTTTGAAGTCATATTGCATGGTACCCATTCCACGGGTCTCAAATCTCCAGGTTTAAGGGATTCTTCCTTCAGCTAAAACATGCATGTGGAACCCAGAGTATGATCAACCGTGTGATCGGGAGACGTGTTGAAATATGTCTCAGTTCTTGTCCCCTGGTACTCGGGTACAACATTCCAGATGCTTTACTAACACTCTCCCGACTTGGAGAGTCAGTGCCTTTAACCTCCTGTTTGGCCCAGTTTGCAAATTCCGCGGAAGATGAACAGGAATAGGGAGAACCAATGAGAGACTAGCTGGAGGTGTCTGGACGGGAAAATTTAACTCTCATTTCCCACCAGGAAGAGGAATTAACCAAAGGCTCAGCGTGCCATGCCGGAACCAGATTAGGGCCTGAAGCAATCCTGCGGTGTTGCGGCCAGCTCACAAGAAAGCGAGTTGAAGAAAGGAGCTCAGGGGCACTGTAATTCACAAACCTGCAGAGTTATAAATGACAGCTATCATCCAAAAATATACTGAAGTAAGGCTGCCAAGAGGACTTGAAAGCCGGGCAGAATTGCAGGAAACCGATTTCAGGAGGTAGACTGGAATTGCATTTAAAGCATAGGAAAAGAGGCAGAAGGTCGACAATGATGCACTTGGCCAAAAAGGGCGTATGCGTTTTTTCCTGAATATATTCAGGAAAAAACGCATACGCCCTTTTTGGCCAACCAAGCAAGCTTGCAAAGGAAATCTGCACTACAATGAAGTCTCACTCCCCCCCCGCCCCCGTCAAAAGGGCCATCTGAAAAAAGTGTAAAATCCAGAAAGGCAGGACAGGCCATGGAGAACTGGGAGCCTTGTTATGCTGATGGGCGGGATGTAAATTGCCAACAGCCACTCGGGAGAAGTGTATGGTGTTTCCTGAAACATCTAAAAAACAAAGCAACAGAGCCTAGGGCACTTCCACTTATGGTCCTATAGCTTAGGGAAATTAAAATCAAAAAGACACAGCCACCCCAAAGTTTGGGATGGCTCTGTTTACAAGAAACTCGTTTACGGTACAAGTTCAATATCGCATAAAGCGAAAAATGGATAAAGAAGTTGTGGTACTTACGTACAATGCAATATCACTCAGCAATGACATCTATGTCATCAGGCCCATAGCAGCATAATGAGTGGATTCAGGTATGATGATTCTAACTGAAATAAGTCACACAGAAAAAGAAACATCATAAGATATCACTAATACACGGAATGTAAACTTGGCTACACAGGAACTGAATTTCAAAACAGAACATGGTCCCAAATTTAGAAAACCAACTTATGCTTGCTTAAGGGGAAAGGTGAGTTGGGGTGCTGCATAAAACCAGAGATTGAAATGAGCACAGATAAAGTTCCTTAAGCCAAATATGTAATAGACAAGAGCTACTCCTTGCTCAACGAAATGGACTCAAAACCCCATATTAAACGCCTAATAATGTACCTGACTAGTAAGTATCTTAAAACCTATGGATTGCTATGTCTCTGAAAGTGAATCAATCGTGAGTACAGGGGCAAAAACGCAGCAGTGATAGGATTGGAGAGTTTTGGTGAGCAAATGAAGACCCTTTGAAGTCATATTGCATGGTACCCATTCCACGGGTCTCAACTCTCCAGGTTTAAGGGATTCTTCCTTCAGCTAAAACATGCATGTGGAACCCAGAGTATGATCAACCGTGTGATCGGGAGACGTGTTGAAATATGTCTCAGTTCTCGTCCCCTGGTACTCGGGTGCAACATTCCAGATGCTTTACTAACACTCTCCCGACTTGGAGAGTCAGTGCCTTTAACCTCCTGTTTGGCCCAGTTTGCAAATTCCGCGGAAGATGAACAGGAATAGGGAGAACCAATGAGAGACTAGCTGGAGGTGTCTGGACGGGAAAATTTAACTCTCATTTCCCACCAGGAAGAGGAATTAACCAAAGGCTCAGCGTGCCATGCCGGAACCAGATTAGGGCCTGAAGCAATCCTGCGGTGTTGCGGCCAGCTCACAAGAAAGCGAGTTGAAGAAAGGAGCTCAGGGGCACTGTAATTCACAAACCTGCAGAGTTATAAATGACAGCTATCATCCAAAAATATACTGAAGTAAGGCTGCCAAGAGGACTTGAAAGCCGGGCAGAATTGCAGGAAACCGATTTCAGGAGGTAGACTGGAATTGCATTTAAAGCATAGGAAAAGAGGCAGAAGGTCGACAATGATGCACTTGGCCAAAAAGGGCGTATGCGTTTTTTCCTGAATATATTCAGGAAAAAACGCATACGCCCTTTTTGGCCAACCAAGCAAGCTTGCAAAGGAAATCTGCACTACAATGAAGTCTCACTTCCCCCCCCCCCCCGTCAAAAGGGCCATCTGAAAAAAGTGTAAAATCCAGAAAGGCAGGACAGGCCATGGAGAACTGGGAGCCTTGTTATGCTGATGGGCGGGATGTAAATTGCCAACAGCCACTCGGGAGAAGTGTATGGTGTTTCCTGAAACATCTAAAAAACAAAGCAACAGAGCCTAGGGCACTTCCACTTATGGTCCTATAGCTTAGGGAAATTAAAATCAAAAAGACACAGCCACCCCAAAGTTTGGGATGGCTCTGTTTACAAGAAACTCGTTTACGGTACACGTTCAATATCGCATAAAGCGAAAAATGGATAAAGAAGTTGTGGTACTTACGTACAATGCAATATCACTCAGCAATGACATCTATGTCATCAGGTCCATAGCAGCATAATGAGTGGATTCAGGTATGATGATTCTAACTGAAATAAGTCACACAGAAAAAGAAACATCATAAGATATCACTAATACACGGAATGTAAACTTGGCTACACAGGAACTGAATTTCAAAACAGAACATGGTCCCAAATTTAGAAAATCAACTTATGCTTGCTTAAGGGGAAAGGTGAGTTGGGGTGCTGCATAAAACCAGAGATTGAAATGAGCACAGATAAAGTTCCTTAAGTCAAATATGTAATAGACAAGAGCTACTCCTTGCTCAACGAAATGGACTCAAAACCCCATATTAAACGCCTAATAATGTACCTGACTAGTAAGTATCTTAAAACCTATGGATTGCTATGTCTCTGAAAGTGAATCAATCGTGAGTACAGGGGCAAAAACGCAGCAGTGATAGGATTGGAGAGTTTTGGTGAGCAAATGAAGACCCTTTGAAGTCATATTGCATGGTACCCATTCCACGGGTCTCAACTCTCCAGGTTTAAGGGATTCTTCCTTCAGCTAAAACATGCATGTGGAACCCAGAGTATGATCAACCGTGTTATCGGGAGACGTGTTGAAATATGTCTCAGTTCTCGTCCCCTGGTACTCGGGTGCAACATTCCAGATGCTTTACTAACACTCTCCCGACTTGGAGAGTCAGTGCCTTTAACCTCCTGTTTGGCCCAGTTTGCAAATTCTGCGGAAGATGAACAGGAATAGGGAGAACCAATGAGAGACTAGCTGGAGGTGTCTGGACGGGAAAATTTAACTCTCATTTCCCACCAGGAAGAGGAATTAACCAAAGGCTCAGCGTGCCATGCCGGAACCAGATTAGGGCCTGAAGCAATCCTGCGGTGTTGCGGCCAGCTCACAAGAAAGCGAGTTGAAGAAAGGAGCTCAGGGGCACTGTAATTCACAAACCTGCAGAGTTATAAATGACAGCTATCATCCAAAAATATACTGAAGTAAGGCTGCCAAGAGGACTTGAAAGCCGGGCAGAATTGCAGGAAACCGATTTCAGGAGGTAGACTGGAATTGCATTTAAAGCATAGGAAAAGAGGCAGAAGGTCGACAATGATGCACTTGGCCAAAAAGGGCGTATGCGTTTTTTCCTGAATATATTCAGGAAAAAACGCATACGCCCTTTTTGGCCAACCAAGCAAGCTTGCAAAGGAAATCTGCACTACAATGAAGTCTCACTTCCCCCCCGTCAAAAGGGCCATCTGAAAAAAGTGTAAAATCCAGAAAGGCAGGACAGGCCATGGAGAACTGGGAGCCTTGTTATGCTGATGGGCGGGATGTAACTTGCCAACAGCCACTCGGGAGAAGTGTATGGTGTTTCCAGAAACATCTAAAAAACAAAGCAACAGAGCCTAGGGCACTTCCACTTATGGTCCTATAGCTTAGGGAAATTAAAATCAAAAAGACACAGCCACCCCAAAGTTTGGGATGGCTCTGTTTACAAGAAACTCGTTTACGGTACAAGTTCAATATCGCATAAAGCGAAAAATGGATAAAGAAGTTGTGGTACTTACGTACAATGCAATATCACTCAGCAATGACATCTATGTCATCAAGCCCATAGCAGCATAATGAGTGGATTCAGGTATGATGATTCTAACTGAAATAAGTCACACAGAAAAAGAAACATCATAAGATATCACTAATACACGGAATGTAAACTTGGCTACACAGGAACTGAATTTCAAAACAGAACATGGTCCCAAATTTAGAAAACCAACTTATGCTTGCTTAAGGGGAAAGGTGAGTTGGGGTGCTGCAAAAAACCAGAGATTGAAATGAGCACAGATAAAGTTCCTTAAGCCAAATATGTAATAGACAAGAGCTACTCCTTGCTCAACGAAATGGACTCAAAACCCCATATTAAACGCCTAATAATGTACCTGACTAGTAAGTATCTTAAAACCTATGGATTGCTATGTCTCTGAAAGTGAATCAATCGTGAGTACAGGGGCAAAAACGCAGCAGTGATAGGATTGGAGAGTTTTGGTGAGCAAATGAAGACCCTTTGAAGTCATATTGCATGGTACCCATTCCACGGGTCTCAAATCTCCAGGTTTAAGGGATTCTTCCTTCAGCTAAAACATGCATGTGGAACGCAGAGTATGATCAACCGTGTGATTGGGAGACGTGTTGAAATATGTCTCAGTTCTCGTCCCCTGGTACTCGGGTACAACATTCCAGATGCTTTACTAACACTCTCCCGACTTGGAGAGTCAGTGCCTTTAACCTCCTGTTTGGCCCAGTTTGCAAATTCCACGGAAGATGAACAGGAATAGGGAGAACCAATGAGAGACTAGCTGGAGGTGTCTGGACGGGAAAATTTAACTCTCATTTCCCACCAGGAAGAGGAATTAACCAAAGGCTCAGTGTGCCATGCTGGAACCAGATTAGGGCCTGAAGCAATCCTGTGGTGTTGTGGCCAGCTCACAAGAAAGCGAGTTGAAGAAAGGAGCTCAGGGGCACTGTAATTCACAAACCTTCAGAGTTATAAATGACAGCTATCATCCAAAAATATACTGAAGTAAGGCTGCCAAGAGGACTTGAAAGCCGGGCAGAATTGCAGGAAACCGATTTCAGGAGGTAGACTGGAATTGCATTTAAAGCATAGGAAAAGAGGCAGAAGGTCGACAATGATGCACTTGGCCAAAAAGGGCGTATGCGTTTTTTCCTGAATATATTCAGGAAAAAACGCATACGCCCTTTTTGGTCAACCAAGCAATCTTGCAAAGGAAATCTGCACTACAATGAAGTCTCACTTCCCCCCCGTCAAAAGGGCCATCTGAAAAAAGTGTAAAATCCAGAAAGGCAGGACAGGCCATGGAGAACTGGGAGCCTTGTTATGCTGATGGGCGGGATGTAAATTGCCAACAGCCACTCGGGAGAAGTGTATGGTGTTTCCTGAAACATCTAAAAAACAAAGCAACAGAGCCTAGGGCACTTCCACTTATGGTCCTGTAGCTTAGGGAAATTAAAATCAAAAAGACACAGCCACCCCAAAGTTTGGGATGGCTCTGTTTACAAGAAACTCGTTTACGGTACAAGTTCAATATCGCATAAAGCGAAAAATGGATAAAGAAGTTGTGGTACTTACGTACAATGCAATATCACTCAGCAATGACATCTATGTCATCAGGCCCATAGCAGCATAATGAGTGGATTCAGGTATGATGATTCTAACTGAAATAAGTCACACAGAAAAAGAAACATCATAAGATATCACTAATACACGGAATGTAAACTTGGCTACACAGGAACTGAATTTCAAAACAGAACATGGTCCCAAATTTAGAAAACCAACTTATGCTTGCTTAAGGGGAAAGGTGAGTTGGGGTGCTGCATAAAACCAGAGATTGAAATGAGCACAGATAAAGTTCCTTAAGCCAAATATGTAATAGACAAGAGCTACTCCTTGCTCAACGAAATGGACTCAAAACCCCATATTAAACGCCTAATAATGTACCTGACTACTAAGTATCTTAAAACCTATGGATTGCTATGTCTCTGAAAGTGAATCAATCGTGAGTACAGGGGCAAAAACGCAGCAGTGATAGGATTGGAGAGTTTTGGTGAGCAAATGAAGACCCTTTGAAGTCATATTGCATGGTACCCATTCCACGGGTCTCAACTCTCCAGGTTTAAGGGATTCTTCCTTCAGCTAAAACATGCATGTGGAACCCAGAGTATGATCAACCGTGTGATCGGGAGACGTGTTGAAATATGTCTCAGTTCTCGTCCCCTGGTACTCGGGTGCAACATTCCAGATGCTTTACTAACACTCTCCCGACTTGGAGAGTCAGTGCCTTTAACCTCCTGTTTGGCCCAGTTTGCAAATTCCGCGGAAGATGAACAGGAATAGGGAGAACCAATGAGAGACTAGCTGGAGGTGTCTGGACGGGAAAATTTAACTCTCATTTCCCACCAGGAAGAGGAATTAACCACAGGCTCAGCGTGCCATGCCGGAACCAGATTAGGGCCTGAAGCAATCCTGCGGTGTTGCGGCCAGCTCACAAGAAAGCGAGTTGAACAAAGGAGCTCAGGGGCACTGTAATTCACAAACCTGCAGAGTTATAAATGACAGCTATCATCCAAAAATATACTGAAGTAAGGCTGCCAAGAGGACTTGAAAGCCGGGCAGAATTGCAGGAAACCGATTTCAGGAGGTAGACTGGAATTGCATTTAAAGCATAGGAAAAGAGGCAGAAGGTCGACAATGATGCACTTGGCCAAAAAGGGCGTATGCGTTTTTTCCTGAATATATTCAGGAAAAAACGCATACGCCCTTTTTGGCCAACCAAGCAAGCTTGCAAAGGAAATCTGCACTACAATGAAGTCTCACTCCCCCCCGCCCCCGTCAAAAGGGCCATCTGAAAAAAGTGTAAAATCCAGAAAGGCAGGACAGGCCATGGAGAACTGGGAGCCTTGTTATGCTGATGGGCGGGATGTAAATTGCCAACAGCCACTCGGGAGAAGTGTATGGTGTTTCCTGAAACATCTAAAAAACAAAGCAACAGAGCCTAGGGCACTTCCACTTATGGTCCTATAGCTTAGGGAAATTAAAATCAAAAAGACACAGCCACCCCAAAGTTTGGGATGGCTCTGTTTACAAGAAACTCGTTTACGGTACAAGTTCAATATCGCATAAAGCGAAAAATGGATAAAGAAGTTGTGGTAATTACGTACAATGCAATATCACTCAGCAATGACATCTATGTCATCAGGCCCATAGCAGCATAATGAGTGGATTCAGGTATGATGATTCTAACTGAAATAAGTCACACAGAAAAAGAAACATCATAAGATATCACTAATACACGGAATGTAAACTTGGCTACACAGGAACTGAATTTCAAAACAGAACATGGTCCCAAATTTAGAAAATCAACTTATGCTTGCTTAAGGGGAAAGGTGAGTTGGGGTGCTGCATAAAACCAGAGATTGAAATGAGCACAGATAAAGTTCCTTAAGCCAAATATGTAATAGACAAGAGCTACTCCTTGCTCAACGAAATGGACTCAAAACCCCATATTAAACGCCTAATAATGTACCTGACTAGTAAGTATCTTAAAACCTATGGATTGCTATGTCTCTGAAAGTGAATCAATCGTGAGTACAGGGGCAAAAACGCAGCAGTGATAGGATTGGAGAGTTTTGGTGAGCAAATGAAGACCCTTTGAAGTCATATTGCATGGTACCCATTCCACGGGTCTCAACTCTCCAGGTTTAAGGGATTCTTCCTTCAGCTAAAACATGCATGAGGAACCCAGAGTATGATCAACCGTGTGATCGGGAGACGTGTTGAAATATGTCTCAGTTCTCGTCCCCTGGTACTCGGGTGCAACATTCCAGATGCTTTACTAACACTCTCCCGACTTGGAGAGTCAGTGCCTTTAACCTCCTGTTTGGCCCAGTTTGCAAATTCTGCGGAAGATGAACAGGAATAGGGAGAACCAATGAGAGACTAGCTGGAGGTGTCTGGACGGGAAAATTTAACTCTCATTTCCCACCAGGAAGAGGAATTAACCAAAGGCTCAGCGTGCCATGCCGGAACCAGATTAGGGCCTGAAGCAATCCTGCGGTGTTGCGGCCAGCTCACAAGAAAGCGAGTTGAAGAAAGGAGCTCAGGGGCACTGTAATTCACAAACCTGCAGAGTTATAAATGACAGCTATCATCCAAAAATATACTGAAGTAAGGCTGCCAAGAGGACTTGAAAGCCGGGCAGAATTGCAGGAAACCGATTTCAGGAGGTAGACTGGAATTGCATTTAAAGCATAGGAAAAGAGGCAGAAGGTCGACAATGATGCACTTGGCCAAAAAGGGCGTATGCGTTTTTTCCTGAATATATTCAGGAAAAAACGCATACGCCCTTTTTGGCCAACCAAGCAAGCTTGCAAAGGAAATCTGCACTACAATGAAGTCTCACTTCCCCCCCGTCAAAAGGGCCATCTGAAAAAAGTGTAAAATCCAGAAAGGCAGGACAGGCCATGGAGAACTGGGAGCCTTGTTATGCTGATGGGCGGGATGTAACTTGCCAACAGCCACTCGGGAGAAGTGTATGGTGTTTCCTGAAACATCTAAAAAACAAAGCAACAGAGCCTAGGGCACTTCCACTTATGGTCCTATAGCTTAGGGAAATTAAAATCAAAAAGACACAGCCACCCCAAAGTTTGGGATGGCTCTGTTTACAAGAAACTCGTTTACGGTACAAGTTCAATATCGCATAAAGCGAAAAATGGATAAAGAACTTGTGGTAATTACGTACAATGCAATATCACTCAGCAATGACATCTATGTCATCAGGCCCATAGCAGCATAATGAGTGGATTCAGGTATGATGATTCTAACTGAAATAAGTCACACAGAAAAAGAAACATCATAAGATATCACTAATACACGGAATGTAAACTTGGCTACACAGGAACTGAATTTCAAAACAGAACATGGTCCCAAATTTAGAAAACCAACTTATGCTTGCTTAAGGGGAAAGGTGAGTTGGGGTGCTGCATAAAACCAGAGATTGAAATGAGCACAGATAAAGTTCCTTAAGTCAAATATGTAATAGACAAGAGCTACTCCTTGCTCAACGAAATGGACTCAAAACCCCATATTAAACGCCTAATAATGTACCTGACTAGTAAGTATCTTAAAACCTATGGATTGCTATGTCTCTGAAAGTGAATCAATCGTGAGTACAGGGGCAAAAACGCAGCAGTGATAGGATTGGAGAGTTTTGGTGAGCAAATGAAGACCCTTTGAAGTCATATTGCATGGTACCCATTCCACGGGTCTCAACTCTCCAGGTTTAAGGGATTCTTCCTTCAGCTAAAACATGCATGTGGAACCCAGAGTATGATCAACCGTGTGATCGGGAGACGTGTTGAAATATGTCTCAGTTCTCGTCCCCTGGTACTCGGGTGCAACATTCCAGATGCTTTACTAACACTCTCCCGACTTGGAGAGTCAGTGCCTTTAACCTCCTGTTTGGCCCAGTTTGCAAATTCCGCGGAAGATGAACAGGAATAGGGAGAACCAATGAGAGACTAGCTGGAGGTGTCTGGACGGGAAAATTTAACTCTCATTTCCCACCAGGAAGAGGAATTAACCAAAGGCTCAGCGTGCCATGCCGGAACCAGATTAGGGCCTGAAGCAATCCTGCGGTGTTGCGGCCAGCTCACAAGAAAGCGAGTTGAACAAAGGAGCTCAGGGGCACTGTAATTCACAAACCTGCAGAGTTATAAATGACAGCTATCATCCAAAAATATACTGAAGTAAGGCTGCCAAGAGGACTTGAAAGCCGGGCAGAATTGCAGGAAACCGATTTCAGGAGGTAGACTGGAATTGCATTTAAAGCATAGGAAAAGAGGCAGAAGGTCGACAATGATGCACTTGGCCAAAAAGGGCGTATGCGTTTTTTCCTGAATATATTCAGGAAAAAACGCATACGCCCTTTTTGGCCAACCAAGCAAGCTTGCAAAGGAAATCTGCACTACAATGAAGTCTCACTTCCCCCCCGTCAAAAGGGCCATCTGAAAAAAGTGTAAAATCCAGAAAGGCAGGACAGGCCATGGAGAACTGGGAGCCTTGTTATGCTGATGGGCGGGATGTAAATTGCCAACAGCCACTCCGGAGAAGTGTATGGTGTTTCCTGAAACATCTAAAAAACAAAGCAACAGAGCCTAGGGCACTTCCACTTATGGTCCTGTAGCTTAGGGAAATTAAAATCAAAAAGACACAGCCACCCCAAAGTTTGGGATGGCTCTGTTTACAAGAAACTCGTTTACGGTACAAGTTCAATATCGCATAAAGCGAAAAATGGATAAAGAAGTTGTGGTACTTACGTACAATGCAATATCACTCAGCAATGACATCTATGTCATCAGGCCCATAGCAGCATAATGAGTGGATTCAGGTATGATGATTCTAACTGAAATAAGTCACACAGAAAAAGAAACATCATAAGATATCACTAATACACGGAATGTAAACTTGGCTACACAGGAACTGAATTTCAAAACAGAACATGGTCCCAAATTTAGAAAACCAACTTATGCTTGCTTAAGGGGAAAGGTGAGTTGGGGTGCTGCATAAAACCAGAGATTGAAATGAGCACAGATAAAGTTCCTTAAGCCAAATATGTAATAGACAAGAGCTACTCCTTGCTCAACGAAATGGACTCAAAACCCCATATTAAACGCCTAATAATGTACCTGACTAGTAAGTATCTTAAAACCTATGGATTGCTATGTCTCTGAAAGTGAATCAATCGTGAGTACAGGGGCAAAAACGCAGCAGTGATAGGATTGGAGAGTTTTGGTGAGCAAATGAAGACCCTTTGAAGTCATATTGCATGGTACCCATTCCACGGGTCTCAACTCTCCAGGTTTAAGGGATTCTTCCTTCAGCTAAAACATGCATGTGGAACCCAGAGTATGATCAACCGTGTGATCGGGAGACGTGTTGAAATATGTCTCAGTTCTCGTCCCCTGGTACTCGGGTGCAACATTCCAGATGCTTTACTAACACTCTCCCGACTTGGAGAGTCAGTGCCTTTAACCTCCTGTTTGGCCCAGTTTGCAAATTCCGCGGAAGATGAACAGGAATAGGGAGAACCAATGAGAGACTAGCTGGAGGTGTCTGGACGGGAAAATTTAACTCTCATTTCCCACCAGGAAGAGGAATTAACCAAAGGCTCAGCGTGCCATGCCGGAACCAGATTAGGGCCTGAAGCAATCCTGCGGTGTTGCGGCCAGCTCACAAGAAAGCGAGTTGAAGAAAGGAGCTCAGGGGCACTGTAATTCACAAACCTGCAGAGTTATAAATGACAGCTATCATCCAAAAATATACTGAAGTAAGGCTGCCAAGAGGACTTGAAAGCCGGGCAGAATTGCAGGAAACCGATTTCAGGAGGTAGACTGGAATTGCATTTAAAGCATAGGAAAAGAGGCAGAAGGTCGACAATGATGCACTTGGCCAAAAAGGGCGTATGCGTTTTTTCCTGAATATATTCAGGAAAAAACGCATGCGCCCTTTTTGGCCAACCAAGCAAGCTTGCAAAGGAAATCTGCACTACAATGAAGTCTCACTTCCCCCCCGTCAAAAGGGCCATCTGAAAAAAGTGTAAAATCCAGAAAGGCAGGACAGGCCATGGAGAACTGGGAGCCTTGTTATGCTGATGGGCGGGATGTAACTTGCCAACAGCCACTCGGGAGAAGTGTATGGTGTTTCCTGAAACATCTACAAAACAAAGCAACAGAGCCTAGGGCACTTGCACTTATGGTCCTATAGCTTAGGGAAATTAAAATCAAAAAGACACAGCCACCCCAAAGTTTGGGATGGCTCTGTTTACAAGAAACTCGTTTACGGTACAAGTTCAATATCGCATAAAGCGAAAAATGGATAAAGAAGTTGTGGTAATTACGTACAATGCAATATCACTCAGCAATGACATCTATGTCATCAGGCCCATAGCAGCATAATGAGTGGATTCAGGTATGATGATTCTAACTGAAATAAGTCACACAGAAAAAGAAACATCATAAGATATCACTAATACACGGAATGTAAACTTGGCTACACAGGAACTGAATTTCAAAACAGAACATGGTCCCAAATTTAGAAAACCAACTTATGCTTGCTTAAGGGGAAAGGTGAGTTGGGGTGCTGCATAAAACCAGAGATTGAAATGAGCACAGATAAAGTTCCTTAAGTCAAATATGTAATAGACAAGAGCTACTCCTTGCTCAACGAAATGGACTCAAAACCCCATATTAAACGCCTAATAATGTACCTGACTAGTAAGTATCTTAAAACCTATGGATTGCTATGTCTCTGAAAGTGAATCAATCGTGAGTACAGGGGCAAAAACGCAGCAGTGATAGGATTGGAGAGTTTTGGTGAGCAAATGAAGACCCTTTGAAGTCATATTGCATGGTACCCATTCCACGGGTCTCAACTCTCCAGGTTTAAGGGATTCTTCCTTCAGCTAAAACATGCATGTGGAACCCAGAGTATGATCAACCGTGTGATCGGGAGACGTGTTGAAATATGTCTCAGTTCTCGTCCCCTGGTACTCGGGTGCAACATTCCAGATGCTTTACTAACACTCTCCCGACTTGGAGAGTCAGTGCCTTTAACCTCCTGTTTGGCCCAGTTTGCAAATTCCGCGGAAGATGAACAGGAATAGGGAGAACCAATGAGAGACTAGCTGGAGGTGTCTGGACGGGAAAATTTAACTCTCATTTCCCACCAGGAAGAGGAATTAACCAAAGGCTCAGCGTGCCATGCCGGAACCAGATTAGGGCCTGAAGCAATCCTGCGGTGTTGCGGCCAGCTCACAAGAAAGCGAGTTGAACAAAGGAGCTCAGGGGCACTGTAATTCACAAACCTGCAGAGTTATAAATGACAGCTATCATCCAAAAATATACTGAAGTAAGGCTGCCAAGAGGACTTGAAAGCCGGGCAGAATTGCAGGAAACCGATTTCAGGAGGTAGACTGGAATTGCATTTAAAGCATAGGAAAAGAGGCAGAAGGTCGACAATGATGCACTTGGCCAAAAAGGGCGTATGCGTTTTTTCCTGAATATATTCAGGAAAAAACGCATACGCCCTTTTTGGCCAACCAAGCAAGCTTGCAAAGGAAATCTGCACTACAATGAAGTCTCACTTCCCCCCCGTCAAAAGGGCCATCTGAAAAAAGTGTAAAATCCAGAAAGGCAGGACAGGCCATGGAGAACTGGGAGCCTTGTTATGCTGATGGGCGGGATGTAAATTGCCAACAGCCACTCCGGAGAAGTGTATGGTGTTTCCTGAAACATCTAAAAAACAAAGCAACAGAGCCTAGGGCACTTCCACTTATGGTCCTGTAGCTTAGGGAAATTAAAATCAAAAAGACACAGCCACCCCAAAGTTTGGGATGGCTCTGTTTACAAGAAACTCGTTTACGGTACAAGTTCAATATCGCATAAAGCGAAAAATGGATAAAGAAGTTGTGGTACTTACGTACAATGCAATATCACTCAGCAATGACATCTATGTCATCAGGCCCATAGCAGCATAATGAGTGGATTCAGGTATGATGATTCTAACTGAAATAAGTCACACAGAAAAAGAAACATCATAAGATATCACTAATACACGGAATGTAAACTTGGCTACACAGGAACTGAATTTCAAAACAGAACATGGTCCCAAATTTAGAAAACCAACTTATGCTTGCTTAAGGGGAAAGGTGAGTTGGGGTGCTGCATAAAACCAGAGATTGAAATGAGCACAGATAAAGTTCCTTAAGCCAAATATGTAATAGACAAGAGCTACTCCTTGCTCAACGAAATGGACTCAAAACCCCATATTAAACGCCTAATAATGTACCTGACTAGTAAGTATCTTAAAACCTATGGATTGCTATGTCTCTGAAAGTGAATCAATCGTGAGTACAGGGGCAAAAACGCAGCAGTGATAGGATTGGAGAGTTTTGGTGAGCAAATGAAGACCCTTTGAAGTCATATTGCATGGTACCCATTCCACGGGTCTCAACTCTCCAGGTTTAAGGGATTCTTCCTTCAGCTAAAACATGCATGTGGAACCCAGAGTATGATCAACCGTGTGATCGGGAGACGTGTTGAAATATGTCTCAGTTCTCGTCCCCTGGTACTCGGGTGCAACATTCCAGATGCTTTACTAACACTCTCCCGACTTGGAGAGTCAGTGCCTTTAACCTCCTGTTTGGCCCAGTTTGCAAATTCCGCGGAAGATGAACAGGAATAGGGAGAACCAATGAGAGACTAGCTGGAGGTGTCTGGACGGGAAAATTTAACTCTCATTTCCCACCAGGAAGAGGAATTAACCAAAGGCTCAGCGTGCCATGCCGGAACCAGATTAGGGCCTGAAGCAATCCTGCGGTGTTGCGGCCAGCTCACAAGAAAGCGAGTTGAAGAAAGGAGCTCAGGGGCACTGTAATTCACAAACCTGCAGAGTTATAAATGACAGCTATCATCCAAAAATATACTGAAGTAAGGCTGCCAAGAGGACTTGAAAGCCGGGCAGAATTGCAGGAAACCGATTTCAGGAGGTAGACTGGAATTGCATTTAAAGCATAGGAAAAGAGGCAGAAGGTCGACAATGATGCACTTGGCCAAAAAGGGCGTATGCGTTTTTTCCTGAATATATTCAGGAAAAAACGCATGCGCCCTTTTTGGCCAACCAAGCAAGCTTGCAAAGGAAATCTGCACTACAATGAAGTCTCACTTCCCCCCCGTCAAAAGGGCCATCTGAAAAAAGTGTAAAATCCAGAAAGGGAGGACAGGCCATGGAGAACTGGGAGCCTTGTTATGCTGATGGGCGGGATGTAACTTGCCAACAGCCACTCGGGAGAAGTGTATGGTGTTTCCTGAAACATCTACAAAACAAAGCAACAGAGCCTAGGGCACTTGCACTTATGGTCCTATAGCTTAGGGAAATTAAAATCAAAAAGACACAGCCACCCCAAAGTTTGGGATGGCTCTGTTTACAAGAAACTCGTTTACGGTACAAGTTCAATATCGCATAAAGCGAAAAATGGATAAAGAAGTTGTGGTAATTACGTACAATGCAATATCACTCAGCAATGACATCTATGTCATCAGGCCCATAGCAGCATAATGAGTGGATTCAGGTATGATGATTCTAACTGAAATAAGTCACACAGAAAAAGAAACATCATAAGATATCACTAATACACGGAATGTAAACTTGGCTACACAGGAACTGAATTTCAAAACAGAACATGGTCCCAAATTTAGAAAATCAACTTATGCTTGCTTAAGGGGAAAGGTGAGTTGGGGTGCTGCATAAAACCAGAGATTGAAATGAGCACAGATAAAGTTCCTTAAGCCAAATATGTAATAGACAAGAGCTACTCCTTGCTCAACGAAATGGACTCAAAACCCCATATTAAACGCCTAATAATGTACCTGACTAGTAAGTATCTTAAAACCTATGGATTACTATGTCTCTGAAAGTGAATCAATCGTGAGTACAGGGGCAAAAACGCAGCAGTGATAGGATTGGAGAGTTTTGGTGAGCAAATGAAGACCCTTTGAAGTCATATTGCATGGTACCCATTCCACGGGTCTCAACTCTCCAGGTTTAAGGGATTCTTCCTTCAGCTAAAACATGCATGTGGAACCCAGAGTATGATCAACCGTGTGATCGGGAGACGTGTTGAAATATGTCTCAGTTCTCGTCCCCTGGTACTCGGGTGCAACATTCCAGATGCTTTACTAACACTCTCCCGACTTGGAGAGTCAGTGCCTTTAACCTCCTGTTTGGCCCAGTTTGCAAATTCCGCGGAAGATGAACAGGAATAGGGAGAACCAATGAGAGACTAGCTGGAGGTGTCTGGACGGGAAAATTTAACTCTCATTTCCCACCAGGAAGAGGAATTAACCAAAGGCTCAGCGTGCCATGCCGGAACCAGATTAGGGCCTGAAGCAATCCTGCGGTGTTGCGGCCAGCTCACAAGAAAGCGAGTTGAAGAAAGGAGCTCAGGGGCACTGTAATTCACAAACCTGCAGAGTTATAAATGACAGCTATCATCCAAAAATATACTGAAGTAAGGCTGCCAAGAGGACTTGAAAGCCGGGCAGAATTGCAGGAAACCGATTTCAGGAGGTAGACTGGAATTGCATTTAAAGCATAGGAAAAGAGTCAGAAGGTCGACAATGATGCACTTGGCCAAAAAGGGCGTATGCGTTTTTTCCTGAATATATTCAGGAAAAAACGCATACGCCCTTTTTGGCCAACCAAGCAAGCTTGCAAAGGAAATCTGCACTACAATGAAGTCTCACTTCCCCCCCGTCAAAAGGGCCATCTGAAAAAAGTGTAAAATCCAGAAAGGCAGGACAGGCCATGGAGAACTGGGAGCCTTGTTATGCTGATGGGCGGGATGTAAATTGCCAACAGCCACTCGGGAGAAGTGTATGGTGTTTCCTGAAACATCTACAAAACAAAGCAACAGAGCCTAGGGCACTTGCACTTATGGTCCTATAGCTTAGGGAAATTAAAATCAAAAAGACACAGCCACCCCAAAGTTTGGGATGGCTCTGTTTACAAGAAACTCGTTTACGGTACAAGTTCAATATCGCATAAAGCGAAAAATGGATAAAGAAGTTGTGGTAATTACGTACAATGCAATATCACTCAGCAATGACATCTATGTCATCAGGCCCATAGCAGCATAATGAGTGGATTCAGGTATGATGATTCTAACTGAAATAAGTCACACAGAAAAAGAAACATCATAAGATATCACTAATACACGGAATGTAAACTTGGCTACACAGGAACTGAATTTCAAAACAGAACATGGTCCCAAATTTAGAAAACCAACTTATGCTTGCTTAAGGGGAAAGGTGAGTTGGGGTGCTGCATAAAACCAGAGATTGAAATGAGCACAGATAAAGTTCCTTAAGCCAAATATGTAATAGACAAGAGCTACTCCTTGCTCAACGAAATGGACTCAAAACCCCATATTAAACGCCTAATAATGTACCTGACTAGTAAGTATCTTAAAACCTATGGATTGCTATGTCTCTGAAAGTGAATCAATCGTGAGTACAGGGGCAAAAACGCAGCAGTGATAGGATTGGAGAGTTTTGGTGAGCAAATGAAGACCCTTTGAAGTCATATTGCATGGTACCCATTCCACGGGTCTCAACTCTCCAGGTTTAAGGGATTCTTCCTTCAGCTAAAACATGCATGTGGAACCCAGAGTATGATCAACCGTGTGATCGGGAGACGTGTTGAAATATGTCTCAGTTCTCGTCCCCTGGTACTCGGGTGCAACATTCCAGATGCTTTACTAACACTCTCCCGACTTGGAGAGTCAGTGCCTTTAACCTCCTGTTTGGCCCAGTTTGCAAATTCCGCGGAAGATGAACAGGAATAGGGAGAACCAATGAGAGACTAGCTGGAGGTGTCTGGACGGGAAAATTTAACTCTCATTTCCCACCAGGAAGAGGAATTAACCAAAGGCTCAGCGTGCCATGCCGGAACCAGATTAGGGCCTGAAGCAATCCTGCGGTGTTGCGGCCAGCTCACAAGAAAGCGAGTTGAACAAAGGAGCTCAGGGGCACTGTAATTCACAAACCTGCAGAGTTATAAATGACAGCTATCATCCAAAAATATACTGAAGTAAGGCTGCCAAGAGGACTTGAAAGCCGGGCAGAATTGCAGGAAACCGATTTCAGGAGGTAGACTGGAATTGCATTTAAAGCATAGGAAAAGAGGCAGAAGGTCGACAATGATGCACTTGGCCAAAAAGGGCGTATGCGTTTTTTCCTGAATATATTCAGGAAAAAACGCATGCGCCCTTTTTGGCCAACCAAGCAAGCTTGCAAAGGAAATCTGCACTACAATGAAGTCTCACTTCCCCCCCGTCAAAAGGGCCATCTGAAAAAAGTGTAAAATCCAGAAAGGGAGGACAGGCCATGGAGAACTGGGAGCCTTGTTATGCTGATGGGCGGGATGTAACTTGCCAACAGCCACTCGGGAGAAGTGTATGGTGTTTCCTGAAACATCTACAAAACAAAGCAACAGAGCCTAGGGCACTTGCACTTATGGTCCTATAGCTTAGGGAAATTAAAATCAAAAAGACACAGCCACCCCAAAGTTTGGGATGGCTCTGTTTACAAGAAACTCGTTTACGGTACAAGTTCAATATCGCATAAAGCGAAAAATGGATAAAGAAGTTGTGGTAATTACGTACAATGCAATATCACTCAGCAATGACATCTATGTCATCAGGCCCATAGCAGCATAATGAGTGGATTCAGGTATGATGATTCTAACTGAAATAAGTCACACAGAAAAAGAAACATCATAAGATATCACTAATACACGGAATGTAAACTTGGCTACACAGGAACTGAATTTCAAAACAGAACATGGTCCCAAATTTAGAAAATCAACTTATGCTTGCTTAAGGGGAAAGGTGAGTTGGGGTGCTGCATAAAACCAGAGATTGAAATGAGCACAGATAAAGTTCCTTAAGCCAAATATGTAATAGACAAGAGCTACTCCTTGCTCAACGAAATGGACTCAAAACCCCATATTAAACGCCTAATAATGTACCTGACTAGTAAGTATCTTAAAACCTATGGATTACTATGTCTCTGAAAGTGAATCAATCGTGAGTACAGGGGCAAAAACGCAGCAGTGATAGGATTGGAGAGTTTTGGTGAGCAAATGAAGACCCTTTGAAGTCATATTGCATGGTACCCATTCCACGGGTCTCAACTCTCCAGGTTTAAGGGATTCTTCCTTCAGCTAAAACATGCATGTGGAACCCAGAGTATGATCAACCGTGTGATCGGGAGACGTGTTGAAATATGTCTCAGTTCTCGTCCCCTGGTACTCGGGTGCAACATTCCAGATGCTTTACTAACACTCTCCCGACTTGGAGAGTCAGTGCCTTTAACCTCCTGTTTGGCCCAGTTTGCAAATTCCGCGGAAGATGAACAGGAATAGGGAGAACCAATGAGAGACTAGCTGGAGGTGTCTGGACGGGAAAATTTAACTCTCATTTCCCACCAGGAAGAGGAATTAACCAAAGGCTCAGCGTGCCATGCCGGAACCAGATTAGGGCCTGAAGCAATCCTGCGGTGTTGCGGCCAGCTCACAAGAAAGCGAGTTGAAGAAAGGAGCTCAGGGGCACTGTAATTCACAAACCTGCAGAGTTATAAATGACAGCTATCATCCAAAAATATACTGAAGTAAGGCTGCCAAGAGGACTTGAAAGCCGGGCAGAATTGCAGGAAACCGATTTCAGGAGGTAGACTGGAATTGCATTTAAAGCATAGGAAAAGAGGCAGAAGGTCGACAATGATGCACTTGGCCAAAAAGGGCGTATGCGTTTTTTCCTGAATATATTCAGGAAAAAACGCATACGCCCTTTTTGGCCAACCAAGCAAGCTTGCAAAGGAAATCTGCACTACAATGAAGTCTCACTTCCCCCCCGTCAAAAGGGCCATCTGAAAAAAGTGTAAAATCCAGAAAGGCAGGACAGGCCATGGAGAACTGGGAGCCTTGTTATGCTGATGGGCGGGATGTAAATTGCCAACAGCCACTCGGGAGAAGTGTATGGTGTTTCCTGAAACATCTACAAAACAAAGCAACAGAGCCTAGGGCACTTGCACTTATGGTCCTATAGCTTAGGGAAATTAAAATCAAAAAGACACAGCCACCCCAAAGTTTGGGATGGCTCTGTTTACAAGAAACTCGTTTACGGTACAAGTTCAATATCGCATAAAGCGAAAAATGGATAAAGAAGTTGTGGTAATTACGTACAATGCAATATCACTCAGCAATGACATCTATGTCATCAGGCCCATAGCAGCATAATGAGTGGATTCAGGTATGATGATTCTAACTGAAATAAGTCACACAGAAAAAGAAACATCATAAGATATCACTAATACACGGAATGTAAACTTGGCTACACAGGAACTGAATTTCAAAACAGAACATGGTCCCAAATTTAGAAAACCAACTTATGCTTGCTTAAGGGGAAAGGTGAGTTGGGGTGCTGCATAAAACCAGAGATTGAAATGAGCACAGATAAAGTTCCTTAAGCCAAATATGTAATAGACAAGAGCTACTCCTTGCTCAACGAAATGGACTCAAAACCCCATATTAAACGCCTAATAATGTACCTGACTAGTAAGTATCTTAAAACCTATGGATTGCTATGTCTCTGAAAGTGAATCAATCGTGAGTACAGGGGCAAAAACGCAGCAGTGATAGGATTGGAGAGTTTTGGTGAGCAAATGAAGACCCTTTGAAGTCATATTGCATGGTACCCATTCCACGGGTCTCAACTCTCCAGGTTTAAGGGATTCTTCCTTCAGCTAAAACATGCATGTGGAACCCAGAGTATGATCAACCGTGTGATCGGGAGACGTGTTGAAATATGTCTCAGTTCTCGTCCCCTGGTACTCGGGTGCAACATTCCAGATGCTTTACTAACACTCTCCCGACTTGGAGAGTCAGTGCCTTTAACCTCCTGTTTGGCCCAGTTTGCAAATTCCGCGGAAGATGAACAGGAATAGGGAGAACCAATGAGAGACTAGCTGGAGGTGTCTGGACGGGAAAATTTAACTCTCATTTCCCACCAGGAAGAGGAATTAACCAAAGGCTCAGCGTGCCATGCCGGAACCAGATTAGGGCCTGAAGCAATCCTGCGGTGTTGCGGCCAGCTCACAAGAAAGCGAGTTGAACAAAGGAGCTCAGGGGCACTGTAATTCACAAACCTGCAGAGTTATAAATGACAGCTATCATCCAAAAATATACTGAAGTAAGGCTGCCAAGAGGACTTGAAAGCCGGGCAGAATTGCAGGAAACCGATTTCAGGAGGTAGACTGGAATTGCATTTAAAGCATAGGAAAAGAGGCAGAAGGTCGACAATGATGCACTTGGCCAAAAAGGGCGTATGCGTTTTTTCCTGAATATATTCAGGAAAAAACGCATACGCCCTTTTTGGCCAACCAAGCAAGCTTGCAAAGGAAATCTGCACTACAATGAAGTCTCACTTCCCCCCCGTCAAAAGGGCCATCTGAAAAAAGTGTAAAATCCAGAAAGGCAGGACAGGCCATGGAGAACTGGGAGCCTTGTTATGCTGATGGGCGGGATGTAAATTGCCAACAGCCACTCCGGAGAAGTGTATGGTGTTTCCTGAAACATCTAAAAAACAAAGCAACAGAGCCTAGGGCACTTCCACTTATGGTCCTGTAGCTTAGGGAAATTAAAATCAAAAAGACACAGCCACCCCAAAGTTTGGGATGGCTCTGTTTACAAGAAACTCGTTTACGGTACAAGTTCAATATCGCATAAAGCGAAAAATGGATAAAGAAGTTGTGGTACTTACGTACAATGCAATATCACTCAGCAATGACATCTATGTCATCAGGCCCATAGCAGCATAATGAGTGGATTCAGGTATGATGATTCTAACTGAAATAAGTCACACAGAAAAAGAAACATCATAAGATATCACTAATACACGGAATGTAAACTTGGCTACACAGGAACTGAATTTCAAAACAGAACATGGTCCCAAATTTAGAAAACCAACTTATGCTTGCTTAAGGGGAAAGGTGAGTTGGGGTGCTGCATAAAACCAGAGATTGAAATGAGCACAGATAAAGTTCCTTAAGCCAAATATGTAATAGACAAGAGCTACTCCTTGCTCAACGAAATGGACTCAAAACCCCATATTAAACGCCTAATAATGTACCTGACTAGTAAGTATCTTAAAACCTATGGATTGCTATGTCTCTGAAAGTGAATCAATCGTGAGTACAGGGGCAAAAACGCAGCAGTGATAGGATTGGAGAGTTTTGGTGAGCAAATGAAGACCCTTTGAAGTCATATTGCATGGTACCCATTCCACGGGTCTCAACTCTCCAGGTTTAAGGGATTCTTCCTTCAGCTAAAACATGCATGTGGAACCCAGAGTATGATCAACCGTGTGATCGGGAGACGTGTTGAAATATGTCTCAGTTCTCGTCCCCTGGTACTCGGGTGCAACATTCCAGATGCTTTACTAACACTCTCCCGACTTGGAGAGTCAGTGCCTTTAACCTCCTGTTTGGCCCAGTTTGCAAATTCCGTGGAAGATGAACAGGAATAGGGAGAACCAATGAGAGACTAGCTGGAGGTGTCTGGACGGGAAAATTTAACTCTCATTTCCCACCAGGAAGAGGAATTAACCAAATGCTCAGCGTGCCATGCCGGAACCAGATTAGGGCCTGAAGCAATCCTGCGGTGTTGCGGCCAGCTCACAAGAAAGCGAGTTGAAGAAAGGAGCTCAGGGGCACTGTAATTCACAAACCTGCAGAGTTATAAATGACAGCTATCATCCAAAAATATACTGAAGTAAGGCTGCCAAGAGGACTTGAAAGCCGGGCAGAATTGCAGGAAACCGATTTCAGGAGGTAGACTGGAATTGCATTTAAAGCATAGGAAAAGAGGCAGAAGGTCGACAATGATGCACTTGGCCAAAAAGGGCGTATGCGTTTTTTCCTGAATATATTCAGGAAAAAACGCATGCGCCCTTTTTGGCCAACCAAGCAAGCTTGCAAAGGAAATCTGCACTACAATGAAGTCTCACTTCCCCCCCGTCAAAAGGGCCATCTGAAAAAAGTGTAAAATCCAGAAAGGCAGGACAGGCCATGGAGAACTGGGAGCCTTGTTATGCTGATGGGCGGGATGTAACTTGCCAACAGCCACTCGGGAGAAGTGTATGGTGTTTCCTGAAACATCTACAAAACAAAGCAACAGAGCCTAGGGCACTTGCACTTATGGTCCTATAGCTTAGGGAAATTAAAATCAAAAAGACACAGCCACCCCAAAGTTTGGGATGGCTCTGTTTACAGGAAACTCGTTTACGGTACAAGTTCAATATCGCATAAAGCGAAAAATGGATAAAGAAGTTGTGGTAATTACGTACAATGCAATATCACTCAGCAATGACATCTATGTCATCAGGCCCATAGCAGCATAATGAGTGGATTCAGGTATGATGATTCTAACTGAAATAAGTCACACAGAAAAAGAAACATCATAAGATATCACTAATACACGGAATGTAAACTTGGCTACACAGGAACTGAATTTCAAAACAGAACATGGTCCCAAATTTAGAAAATCAACTTATGCTTGCTTAAGGGGAAAGGTGAGTTGGGGTGCTGCATAAAACCAGAGATTGAAATGAGCACAGATAAAGTTCCTTAAGCCAAATATGTAATAGACAAGAGCTACTCCTTGCTCAACGAAATGGACTCAAAACCCCATATTAAACGCCTAATAATGTACCTGACTAGTAAGTATCTTAAAACCTATGGATTACTATGTCTCTGAAAGTGAATCAATCGTGAGTACAGGGGCAAAAACGCAGCAGTGATAGGATTGGAGAGTTTTGGTGAGCAAATGAAGACCCTTTGAAGTCATATTGCATGGTACCCATTCCACGGGTCTCAACTCTCCAGGTTTAAGGGATTCTTCCTTCAGCTAAAACATGCATGTGGAACCCAGAGTATGATCAACCGTGTGATTGGGAGACGTGTTGAAATATGTCTCAGTTCTCGTCCCCTGGTACTCGGGTGCAACATTCCAGATGCTTTACTAACACTCTCCCGACTTGGAGAGTCAGTGCCTTTAACCTCCTGTTTGGCCCAGTTTGCAAATTCCGCGGAAGATGAACAGGAATAGGGAGAACCAATGAGAGACTAGCTGGAGGTGTCTGGACGGGAAAATTTAACTCTCATTTCCCACCAGGAAGAGGAATTAACCAAAGGCTCAGCGTGCCATGCCGGAACCAGATTAGGGCCTGAAGCAATCCTGCGGTGTTGCGGCCAGCTCACAAGAAAGCGAGTTGAAGAAAGGAGCTCAGGGGCACTGTAATTCACAAACCTGCAGAGTTATAAATGACAGCTATCATCCAAAAATATACTGAAGTAAGGCTGCCAAGAGGACTTGAAAGCCGGGCAGAATTGCAGGAAACCGATTTCAGGAGGTAGACTGGAATTGCATTTAAAGCATAGGAAAAGAGGCAGAAGGTCGACAATGATGCACTTGGCCAAAAAGGGCGTATGCGTTTTTTCCTGAATATATTCAGGAAAAAACGCATACGCCCTTTTTGGCCAACCAAGCAAGCTTGCAAAGGAAATCTGCACTACAATGAAGTCTCACTTCCCCCCTGTCAAAAGGGCCATCTGAAAAAAGTGTAAAATCCAGAAAGGCAGGACAGGCCATGGAGAACTGGGAGCCTTGTTATGCTGATGGGCGGGATGTAAATTGCCAACAGCCACTCCGGAGAAGTGTATGGTGTTTCCTGAAACATCTAAAAAACAAAGCAACAGAGCCTAGGGCACTTCCACTTATGGTCCTGTAGCTTAGGGAAATTAAAATCAAAAAGACACAGCCACCCCAAAGTTTGGGATGGCTCTGTTTACAAGAAACTCGTTTACGGTACAAGTTCAATATCGCATAAAGCGAAAAATGGATAAAGAAGTTGTGGTACTTACGTACAATGCAATATCACTCAGCAATGACATCTATGTCATCAGGCCCATAGCAGCATAATGAGTGGATTCAGGTATGATGATTCTAACTGAAATAAGTCACACAGAAAAAGAAACATCATAAGATATCACTAATACACGGAATGTAAACTTGGCTACACAGGAACTGAATTTCAAAACAGAACATGGTCCCAAATTTAGAAAACCAACTTATGCTTGCTTAAGGGGAAAGGTGAGTTGGGGTGCTGCATAAAACCAGAGATTGAAATGAGCACAGATAAAGTTCCTTAAGCCAAATATGTAATAGACAAGAGCTACTCCTTGCTCAACGAAATGGACTCAAAACCCCATATTAAACGCCTAATAATGTACCTGACTACTAAGTATCTTAAAACCTATGGATTGCTATGTCTCTGAAAGTGAATCAATCGTGAGTACAGGGGCAAAAACGCAGCAGTGATAGGATTGGAGAGTTTTGGTGAGCAAATGAAGACCCTTTGAAGTCATATTGCATGGTACCCATTCCACGGGTCTCAACTCTCCAGGTTTAAGGGATTCTTCCTTCAGCTAAAACATGCATGTGGAACCCAGAGTATGATCAACCGTGTGATCGGGAGACGTGTTGAAATATGTCTCAGTTCTCGTCCCCTGGTACTCGGGTGCAACATTCCAGATGCTTTACTAACACTCTCCCGACTTGGAGAGTCAGTGCCTTTAACCTCCTGTTTGGCCCAGTTTGCAAATTCCGCGGAAGATGAACAGGAATAGGGAGAACCAATGAGAGACTAGCTGGAGGTGTCTGGACGGGAAAATTTAACTCTCATTTCCCACCAGGAAGAGGAATTAACCAAAGGCTCAGCGTGCCATGCCGGAACCAGATTAGGGCCTGAAGCAATCCTGCGGTGTTGCGGCCAGCTCACAAGAAAGCGAGTTGAAGAAAGGAGCTCAGGGGCACTGTAATTCACAAACCTGCAGAGTTATAAATGACAGCTATCATCCAAAAATATACTGAAGTAAGGCTGCCAAGAGGACTTGAAAGCCGGGCAGAATTGCAGGAAACCGATTTCAGGAGGTAGACTGGAATTGCATTTAAAGCATAGGAAAAGAGGCAGAAGGTCGACAATGATGCACTTGGCCAAAAAGGGCGTATGCGTTTTTTCCTGAATATATTCAGGAAAAAACGCATACGCCCTTTTTGGCCAACCAAGCAAGCTTGCAAAGGAAATCTGCACTACAATGAAGTCTCACTCCCCCCCGCCCCCGTCAAAAGGGCCATCTGAAAAAAGTGTAAAATCCAGAAAGGCAGGACAGGCCATGGAGAACTGGGAGCCTTGTTATGCTGATGGGCGGGATGTAAATTGCCAACAGCCACTCGGGAGAAGTGTATGGTGTTTCCTGAAACATCTAAAAAACAAAGCAACAGAGCCTAGGGCACTTCCACTTATGGTCCTATAGCTTAGGGAAATTAAAATCAAAAAGACACAGCCACCCCAAAGTTTGGGATGGCTCTGTTTACAAGAAACTCGTTTACGGTACAAGTTCAATATCGCATAAAGCGAAAAATGGATAAAGAAGTTGTGGTAATTACGTACAATGCAATATCACTCAGCAATGACATCTATGTCATCAGGCCCATAGCAGCATAATGAGTGGATTCAGGTATGATGATTCTAACTGAAATAAGTCACACAGAAAAAGAAACATCATAAGATATCACTAATACACGGAATGTAAACTTGGCTACACAGGAACTGAATTTCAAAACAGAACATGGTCCCAAATTTAGAAAATCAACTTATGCTTTCTTAAGGGGAAAGGTGAGTTGGGGTGCTGCATAAAACCAGAGATTGAAATGAGCACAGATAAAGTTCCTTAAGCCAAATATGTAATAGACAAGAGCTACTCCTTGCTCAACGAAATGGACTCAAAACCCCATATTAAACGCCTAATAATGTACCTGACTAGTAAGTATCTTAAAACCTATGGATTGCTATGTCTCTGAAAGTGAATCAATCGTGAGTACAGGGGCAAAAACGCAGCAGTGATAGGATTGGAGAGTTTTGGTGAGCAAATGAAGACCCTTTGAAGTCATATTGCATGGTACCCATTCCACGGGTCTCAACTCTCCAGGTTTAAGGGATTCTTCCTTCAGCTAAAACATGCATGTGGAACCCAGAGTATGATCAACCGTGTGATCGGGAGACGTGTTGAAATATGTCTCAGTTCTCGTCCCCTGGTACTCGGGTGCAACATTCCAGATGCTTTACTAACACTCTCCCGACTTGGAGAGTCAGTGCCTTTAACCTCCTGTTTGGCCCAGTTTGCAAATTCCGTGGAAGATGAACAGGAATAGGGAGAACCAATGAGAGACTAGCTGGAGGTGTCTGGACGGGAAAATTTAACTCTCATTTCCCACCAGGAAGAGGAATTAACCAAAGGCTCAGCGTGCCATGCCGGAACCAGATTAGGGCCTGAAGCAATCCTGCGGGGTTGCGGCCAGCTCACAAGAAAGCGAGTTGAAGAAAGGAGCTCAGGGGCACTGTAATTCACAAACCTGCAGAGTTATAAATGACAGCTATCATCCAAAAATATACTGAAGTAAGGCTGCCAAGAGGACTTGAAACCCGGGCAGAATTGCAGGAAACCGATTTCAGGAGGTAGACTGGAATTGCATTTAAAGCATAGGAAAAGAGGCAGAAGGTCGACAATGATGCACTTGGCCAAAAAGGGCGTATGCGTTTTTTCCTGAATATATTCAGGAAAAAACGCATACGCCCTTTTTGGCCAACCAAGCAAGCTTGCAAAGGAAATCTGCACTACAATGAAGTCTCACTTCCCCCCTCCCGTCAAAAGGGCCATCTGAAAAAAGTGTAAAATCCAGAAGGCAGGACAGGCCATGGAGAACTGGGAGCCTTGTTATGCTGATGGGCGGGATGTAACTTGCCAACAGCCACTCGGGAGAAGTGTATGGTGTTTCCTGAAACATCTAAAAAACAAAGCAACAGAGCCTAGGGCACTTCCACTTATGGTCCTATAGCTTAGGGAAATTAAAATCAAAAAGACACAGCCACCCCAAAGTTTGGGATGGCTCTGTTTACAAGAAACTCGTTTACGGTACAAGTTCAATATCGCATAAAGCGAAAAATGGATAAAGAAGTTGTGGTACTTACGTACAATGCAATATCACTCAGCAATGACATCTATGTCATCAGGCCCATAGCAGCATAATGAGTGGATTCAGGTATGATGATTCTAACTGAAATAAGTCACACAGAAAAAGAAACATCATAAGATATCACTAATACATGGAATGTAAACTTGGCTACACAGGAACTGGATTTCAAAACAGAACATGGTCCCAAATTTAGAAAACCAACTTATGCTTGCTTAAGGGGAAAGGTGAGTTGGGGTGCTGCATAAAACCAGAGATTGAAATGAGCACAGATAAAGTTCCTTAAGCCAAATATATAACAGACAAGAGCTACACCTTGCTCAACGAAATGGACTCAAAACCCCATATTAAACGCCTAATAATGTACCTGACTAGTAAGTATCTTAAAACCTATGGATTACTATGTCTCTGAAAGTGAATCAATCGTGAGTACAGGGGCAAAAACGCAGCAGTGATAGGATTGGAGAGTTTTGGTGAGCAAATGAAGACCCTTTGAAGTCATATTGCATGGTACCCATTCCACGGGTCTCAACTCTCCAGGTTTAAGGGATTCTTCCTTCAGCTAAAACATGCATGTGGAACCCAGAGTATGATCAACCGTGTTATCGGGAGACGTGTTGAAATATGTCTCAGTTCTCGTCCCCTGGTACTCGGGTACAACATTCCAGATGCTTTACTAACACTCTCCCGACTTGGAGAGTCAGTGCCTTTAACCTCCTCTTTCGCCCAGTTTACAAATTCCACGGAAGATGAACAGGAATAGGGAGAACCAATGAGAGACTAGCTGGAGGTGTCTGGACGGGAAAATTTAACTCTCATTTCCCACCAGGAAGAGGAATTAACCAAAGGCTCAGCGTGCCATGCCGGAACCAGATTAGGGCCTGAAGCAATCCTGCGGTGTTGCGGCCAGCTCACAAGAAAGCGAGTTGAAGAAAGGAGCTCAGGGGCACTGTAATTCACAAACCTGCAGAGTTATAAATGACAGCTATCATCCAAAAATATACTGAAGTAAGGCTGCCAAGAGGACTTGAAAGCCGGGCAGAATTGCAGGAAACCGATTTCAGGAGGTAGACTGGAATTGCATTTAAAGCATAGGAAAAGAGGCAGAAGGTCGACAATGATGCACTTGGCCAAAAAGGGCGTATGCGTTTTTTCCTGAATATATTCAGGAAAAAACGCATACGCACTTTTTGGCCAACCAAGCAAGCTTGCAAAGGAAATCTGCACTACAATGAAGTCTCACTTCCCCCCCGTCAAAAGGGCCATCTGAAAAAAGTGTAAAATCCAGAAAGGCAGGACAGGCCATGGAGAACTGGGAGCCTTGTTATGCTGATGGGCGGGATGTAACTTGCCAACAGCCACTCGGGAGAAGTGTATGGTGTTTCCTGAAACATCTAAAAAACAAAGCAACAGAGCCTAGGGCACTTCCACTTATGGTCCTATAGCTTAGGGAAATTAAAATCAAAAAGACACAGCCACCCCAAAGTTTGGGATGGCTCTGTTTACAAGAAACTCGTTTACGGTACAAGTTCAATATCGCATAAAGCGAAAAATGGATAAAGAAGTTGTGGTACTTACGTACAATGCAATATCACTCAGCAATGACATCTATGTCATCAGGCCCATAGCAGCATAATGAGTGGATTCAGGTATGATGATTCTAACTAAAATAAGTCACACAGAAAAAGAAACATCATAAGATATCACTAATACACGGAATGTAAACTTGGCTACACAGGAACTGAATTTCAAAACAGAACATGGTCCCAAATTTAGAAAACCAACTTATGCTTGCTTAAGGGGAAAGGTGAGTTGGGGTGCTGCATAAAACCAGAGATTGAAATGAGCACAGATAAAGTTCCTTAAGCCAAATATGTAATAGACAAGAGCTACTCCTTGCTCAACGAAATGGACTCAAAACCCCATATTAAACGCCTAATAATGTACCTGACTAGTAAGTATCTTAAAACCTATGGATTGCTATGTCTCTGAAAGTGAATCAATCGTGAGTACAGGGGCAAAAACGCAGCAGTGATAGGATTGGAGAGTTTTGGTGAGCAAATGAAGACCCTTTGAAGTCATATTGCATGGTACCCATTCCACGGGTCTCAACTCTCCAGGTTTAAGGGATTCTTCCTTCAGCTAAAACATGCATGTGGAACCCAGAGTATGATCAACCGTGTGATCGGGAGACGTGTTGAAATATGTCTCAGTTCTCGTCCCCTGGTACTCGGGTGCAACATTCCAGATGCTTTACTAACACTCTCCCGACTTGGAGAGTCAGTGCCTTTAACCTCCTGTTTGGCCCAGTTTGCAAATTCCGCGGAAGATGAACAGGAATAGGGAGAACCAATGAGAGACTAGCTGGAGGTGTCTGGACGGGAAAGTTTAACTCTCATTTCCCACCAGGAAGAGGAATTAACCAAAGGCTCAGCGTGCCATGCCGGAACCAGATTAGGGCCTGAAGCAATCCTGCGGTGTTGCGGCCAGCTCACAAGAAAGCGAGTTGAAGAAAGGAGCTCAGGGGCACTGTAATTCACAAACCTGCAGAGTTATAAATGACAGCTATCATCCAAAAATATACTGAAGTAAGGCTGCCAAGAGGACTTGAAAGCCGGGCAGAATTGCAGGAAACCGATTTCAGGAGGTAGACTGGAATTGCATTTAAAGCATAGGAAAAGAGGCAGAAGGTCGACAATGATGCACTTGGCCAAAAAGGGCGTATGCGTTTTTTCCTGAATATATTCAGGAAAAAACGCATACGCACTTTTTGGCCAACCAAGCAAGCTTGCAAAGGAAATCTGAACTACAATGAAGTCTCACTTCCCCCCCGTCAAAAGGGCCATCTGAAAAAAGTGTAAAATCCAGAAAGGCAGGACAGGCCATGGAGAACTGGGAGCCTTGTTATGCTGATGGGCGGGATGTTACTTGCCAACAGCCACTCGGGAGAAGTGTATGGTGTTTCCTGAAACATCTAAAAAACAAAGCAACAGAGCCTAGGGCACTTCCACTTATGGTCCTATAGCTTAGGGAAATTAAAATCAAAAAGACACAGCCACCCCAAAGTTTGGGATGGCTCTGTTTACAAGAAACTCATTTTCAGTGCAAGTTCAATATCGCATAAAGCGAAAAATGGATAAAGAAGTTGTGATACTTACGTACAATGCAATATCACTCAGCAATGACATCTATGTCATCAGGCCCATAGCAGCATAATGAGTGGATTCAGGTATGATGATTCTAACTGAAATAAGTCACACAGAAAAAGAAACATCATAAGATATCACTAATACACGGAATGTAAACTTGGCTACACAGGAACTGAATTTCAAAACAGAACATGGTCCCAAATTTAGAAAATCAACTTATGCTTGCTTAAGGGGAAAGGTGAGTTGGGGTGCTGCATAAAACCAGAGATTGAAATGAGCACAGATAAAGTTCCTTAAGCCAAATATGTAATAGACAAGAGCTACTCCTTGCTCAACGAAATGGACTCAAAACCCCATATTAAACGCCTAATAATGTACCTGACTAGTAAGTATCTTAAAACCTATGGATTGCTATGTCTCTGAAAGTGAATCAATCGTGAGTACAGGGGTAAAAACGCAGCAGTGATAGGATTGGAGAGTTTTGGTGAGCAAATGAAGACCCTTTGAAGTCATATTGCATGGTACCCATTCCACGGGTCTCAACTCTCCAGGTTTAAGGGATTCTTCCTTCAGCTAAAACATGCATGTGGAACCCAGAGTATGATCAACCGTGTGATCGGGAGACGTGTTGAAATATGTCTCAGTTCTCGTCCCCTGGTACTCGGGTGCAACATTCCAGATGCTTTACTAACACTCTCCCGACTTGGAGAGTCAGTGCCTTTAACCTCCTGTTTGGCCCAGTTTGCAAATTCCGCGGAAGATGAACAGGAATAGGGAGAACCAATGAGAGACTAGCTGGAGGTGTCTGGACGGGAAAATTTAACTCTCATTTCCCACCAGGAAGAGGAATTAACCAAAGGCTCAGCGTGCCATGCCGGAACCAGATTAGGGCCTGAAGCAATCCTGCGGTGTTGCGGCCAGCTCACAAGAAAGCGAGTTGAAGAAAGGAGCTCAGGGGCACTGTAATTCACAAACCTGCAGAGTTATAAATGACAGCTATCATCCAAAAATATACTGAAGTAAGGCTGCCAAGAGGACTTGAAAGCCGGGCAGAATTGCAGGAAACCGATTTCAGGAGGTAGACTGGAATTGCATTTAAAGCATAGGAAAAGAGGCAGAAGGTCGACAATGATGCACTTGGCCAAAAAGGGCGTATGCGTTTTTTCCTGAATATATTCAGGAAAAAACGCATACGCACTTTTTGGCCAACCAAGCAAGCTTGCAAAGGAAATCTGCACTACAATGAAGTCTCACTTCCCCCCCCCCCCCGTCAAAAGGGCCATCTGAAAAAAGTGTAAAATCCAGAAAGGCAGGACAGGCCATGGAGAACTGGGAGCCTTGTTATGCTGATGGGCGGGATGTAACTTGCCAACAGCCACTCGGGAGAAGTGTATGGTGTTTCCTGAAACATCTAAAAAACAAAGCAACAGAGCCTAGGGCACTTCCACTTATGGTCCTATAGCTTAGGGAAATTAAAATCAAAAAGACACAGCCACCCCAAAGTTTGGGACGGCTCTGTTTACAAGAAACTCGTTTACGGTACAAGTTCAATATCGCATAAAGCGAAAAATGGATAAAGAAGTTGTGGTACTTACGTACAATGCAATATCACTCAGCAATGACATCTATGTCATCAGGCCCATAGCAGCATAATGAGTGGATTCAGGTATGATGATTCTAACTAAAATAAGTCACACAGAAAAAGAAACATCATAAGATATCACTAATACACGGAATGTAAACTTGGCTACACAGGAACTGAATTTCAAAACAGAACATGGTCCCAAATTTAGAAAACCAACTTATGCTTGCTTAAGGGGAAAGGTGAGTTGGGGTGCTGCATAAAACCAGAGATTGAAATGAGCACAGATAAAGTTCCTTAAGCCAAATATGTAATAGACAAGAGCTACTCCTTGCTCAACGAAATGGACTCAAAACCCCATATTAAACGCCTAATAATGTACCTGACTAGTAAGTATCTTAAAACCTATGGATTGCTATGTCTCTGAAAGTGAATCAATCGTGAGTACAGGGGCAAAAACGCAGCAGTGATAGGATTGGAGAGTTTTGGTGAGCAAATGAAGACCCTTTGAAGTCATATTGCATGGTACCCATTCCACGGGTCTCAACTCTCCAGGTTTAAGGGATTCTTCCTTCAGCTAAAACATGCATGTGGAACCCAGAGTATGATCAACCGTGTGATCGGGAGACGTGTTGAAATATGTCTCAGTTCTCGTCCCCTGGTACTCGGGTGCAACATTCCAGATGCTTTACTAACACTCTCCCGACTTGGAGAGTCAGTGCCTTTAACCTCCTGTTTGGCCCAGTTTGCAAATTCCGCGGAAGATGAACAGGAATAGGGAGAACCAATGAGAGACTAGCTGGAGGTGTCTGGACGGGAAAATTTAACTCTCATTTCCCACCAGGAAGAGCAATTAAGCAAAGGCTCAGCGTGCCATGCCGGAACCAGATTAGGGCCTGAAGCAATCCTGCGGTGTTGCGGCCAGCTCACAAGAAAGCGAGTTGAAGAAAGGAGCTCAGGGGCACTGTAATTCACAAACCTGCAGAGTTATAAATGACAGCTATCATCCAAAAATATACTGAAGTAAGGCTGCCAAGAGGACTTGAAAGCCGGGCAGAATTGCAGGAAACCGATTTCAGGAGGTAGACTGGAATTGCATTTAAAGCATAGGAAAAGAGGCAGAAGGTCGACAATGATGTACTTGGCCAAAAAGGGCGTATGTGTTTTTTCCTGAATATATTCAGGAAAAAACGCATACGCACTTTTTGGCCAACCAAGCAAGCTTGCAAAGGAAATCTGAACTACAATGAAGTCTCACTTCCCCCCCGTCAAAAGGGCCATCTGAAAAAAGTGTAAAATCCAGAAAGGCAGGACAGGCCATGGAGAACTGGGAGCCTTGTTATGCTGATGGGCGGGATGTTACTTGCCAACAGCCACTCGGGAGAAGTGTATGGTGTTTCCTGAAACATCTAAAAAACAAAGCAACAGAGCTTAGGGCACTTCCACTTATGGTCCTATAGCTTAGGGAAATTAAAATCAAAAAGACACAGCCACCCCAAAGTTTGGGATGGCTCTGTTTACAAGAAACTCATTTTCGGTGCAAGTTCAATATCGCATAAAGCGAAAAATGGATAAAGAAGTTGTGGTACTTACGTACAATGCAATATCACTCAGCAATGACATCTATGTCATCAGGCCCATAGCAGCATAATGAGTGGATTCAGGTATGATGATTCTAACTGAAATAATTCACACAGAATAAGAAACATCATAAGATATCACTAATACACGGAATATAAACTTGGCTACACAGGAACTGGATTACAAAACAGAACAGAGTCTCAAATTTAGAAAACCAACTTATGCTTGCTTAAGGGGAAAGGTGAGTTGGGGTGCTGCATAAAACCAGAGATTGAAATGAGCACAGATAAAGTTCCTTAAGCCAAATATGTAATAGACAAGAGCTACTCCTTGCTCAACGAAATGGACTCAAAACCCCATATTAAACGCCTAATAATGTACCTGACTAGTAAGTATCTTAAAACCTATGGATTGCTATGTCTCTGAAAGTGAATCAATCGTGAGTACAGGGGCAAAAACGCAGCAGTGATAGGATTGGAGAGTTTTGGTGAGCAAATGAAGACCCTTTGAAGTCATATTGCATGGTACCCATTCCACGGGTCTCAACTCTCCAGGTTTAAGGGATTCTTCCTTCAGCTAAAACATGCATGTGGAACCCAGAGTATGATCAACCGTGTGATCGGGAGACGTGTTGAAATATGTCTCAGTTCTCGTCCCCTGGTACTCGGGTGCAACATTCCAGATGCTTTACTAACACTCTCCCGACTTGGAGAGTCAGTGCCTTTAACCTCCTGTTTGGCCCAGTTTGCAAATTCCGCGGAAGATGAACAGAAATAGGGAGAACCAATGAGAGACTAGCTGGAGGTGTCTGGACGGGAAAATTTAACTCTCATTTCCCACCAGGAAGAGCAATTAAGCAAAGGCTCAGCGTGCCGTGCCGGAACCAGATTAGGGCCTGAAGCAATCCTGCGGTGTTGCGGCCAGCTCACAAGAAAGCGAGTTGAAGAAAGGAGCTCAGGGGCACTGTAATTCACAAACCTGCAGAGTTATAAATGACAGCTATCATCCAAAAATATACTGAAGTAAGGCTGCCAAGAGGACTTGAAAGCCGGGCAGAATTGCAGGAAACCGATTTCAGGAGGTAGACTGGAATTGCATTTAAAGCATAGGAAAAGAGGCAGAAGGTCGACAATGATGCACTTGGCCAAAAAGGGCGTATGCGTTTTTTCCTGAATATATTCAGGAAAAAACGCATACGCCCTTTTTGGCCAACCAAGCAAGCTTGCAAAGGAAATCTGCACTACAATGAAGTCTCACTCCCCCCCGCCCCCGTCAAAAGGGCCATCTGAAAAAAGTGTAAAATCCAGAAAGGCAGGACAGGCCATGGAGAACTGGGAGCCTTGTTATGCTGATGGGCGGGATGTAAATTGCCAACAGCCACTCGGGAGAAGTGTATGGTGTTTCCTGAAACATCTAAAAAACAAAGCAACAGAGCCTAGGGCACTTCCACTTATGGTCCTATAGCTTAGGGAAATTAAAATCAAAAAGACACAGCCACCCCAAAGTTTGGGATGGCTCTGTTTACAAGAAACTCGTTTACGGTACAAGTTCAATATCGCATAAAGCGAAAAATGGATAAAGAAGTTGTGGTAATTACGTACAATGCAATATCACTCAGCAATGACATCTATGTCATCAGGCCCATAGCAGCATAATGAGTGGATTCAGGTATGATGATTCTAACTGAAATAAGTCACACAGAAAAAGAAACATCATAAGATATCACTAATACACGGAATGTAAACTTGGCTACACAGGAACTGAATTTCAAAACAGAACATGGTCCCAAATTTAGAAAATCAACTTATGCTTTCTTAAGGGGAAAGGTGAGTTGGGGTGCTGCATAAAACCAGAGATTGAAATGAGCACAGATAAAGTTCCTTAAGCCAAATATGTAATAGACAAGAGCTACTCCTTGCTCAACGAAATGGACTCAAAACCCCATATTAAACGCCTAATAATGTACCTGACTAGTAAGTATCTTAAAACCTATGGATTGCTATGTCTCTGAAAGTGAATCAATCGTGAGTACAGGGGCAAAAACGCAGCAGTGATAGGATTGGAGAGTTTTGGTGAGCAAATGAAGACCCTTTGAAGTCATATTGCATGGTACCCATTCCACGGGTCTCAACTCTCCAGGTTTAAGGGATTCTTCCTTCAGCTAAAACATGCATGTGGAACCCAGAGTATGATCAACCGTGTGATCGGGAGACGTGTTGAAATATGTCTCAGTTCTCGTCCCCTGGTACTCGGGTGCAACATTCCAGATGCTTTACTAACACTCTCCCGACTTGGAGAGTCAGTGCCTTTAACCTCTTGTTTGGCCCAGTTTGCAAATTCCGCGGAAGATGAACAGGAATAGGGAGAACCAATGAGAGACTAGCTGGAGGTGTCTGGACGGGAAAATTTAACTCTCATTTCCCACCAGGAAGAGGAATTAACCAAAGGCTCAGCGTGCCATGCCGGAACCAGATTAGGGCCTGAAGCAATCCTGCGGGGTTGCGGCCAGCTCACAAGAAAGCGAGTTGAAGAAAGGAGCTCAGGGGCACTGTAATTCACAAACCTGCAGAGTTATAAATGACAGCTATCATCCAAAAATATACTGAAGTAAGGCTGCCAAGAGGACTTGAAACCCGGGCAGAATTGCAGGAAACCGATTTCAGGAGGTAGACTGGAATTGCATTTAAAGCATAGGAAAAGAGGCAGAAGGTCGACAATGATGCACTTGGCCAAAAAGGGCGTATGCGTTTTTTCCTGAATATATTCAGGAAAAAACGCATACGCCCTTTTTGGCCAACCAAGCAAGCTTGCAAAGGAAATCTGCACTACAATGAAGTCTCACTTCCCCCCCCCCGTCAAAAGGGCCATCTGAAAAAAGTGTAAAATCCAGAAGGCAGGACAGGCCATGGAGAACTGGGAGCCTTGTTATGCTGATGGGCGGGATGTAACTTGCCAACAGCCACTCGGGAGAAGTGTATGGTGTTTCCTGAAACATCTAAAAAACAAAGCAACAGAGCCTAGGGCACTTCCACTTATGGTCCTATAGCTTAGGGAAATTAAAATCAAAAAGACACAGCCACCCCAAAGTTTGGGATGGCTCTGTTTACAAGAAACTCGTTTACGGTACAAGTTCAATATCGCATAAAGCGAAAAATGGATAAAGAAGTTGTGGTACTTACGTACAATGCAATATCACTCAGCAATGACATCTATGTCATCAGGCCCATAGCAGCATAATGAGTGGATTCAGGTATGATGATTCTAACTGAAATAAGTCACACAGAAAAAGAAACATCATAAGATATCACTAATACATGGAATGTAAACTTGGCTACACAGGAACTGGATTTCAAAACAGAACATGGTCCCAAATTTAGAAAACCAACTTATGCTTGCTTAAGGGGAAAGGTGAGTTGGGGTGCTGCATAAAACCAGAGATTGAAATGAGCACAGATAAAGTTCCTTAAGCCAAATATATAACAGACAAGAGCTACACCTTGCTCAACGAAATGGACTCAAAACCCCATATTAAACGCCTAATAATGTACCTGACTAGTAAGTATCTTAAAACCTATGGATTACTATGTCTCTGAAAGTGAATCAATCGTGAGTACAGGGGCAAAAACGCAGCAGTGATAGGATTGGAGAGTTTTGGTGAGCAAATGAAGACCCTTTGAAGTCATATTGCATGGTACCCATTCCACGGGTCTCAACTCTCCAGGTTTAAGGGATTCTTCCTTCAGCTAAAACATGCATGTGGAACCCAGAGTATGATCAACCGTGTTATCGGGAGACGTGTTGAAATATGTCTCAGTTCTCGTCCCCTGGTACTCGGGTACAACATTCCAGATGCTTTACTAACACTCTCCCGACTTGGAGAGTCAGTGCCTTTAACCTCCTCTTTCGCCCAGTTTACAAATTCCACGGAAGATGAACAGGAATAGGGAGAACCAATGAGAGACTAGCTGGAGGTGTCTGGACGGGAAAATTTAACTCTCATTTCCCACCAGGAAGAGGAATTAACCAAAGGCTCAGCGTGCCATGCCGGAACCAGATTAGGGCCTGAAGCAATCCTGCGGTGTTGCGGCCAGCTCACAAGAAAGCGAGTTGAAGAAAGGAGCTCAGGGGCACTGTAATTCACAAACCTGCAGAGTTATAAATGACAGCTATCATCCAAAAATATACTGAAGTAAGGCTGCCAAGAGGACTTGAAAGCCGGGCAGAATTGCAGGAAACCGATTTCAGGAGGTAGACTGGAATTGCATTTAAAGCATAGGAAAAGAGGCAGAAGGTCGACAATGATGCACTTGGCCAAAAAGGGCGTATGCGTTTTTTCCTGAATATATTCAGGAAAAAACGCATACGCACTTTTTGGCCAACCAAGCAAGCTTGCAAAGGAAATCTGCACTACAATGAAGTCTCACTTCCCCCCCGTCAAAAGGGCCATCTGAAAAAAGTGTAAAATCCAGAAAGGCAGGACAGGCCATGGAGAACTGGGAGCCTTGTTATGCTGATGGGCGGGATGTAACTTGCCAACAGCCACTCGGGAGAAGTGTATGGTGTTTCCTGAAACATCTAAAAAACAAAGCAACAGAGCCTAGGGCACTTCCACTTATGGTCCTATAGCTTAGGGAAATTAAAATCAAAAAGACACAGCCACCCCAAAGTTTGGGATGGCTCTGTTTACAAGAAACTCGTTTACGGTACAAGTTCAATATCGCATAAAGCGAAAAATGGATAAAGAAGTTGTGGTACTTACGTACAATGCAATATCACTCAGCAATGACATCTATGTCATCAGGCCCATAGCAGCATAATGAGTGGATTCAGGTATGATGATTCTAACTAAAATAAGTCACACAGAAAAAGAAACATCATAAGATATCACTAATACACGGAATGTAAACTTGGCTACACAGGAACTGAATTTCAAAACAGAACATGGTCCCAAATTTAGAAAACCAACTTATGCTTGCTTAAGGGGAAAGGTGAGTTGGGGTGCTGCATAAAACCAGAGATTGAAATGAGCACAGATAAAGTTCCTTAAGCCAAATATGTAATAGACAAGAGCTACTCCTTGCTCAACGAAATGGACTCAAAACCCCATATTAAACGCCTAATAATGTACCTGACTAGTAAGTATCTTAAAACCTATGGATTGCTATGTCTCTGAAAGTGAATCAATCGTGAGTACAGGGGCAAAAACGCAGCAGTGATAGGATTGGAGAGTTTTGGTGAGCAAATGAAGACCCTTTGAAGTCATATTGCATGGTACCCATTCCACGGGTCTCAACTCTCCAGGTTTAAGGGATTCTTCCTTCAGCTAAAACATGCATGTGGAACCCAGAGTATGATCAACCGTGTGATCGGGAGACGTGTTGAAATATGTCTCAGTTCTCGTCCCCTGGTACTCGGGTGCAACATTCCAGATGCTTTACTAACACTCTCCCGACTTGGAGAGTCAGTGCCTTTAACCTCCTGTTTGGCCCAGTTTGCAAATTCCGCGGAAGATGAACAGGAATAGGGAGAACCAATGAGAGACTAGCTGGAGGTGTCTGGACGGGAAAGTTTAACTCTCATTTCCCACCAGGAAGAGGAATTAACCAAAGGCTCAGCGTGCCATGCCGGAACCAGATTAGGGCCTGAAGCAATCCTGCGGTGTTGCGGCCAGCTCACAAGAAAGCGAGTTGAAGAAAGGAGCTCAGGGGCACTGTAATTCACAAACCTGCAGAGTTATAAATGACAGCTATCATCCAAAAATATACTGAAGTAAGGCTGCCAAGAGGACTTGAAAGCCGGGCAGAATTGCAGGAAACCGATTTCAGGAGGTAGACTGGAATTGCATTTAAAGCATAGGAAAAGAGGCAGAAGGTCGACAATGATGCACTTGGCCAAAAAGGGCGTATGCGTTTTTTCCTGAATATATTCAGGAAAAAACGCATACGCACTTTTTGGCCAACCAAGCAAGCTTGCAAAGGAAATCTGCACTACAATGAAGTCTCACTTCCCCCCCGTCAAAAGGGCCATCTGAAAAAAGTGTAAAATCCAGAAAGGCAGGACAGGCCATGGAGAACTGGGAGCCTTGTTATGCTGATGGGCGGGATGTAAATTGCCAACAGCCACTCGGGAGAAGTGTATGGTGTTTCCTGAAACATCTAAAAAACAAAGCAACAGAGCCTAGGGCACTTCCACTTATGGTCCTATAGCTTAGGGAAATTAAAATCAAAAAGACACAGCCACCCCAAAGTTTGGGATGGCTCTGTTTACAAGAAACTCGTTTACGGTACAAGTTCAATATCGCATAAAGCGAAAAATGGATAAAGAAGTTGTGGTAATTACGTACAATGTAATATCACTCAGCAATGACATCTATGTCATCAGGCCCATAGCAGCATAATGAGTGGATTCAGGTATGATGATTCTAACTGAAATAAGTCACACAGAAAAAGAAACATCATAAGATATCACTAATACACGGAATGTAAACTTGGCTACACAGGAACTGAATTTCAAAACAGAACATGGTCCCAAATTTAGAAAATCAACTTATGCTTTCTTAAGGGGAAAGGTGAGTTGGGGTGCTGCATAAAACCAGAGATTGAAATGAGCACAGATAAAGTTCCTTAAGCCAAATATGTAATAGACAAGAGCTACTCCTTGCTCAACGAAATGGACTCAAAACCCCATATTAAACGCCTAATAATGTACCTGACTAGTAAGTATCTTAAAACCTATGGATTGCTATGTCTCTGAAAGTGAATCAATCGTGAGTACAGGGGCAAAAACGCAGCAGTGATAGGATTGGAGAGTTTTGGTGAGCAAATGAAGACCCTTTGAAGTCATATTGCATGGTACCCATTCCACGGGTCTCAACTCTCCAGGTTTAAGGGATTCTTCCTTCAGCTAAAACATGCATGTGGAACCCAGAGTATGATCAACCGTGTGATCGGGAGACGTGTTGAAATATGTCTCAGTTCTCGTCCCCTGGTACTCGGGTGCAACATTCCAGATGCTTTACTAACACTCTCCCGACTTGGAGAGTCAGTGCCTTTAACCTCCTGTTTGGCCCAGTTTGCAAATTCCGCGGAAGATGAACAGGAATAGGGAGAACCAATGAGAGACTAGCTGGAGGTGTCTGGACGGGAAAATTTAACTCTCATTTCCCACCAGGAAGAGGAATTAACCAAAGGCTCAGCGTGCCATGCCGGAACCAGATTAGGGCCTGAAGCAATCCTGCGGGGTTGCGGCCAGCTCACAAGAAAGCGAGTTGAAGAAAGGAGCTCAGGGGCACTGTAATTCACAAACCTGCAGAGTTATAAATGACAGCTATCATCCAAAAATATACTGAAGTAAGGCTGCCAAGAGGACTTGAAACCCGGGCAGAATTGCAGGAAACCGATTTCAGGAGGTAGACTGGAATTGCATTTAAAGCATAGGAAAAGAGGCAGAAGGTCGACAATGATGCACTTGGCCAAAAAGGGCGTATGCGTTTTTTCCTGAATATATTCAGGAAAAAACGCATACGCCCTTTTTGGCCAACCAAGCAAGCTTGCAAAGGAAATCTGCACTACAATGAAGTCTCACTTCCCCCCCCCCCCGTCAAAAGGGCCATCTGAAAAAAGTGTAAAATCCAGAAGGCAGGACAGGCCATGGAGAACTGGGAGCCTTGTTATGCTGATGGGCGGGATGTAACTTGCCAACAGCCACTCGGGAGAAGTGTATGGTGTTTCCTGAAACATCTAAAAAACAAAGCAACAGAGCCTAGGGCACTTCCACTTATGGTCCTATAGCTTAGGGAAATTAAAATCAAAAAGACACAGCCACCCCAAAGTTTGGGATGGCTCTGTTTACAAGAAACTCGTTTACGGTACAAGTTCAATATCGCATAAAGCGAAAAATGGATAAAGAAGTTGTGGTACTTACGTACAATGCAATATCACTCAGCAATGACATCTATGTCATCAGGCCCATAGCAGCATAATGAGTGGATTCAGGTATGATGATTCTAACTGAAATAAGTCACACAGAAAAAGAAACATCATAAGATATCACTAATACATGGAATGTAAACTTGGCTACACAGGAACTGGATTTCAAAACAGAACATGGTCCCAAATTTAGAAAACCAACTTATGCTTGCTTAAGGGGAAAGGTGAGTTGGGGTGCTGCATAAAACCAGAGATTGAAATGAGCACAGATAAAGTTCCTTAAGCCAAATATATAACAGACAAGAGCTACACCTTGCTCAACGAAATGGACTCAAAACCCCATATTAAACGCCTAATAATGTACCTGACTAGTAAGTATCTTAAAACCTATGGATTACTATGTCTCTGAAAGTGAATCAATCGTGAGTACAGGGGCAAAAACGCAGCAGTGATAGGATTGGAGAGTTTTGGTGAGCAAATGAAGACCCTTTGAAGTCATATTGCATGGTACCCATTCCACGGGTCTCAACTCTCCAGGTTTAAGGGATTCTTCCTTCAGCTAAAACATGCATGTGGAACCCAGAGTATGATCAACCGTGTTATCGGGAGACGTGTTGAAATATGTCTCAGTTCTCGTCCCCTGGTACTCGGGTACAACATTCCAGATGCTTTACTAACACTCTCCCGACTTGGAGAGTCAGTGCCTTTAACCTCCTCTTTCGCCCAGTTTACAAATTCCACGGAAGATGAACAGGAATAGGGAGAACCAATGAGAGACTAGCTGGAGGTGTCTGGACGGGAAAATTTAACTCTCATTTCCCACCAGGAAGAGGAATTAACCAAAGGCTCAGCGTGCCATGCCGGAACCAGATTAGGGCCTGAAGCAATCCTGCGGTGTTGCGGCCAGCTCACAAGAAAGCGAGTTGAAGAAAGGAGCTCAGGGGCACTGTAATTCACAAACCTGCAGAGTTATAAATGACAGCTATCATCCAAAAATATACTGAAGTAAGGCTGCCAAGAGTACTTGAAAGCCGGGCAGAATTGCAGGAAACCGATTTCAGGAGGTAGACTGGAATTGCATTTAAAGCATAGGAAAAGAGGCAGAAGGTCGACAATGATGCACTTGGCCAAAAAGGGCGTATGCGTTTTTTCCTGAATATATTCAGGAAAAAACGCATACGCACTTTTTGGCCAACCAAGCAAGCTTGCAAAGGAAATCTGCACTACAATGAAGTCTCACTTCCCCCCCGTCAAAAGGGCCATCTGAAAAAAGTGTAAAATCCAGAAAGGCAGGACAGGCCATGGAGAACTGGGAGCCTTGTTATGCTGATGGGCGGGATGTAACTTGCCAACAGCCACTCGGGAGAAGTGTATGGTGTTTCCTGAAACATCTAAAAAACAAAGCAACAGAGCCTAGGGCACTTCCACTTATGGTCCTATAGCTTAGGGAAATTAAAATCAAAAAGACACAGCCACCCCAAAGTTTGGGATGGCTCTGTTTACAAGAAACTCGTTTACGGTACAAGTTCAATATCGCATAAAGCGAAAAATGGATAAAGAAGTTGTGGTACTTACGTACAATGCAATATCACTCAGCAATGACATCTATGTCATCAGGCCCATAGCAGCATAATGAGTGGATTCAGGTATGATGATTCTAACTGAAATAAGTCACACAGAAAAAGAAACATCATAAGATATCACTAATACACGGAATGTAAACTTGGCTACACAGGAACTGAATTTCAAAACAGAACATGGTCCCAAATTTAGAAAACCAACTTATGCTTGCTTAAGGGGAAAGGTGAGTTGGGGTGCTGCATAAAACCAGAGATTGAAATGAGCACAGATAAAGTTCCTTAAGCCAAATATGTAATAGACAAGAGCTACTCCTTGCTCAACGAAATGGACTCAAAACCCCATATTAAACGCCTAATAATGTACCTGACTAGTAAGTATCTTAAAACCTATGGATTGCTATGTCTCTGAAAGTGAATCAATCGTGAGTACAGGGGCAAAAACGCAGCAGTGATAGGATTGGAGAGTTTTGGTGAGCAAATGAAGACCCTTTGAAGTCATATTGCATGGTACCCATTCCACGGGTCTCAACTCTCCAGGTTTAAGGGATTCTTCCTTCAGCTAAAACATGCATGTGGAACCCAGAGTATGATCAACCGTGTGATCGGGAGACGTGTTGAAATATGTCTCAGTTCTCGTCCCCTGGTACTCGGGTGCAACATTCCAGATGCTTTACTAACACTCTCCCGACTTGGAGAGTCAGTGCCTTTAACCTCCTGTTTGGCCCAGTTTGCAAATTCCGCGGAAGATGAACAGGAATAGGGAGAACCAATGAGAGACTAGCTGGAGGTGTCTGGACGGGAAAGTTTAACTCTCATTTCCCACCAGGAAGAGGAATTAACCAAAGGCTCAGCGTGCCATGCCGGAACCAGATTAGGGCCTGAAGCAATCCTGCGGTGTTGCGGCCAGCTCACAAGAAAGCGAGTTGAAGAAAGGAGCTCAGGGGCACTGTAATTCACAAACCTGCAGAGTTATAAATGACAGCTATCATCCAAAAATATACTGAAGTAAGGCTGCCAAGAGGACTTGAAAGCCGGGCAGAATTGCAGGAAACCGATTTCAGGAGGTAGACTGGAATTGCATTTAAAGCATAGGAAAAGAGGCAGAAGGTCGACAATGATGCACTTGGCCAAAAAGGGCGTATGCTTTTTTTCCTGAATATATTCAGGAAAAAACGCATACGCACTTTTTGGCCAACCAAGCAAGCTTGCAAAGGAAATCTGCACTACAATGAAGTCTCACTTCCCCCCCGTCAAAAGGGCCATCTGAAAAAAGTGTAAAATCCAGAAAGGCAGGACAGGCCATGGAGAACTGGGAGCCTTGTTATGCTGATGGGCGGGATGTAACTTGCCAACAGCCACTCGGGAGAAGTGTATGGTGTTTCCTGAAACATCTAAAAAACAAAGCAACAGAGCCTAGGGCACTTCCACTTATGGTCCTATAGCTTAGGGAAATTAAAATCAAAAAGACACAGCCACCCCAAAGTTTGGGATGGCTCTGTTTACAAGAAACTCGTTTACGGTACAAGTTCAATATCGCATAAAGCGAAAAATGGATAAAGAAGTTGTGGTACTTACGTACAATGCAATATCACTCAGCAATGACATCTATGTCATCAGGCCCATAGCAGCATAATGAGTGGATTCAGGTATGATGATTCTAACTGAAATAAGTCACACAGAAAAAGAAACATCATAAGATATCACTAATACACGGAATGTAAACTTGGCTACACAGGAACTGAATTTCAAAACAGAACATGGTCCCAAATTTAGAAAACCAACTTATGCTTGCTTAAGGGGAAAGGTGAGTTGGGGTGCTGCATAAAACCAGAGATTGAAATGAGCACAGATAAAGTTCCTTAAGCCAAATATGTAATAGACAAGAGCTACTCCTTGCTCAACGAAATGGACTCAAAACCCCATATTAAACGCCTAATAATGTACCTGACTAGTAAGTATCTTAAAACCTATGGATTGCTATGTCTCTGAAAGTGAATCAATCGTGAGTACAGGGGCAAAAACGCAGCAGTGATAGGATTGGAGAGTTTTGGTGAGCAAATGAAGACCCTTTGAAGTCATATTGCATGGTACCCATTCCACGGGTCTCAACTCTCCAGGTTTAAGGGATTCTTCCTTCAGCTAAAACATGCATGTGGAACCCAGAGTATGATCAACCGTGTGATCGGGAGACGTGTTGAAATATGTCTCAGTTCTCGTCCCCTGGTACTCGGGTGCAACATTCCAGATGCTTTACTAACACTCTCCCGACTTGGAGAGTCAGTGCCTTTAACCTCCTGTTTGGCCCAGTTTGCAAATTCCGCGGAAGATGAACAGGAATAGGGAGAACCAATGAGAGACTAGCTGGAGGTGTCTGGACGGGAAAGTTTAACTCTCATTTCCCACCAGGAAGAGGAATTAACCAAAGGCTCAGCGTGCCATGCCGGAACCAGATTAGGGCCTGAAGCAATCCTGCGGTGTTGCGGCCAGCTCACAAGAAAGCGAGTTGAAGAAAGGAGCTCAGGGGCACTGTAATTCACAAACCTGCAGAGTTATAAATGACAGCTATCATCCAAAAATATACTGAAGTAAGGCTGCCAAGAGGACTTGAAAGCCGGGCAGAATTGCAGGAAACCGATTTCAGGAGGTAGACTGGAATTGCATTTAAAGCATAGGAAAAGAGGCAGAAGGTCGACAATGATGCACTTGGCTAAAAAGGGCGTATGCGTTTTTTCCTGAATATATTCAGGAAAAAACGCATACGCCCTTTTTGGCCAACCAAGCAAGCTTGCAAAGGAAATCTGCACTACAATGAAGTCTCACTTCCCCCCCCCCGTCAAAAGGGCCATCTGAAAAAAGTGTAAAATCCAGAAAGGCAGGACAGGCCATGGAGACCTGGGAGCCTTGTTATGCTGATGGGCGGGATGTAACTTGCCAACAGCCACTCGGGAGAAGTGTATGGTGTTTCCTGAAACATCTAAAAAACAAAGCATCAGAGCCTAGGGCACTTCCACTTATGGTCCTATAGCTTAGGGAAATTAAAATCAAAAAGACACAGCCACCCCAAAGTTTGGGATGGCTCTGTTTACAAGAGACTCATTTTCAGTGCAAGTTCAATATCGCATAAAGCGAAAAATGGATAAAGAAGTTGTGGTACTTACGTACAATGCAATATCACTCAGCAATGACATCTATGTCATCAGGCCCATAGCAGCATAATGAGTGGATTCAGGTATGATGATTCTAACTGAAATAAGTCACACAGAAAAAGAAACATCATAAGATATCACTAATACACGGAATGTAAACTTGGCTACACAGGAACTGAATTTCAAAACAGAACATGGTCCCAAATTTAGAAAATCAACTTATGCTTGCTTAAGGGGAAAGGTGAGTTGGGGTGCTGCATAAAACCAGAGATTGAAATGAGCACAGATAAAGTTCCTTAAGCCAAATATGTAATAGACAAGAGCTACTCCTTGCTCAACGAAATGGACTCAAAACCCCATATTAAACGCCTAATAATGTACCTGACTAGTAAGTATCTTAAAACCTATGGATTGCTATGTCTCTGAAAGTGAATCAATCGTGAGTACAGGGGTAAAAACGCAGCAGTGATAGGATTGGAGAGTTTTGGTGAGCAAATGAAGACCCTTTGAAGTCATATTGCATGGTACCCATTCCACGGGTCTCAACTCTCCAGGTTTAAGGGATTCTTCCTTCAGCTAAAACATGCATGTGGAACCCAGAGTATGATCAACCGTGTGATCGGGAGACGTGTTGAAATATGTCTCAGTTCTCGTCCCCTGGTACTCGGGTGCAACATTCCAGATGCTTTACTAACACTCTCCCGACTTGGAGAGTCAGTGCCTTTAACCTCCTGTTTGGCCCAGTTTGCAAATTCCGCGGAAGATGAACAGGAATAGGGAGAACCAATGAGAGACTAGCTGGAGGTGTCTGGACGGGAAAATTTAACTCTCATTTCCCACCAGGAAGAGGAATTAACCAAAGGCTCAGCGTGCCATGCCGGAACCAGATTAGGGCCTGAAGCAATCCTGCGGTGTTGCGGCCAGCTCACAAGAAAGCGAGTTGAAGAAAGGAGCTCAGGGGCACTGTAATTCACAAACCTGCAGAGTTATAAATGACAGCTATCATCCAAAAATATACTGAAGTAAGGCTGCCAAGAGGACTTGAAAGCCGGGCAGAATTGCAGGAAACCGATTTCAGGAGGTAGACTGGAATTGCATTTAAAGCATAGGAAAAGAGGCAGAAGGTCGACAATGATGCACTTGGCCAAAAAGGGCGTATGCGTTTTTTCCTGAATATATTCAGGAAAAAACGCATACGCACTTTTTGGCCAACCAAGCAAGCTTGCAAAGGAAATCTGCACTACAATGAAGTCTCACTTCCCCCCCGTCAAAAGGGCCATCTGAAAAAAGTGTAAAATCCAGAAAGGCAGGACAGGCCATGGAGAACTGGGAGCCTTGTTATGCTGATGGGCGGGATGTAACTTGCCAACAGCCACTCCGGAGAAGTGTATGGTGTTTCCTGAAACATCTAAAAAACAAAGCAACAGAGCCTAGGGCACTTCCACTTATGGTCCTATAGCTTAGGGAAATTAAAATCAAAAAGACACAGCCACCCCAAAGTTTGGGATGGCTCTGTTTACAAGAAACTCGTTTACGGTACAAGTTCAATATCGCATAAAGCGAAAAATGGATAAAGAAGTTGTGGTACTTACGTACAATGCAATATCACTCAGCAATGACATCTATGTCATCAGGCCCATAGCAGCATAATGAGTGGATTCAGGTATGATGATTCTAACTAAAATAAGTCACACAGAAAAAGAAACATCATAAGATATCACTAATACACGGAATGTAAACTTGGCTACACAGGAACTGAATTTCAAAACAGAACATGGTCCCAAATTTAGAAAACCAACTTATGCTTGCTTAAGGGGAAAGGTGAGTTGGGGTGCTGCATAAAACCAGAGATTGAAATGAGCACAGATAAAGTTCCTTAAGCCAAATATGTAATAGACAAGAGCTACTCCTTGCTCAACGAAATGGACTCAAAACCCCATATTAAACGCCTAATAATGTACCTGACTAGTAAGTATCTTAAAACCTATGGATTGCTATGTCTCTGAAAGTGAATCAATCGTGAGTACAGGGGCAAAAACGCAGCAGTGATAGGATTGGAGAGTTTTGGTGAGCAAATGAAGACCCTTTGAAGTCATATTGCATGGTACCCATTCCACGGGTCTCAACTCTCCAGGTTTAAGGGATTCTTCCTTCAGCTAAAACATGCATGTGGAACCCAGAGTATGATCAACCGTGTGATCGGGAGACGTGTTGAAATATGTCTCAGTTCTCGTCCCCTGGTACTCGGGTGCAACATTCCAGATGCTTTACTAACACTCTCCCGACTTGGAGAGTCAGTGCCTTTAACCTCCTGTTTGGCCCAGTTTGCAAATTCCGCGGAAGATGAACAGGAATAGGGAGAACCAATGAGAGACTAGCTGGAGGTGTCTGGACGGGAAAGTTTAACTCTCATTTCCCACCAGGAAGAGGAATTAACCAAAGGCTCAGCGTGCCATGCCGGAACAAGATTAGGGCCTGAAGCAATCCTGCGGTGTTGCGGCCAGCTCACAAGAAAGCGAGTTGAAGAAAGGAGCTCAGGGGCACTGTAATTCACAAACCTGCAGAGTTATAAATGACAGCTATCATCCAAAAATATACTGAAGTAAGGCTGCCAAGAGGACTTGAAAGCCGGGCAGAATTGCAGGAAACCGATTTCAGGAGGTAGACTGGAATTGCATTTAAAGCATAGGAAAAGAGGCAGAAGGTCGACAATGATGCACTTGGCCAAAAAGGGCGTATGCGTTTTTTCCTGAATATATTCAGGAAAAAACGCATACGCCCTTTTTGGCCAACCAAGCAAGCTTGCAAAGGAAATCTGCACTACAATGAAGTCTCACTTCCCCCCCCCCGTCAAAAGGGCCATCTGAAAAAAGTGTAAAATCCAGAAAGGCAGGACAGGCCATGGAGACCTGGGAGCCTTGTTATGCTGATGGGCGGGATGTAACTTGCCAACAGCCACTCGGGAGAAGTGTATGGTGTTTCCTGAAACATCTAAAAAACAAAGCATCAGAGCCTAGGGCACTTCCACTTATGGTCCTATAGCTTAGGGAAATTAAAATCAAAAAGACACAGCCACCCCAAAGTTTGGGATGGCTCTGTTTACAAGAGACTCGTTTACGGTACAAGTTCAATATCGCATAAAGCGAAAAATGGATAAAGAAGTTGTGGTACTTACGTACAATGCAATATCACTCAGCAATGACATCTATGTCATCAGGCCCATAGCAGCATAATGAGTGGATTCAGGTATGATGATTCTAACTGAAATAAGTCACACAGAAAAAGAAACATCATAAGATATCACTAATACACGGAATGTAAACTTGGCTACACAGGAACTGAATTTCAAAACAGAACATGGTCCCAAATTTAGAAAACCAACTTATGCTTGCTTAAGGGGAAAGGTGAGTTGGGGTGCTGCATAAAACCAGAGATTGAAATGAGCACAGATAAAGTTCCTTAAGCCAAATATGTAATAGACAAGAGCTACTCCTTGCTCAACGAAATGGACTCAAAACCCCATATTAAACGCCTAATAATGTACCTGACTAGTAAGTATCTTAAAACCTATGGATTGCTATGTCTCTGAAAGTGAATCAATCGTGAGTACAGGGGCAAAAACGCAGCAGTGATAGGATTGGAGAGTTTTGGTGAGCAAATGAAGACCCTTTGAAGTCATATTGCATGGTACCCATTCCACGGGTCTCAACTCTCCAGGTTTAAGGGATTCTTCCTTCAGCTAAAACATGCATGTGGAACCCAGAGTATGATCAACCGTGTGATCGGGAGACGTGTTGAAATATGTCTCAGTTCTCGTCCCCTGGTACTCGGGTGCAACATTCCAGATGCTTTACTAACACTCTCCCGACTTGGAGAGTCAGTGCCTTTAACCTCCTGTTTGGCCCAGTTTGCAAATTCCGCGGAAGATGAACAGGAATAGGGAGAACCAATGAGAGACTAGCTGGAGGTGTCTGGACGGGAAAATTTAACTCTCATTTCCCACCAGGAAGAGCAATTAAGCAAAGGCTCAGCGTGCCATGCCGGAACCAGATTAGGGCCTGAAGCAATCCTGCGGTGTTGCGGCCAGCTCACAAGAAAGCGAGTTGAAGAAAGGAGCTCAGGGGCACTGTAATTCACAAACCTGCAGAGTTATAAATGACAGCTATCATCCAAAAATATACTGAAGTAAGGCTGCCAAGAGGACTTGAAAGCCGGGCAGAATTGCAGGAAACCGATTTCAGGAGGTAGACTGGAATTGCATTTAAAGCATAGGAAAAGAGGCAGAAGGTCGACAATGATGTACTTGGCCAAAAAGGGCGTATGTGTTTTTTCCTGAATATATTCAGGAAAAAACGCATACGCCCTTTTTGGCCAACCAAGCAAGCTTGCAAAGGAAATCTGAACTACAATGAAGTCTCACTTCCCCCCCGTCAAAAGGGCCATCTGAAAAAAGTGTAAAATCCAGAAAGGCAGGACAGGCCATGGAGAACTGGGAGCCTTGTTATGCTGATGGGCGGGATGTAACTTGCCAACAGCCACTCGGGAGAAGTGTATGGTGTTTCCTGAAACATCTAAAAAACAAAGCAACAGAGCCTAGGGCACTTCCACTTATGGTCCTATAGCTTAGGGAAATTAAAATCAAAAAGACACAGCCACCCCAAAGTTTGGGACGGCTCTGTTTACAAGAAACTCGTTTACGGTACAAGTTCAATATCGCATAAAGCGAAAAATGGATAAAGAAGTTGTGGTACTTACGTACAATGCAATATCACTCAGCAATGACATCTATGTCATCAGGCCCATAGCAGCATAATGAGTGGATTCAGGTATGATGATTCTAACTGAAATAAGTCACACAGAAAAAGAAACATCATAAGATATCACTAATACACGGAATGTAAACTTGGCTACACAGGAACTGAATTTCAAAACAGAACATGGTCCCAAATTTAGAAAACCAACTTATGCTTGCTTAAGGGGAAAGGTGAGTTGGGGTGCTGCATAAAACCAGAGATTGAAATGAGCACAGATAAAGTTCCTTAAGCCAAATATGTAATAGACAAGAGCTACTCCTTGCTCAACGAAATGGACTCAAAACCCCATATTAAACGCCTAATAATGTACCTGACTAGTAAGTATCTTAAAACCTATGGATTGCTATGTCTCTGAAAGTGAATCAATCGTGAGTACAGGGGCAAAAACGCAGCAGTGATAGGATTGGAGAGTTTTGGTGAGCAAATGAAGACCCTTTGAAGTCATATTGCATGGTACCCATTCCACGGGTCTCAACTCTCCAGGTTTAAGGGATTCTTCCTTCAGCTAAAACATGCATGTGGAACCCAGAGTATGATCAACCGTGTGATCGGGAGACGTGTTGAAATATGTCTCAGTTCTCGTCCCCTGGTACTCGGGTGCAACATTCCAGATGCTTTACTAACACTCTCCCGACTTGGAGAGTCAGTGCCTTTAACCTCCTGTTTGGCCCAGTTTGCAAATTCCGCGGAAGATGAACAGGAATAGGGAGAACCAATGAGAGACTAGCTGGAGGTGTCTGGACGGGAAAATTTAACTCTCATTTCCCACCAGGAAGAGCAATTAAGCAAAGGCTCAGCGTGCCGTGCCGGAACCAGATTAGGGCCTGAAGCAATCCTGCGGTGTTGCGGCCAGCTCACAAGAAAGCGAGTTGAAGAAAGGAGCTCAGGGGCACTGTAATTCACAAACCTGCAGAGTTATAAATGACAGCTATCATCCAAAAATATACTGAAGTAAGGCTGCCAAGAGGACTTGAAAGCCGGGCAGAATTGCAGGAAACCGATTTCAGGAGGTAGACTGGAATTGCATTTAAAGCATAGGAAAAGAGGCAGAAGGTCGACAATGATGCACTTGGCCAAAAAGGGCATATGCGTTTTTTCCTGAATATATTCAGGAAAAAACGCATACGCCCTTTTTGGCCAACTAAGCAAGCTTGCAAAGGAAATCTGCACTACAATGAAGTCTCACTTCCCCCCCGTCAAAAGGGCCATCTGAAAAAAGTGTAAAATCCAGAAAGGCAGGACAGGCCATGGAGAACTGGGAGCCTTGTTATGCTGATGGGCGGGATGTAACTTGCCAACAGCCACTCGGGAGAAGTGTATGGTGTTTCCTAAAACATCTAAAAAACAAAGCAACAGAGCCTAGGGCACTTCCACTTATGGTCCTATAGCTTAGGGAAATTAAAATCAAAAAGACACAGCCACCCGAAAGTTTGGGATGGCTCTGTTTACAAGAAACTCGTTTACGGTACAAGTTCAATATCGCATAAAGCGAAAAATGGATAAAGAAGTTGTGGTACTTACGTACAATGCAATATCACTCAGCAATGACATCTATGTCATCAGGCCCATAGCAGCATAATGAGTGGATTCAGGTATGATGATTCTAACTGAAATAAGTCACACAGAAAAAGAAACATCATAAGATATCACTAATACACGGATTGTAAACTTGGCTACACAGGAACTGAATTTCAAAACAGAACATGGTCCCAAATTTAGAAAACCAACTTATGCTTGCTTAAGGGGAAAGGTGAGTTGGGGTGCTGCATAAAACCAGAGATTGAAATGAGCACAGATAAAGTTCCTTAAGCCAAATATGTAATAGACAAGAGCTACTCCTTGCTCAACGAAATGGACTCAAAACCCCATATTAAACGCCTAATAATGTACCTGACTAGTAAGTATCTTAAAACCTATGGATTGCTATGTCTCTGAAAGTGAATCAATCGTGAGTACAGGGGCAAAAACGCAGCAGTGATAGGATTGGAGAGTTTTGGTGAGCAAATGAAGACCCTTTGAAGTCATATTGCATGGTACCCATTCCACGGGTCTCAACTCTCCAGGTTTAAGGGATTCTTCCTTCAGCTAAAACATGCATGTGGAACCCAGAGTATGATCAACCGTGTGATCGGGAGACGTGTTGAAATATGTCTCAGTTCTCGTCCCCTGGTACTCGGGTGCAACATTCCAGATGCTTTACTAACACTCTCCCGACTTGGAGAGTCAGTGCCTTTAACCTCCTGTTTGGCCCAGTTTGCAAATTCCGCGGAAGATGAACAGGAATAGGGAGAACCAATGAGAGACTAGCTGGAGGTGTCTGGACGGGAAAATTTAACTCTCATTTCCCACCAGGAAGAGGAATTAACCAAAGGCTCAGCGTGCCATGCCGGAACCAGATTAGGGCCTGAAGCAATCCTGCGGTGTTGCGGCCAGCTCACAAGAAAGCGAGTTGAAGAAAGGAGCTCAGGGGCACTGTAATTCACAAACCTGCAGAGTTATAAATGACAGCTATCATCCAAAAATATACTGAAGTAAGGCTGCCAAGAGGACTTGAAAGCCGGGCAGAATTGCAGGAAACCGATTTCAGGAGGTAGACTGGAATTGCATTTAAAGCATAGGAAAAGAGGCAGAAGGTCGACAATGATGCACTTGGCCAAAAAGGGCGTATGCGTTTTTTCCTGAATATATTCAGGAAAAAACGCATACGCCCTTTTTGGCCAACCAAGCAAGCTTGCAAAGGAAATCTGCACTACAATGAAGTCTCACTTCCCCCCACGTCAAAAGGGCCATCTGAAAAAAGTGTAAAATCCAGAAAGGCAGGACAGGCCATGGAGAACTGGGAGCCTTGTTATGCTGATGGGCGGGATGTAACTTGCCAACAGCCACTCGGGAGAAGTGTATGGTGTTTCCTGAAACATCTAAAAAACAAAGCAACAGAGCCTAGGGCACTTCCACTTATGGTCCTATAGCTTAGGGAAATTAAAATCAAAAAGACACAGCCACCCCAAAGTTTGGGATGGCTCTGTTTACAAGAAACTCGTTTACGGTACAAGTTCAATATCGCATAAAGCGAAAAATGGATAAAGAAGTTGTGGTACTTACGTACAATGCAATATCACTCAGCAATGACATCTATGTCATCAGGCCCATAGCAGCATAATGAGTGGATTCAGGTATGATGATTCTAACTGAAATAAGTCACACAGAAAAAGAAACATCATAAGATATCACTAATACACGGAATGTAAACTTGGCTACACAGGAACTGAATTTCAAAACAGAACATGGTCCCAAATTTAGAAAACCAACTTATGCTTGCTTAAGGGGAAAGGTGAGTTGGGGTGCTGCATAAAACCAGAGATTGAAATGAGCACAGATAAAGTTCCTTAAGCCAAATATGTAATAGACAAGAGCTACTCCTTGCTCAACGAAATGGACTCAAAACCCCATATTAAACGCCTAATAATGTACCTGACTTGTAAGTATCTTAAAACCTATGGATTGCTATGTCTCTGAAAGTGAATCAATCGTGAGTACAGGGGCAAAAACGCAGCAGTGATAGGATTGGAGAGTTTTGGTGAGCAAATGAAGAAGCTTTGAAGTCATATTGCATGGTACCCATTCCACGGGTCTCAACTCTCCAGGTTTAAGGGATTCTTCCTTCAGCTAAAACATGCATGTGGAACCCAGAGTATGATCAACCGTGTGATCGGGAGACGTGTTGAAATATGTCTCAGTTCTCGTCCCCTGGTACTCGGGTGCAACATTCCAGATGCTTTACTAACACTCTCCCGACTTGGAGAGTCAGTGCCTTTAACCTCCTGTTTGGCCCAGTTTGCAAATTCCGCGGAAGATGAACAGGAATAGGGAGAACCAATGAGAGACTAGCTGGAGGTGTCTGGACGGGAAAATTTAACTCTCATTTCCCACCAGGAAGAGCAATTAAGCAAAGGCTCAGCGTGCCGTGCCGGAACCAGATTAGGGCCTGAAGCAATCCTGCGGTGTTGCGGCCAGCTCACAAGAAAGCGAGTTGAAGAAAGGAGCTCAGGGGCACTGTAATTCACAAACCTGCAGAGTTATAAATGACAGCTATCATCCAAAAATATACTGAAGTAAGGCTGCCAAGAGGACTTGAAAGCCGGGCAGAATTGCAGGAAACCGATTTCAGGAGGTAGACTGGAATTGCATTTAAAGCATAGGAAAAGAGGCAGAAGGTCGACAATGATGCACTTGGCCAAAAAGGGCATATGCGTTTTTTCCTGAATATATTCAGGAAAAAACGCATACGCCCTTTTTGGCCAACTAAGCAAGCTTGCAAAGGAAATCTGCACTACAATGAAGTCTCACTTCCCCCCACGTCAAAAGGGCCATCTGAAAAAAGTGTAAAATCCAGAAAGGCAGGACAGGCCATGGAGAACTGGGAGCCTTGTTATGCTGATGGGCGGGATG